>NC_051071.1:62960547-63297213 GCF_004664715.2 Peromyscus leucopus | reverse complement strand
TGTCCTACAATGGCTGTCTACCAATGGAAAGTCCAAGAATCCAGTAGTTGTTCAGTCCATGAAGCTGGATGTCTCAGCTGGTCTTCAGTATACACTGGAATCCCAAAGAGGTAGACTCTAATGCCAGTGAAGGAATGAACTTGCCAGCAAGATCAAGAGCAAGCAGGCAAAGAGCAAAAACTTCCTTCTTCCATGTCCTTTATGTAGGCTGACACCAGAAGGTGTGACCTAGATTAAAGATGGATCTTCCCACCTCAAAAGGTCTGGATTAAAGGTAGGTTTTCCTACTGCAAAAGATTTAATTAGGAAAAATCCCTCACAGGTGCATACAGCTACTTGGATTTTAGTTAATTACAGATATAGTCAAGTTGACAACCAAGAGTAACCATCAAAGCATGTTTGAAACCATCAGCCCTCCTGGCTCCTCCCTCTACATGAGTTCTTCAGTCTTTGCGCTCCCTGAAACCTTTGTGTGTCCTTTGTGGTTCTCCCGAGGACAGTCATCTTCTTACTCTTCAAAACATTTGATTTACTTCATTGTAAAATTTATCAGACAATAATGTATTCTCAATTATTTTGTGTTTTCATTAAAGAAAAAATTCCTCCAATCTCTTTGAAGACCTTGGTAGCTCTTGTCTGCCCCCTTTTCGAGTTTCATGAGCTTCTCTACCATAGTAGTAAGGCCATTTCTAGAACTGTGTTGGGGAGATGGGGATCTCCTGGGATCCCCACTTGGGTGTACTTGATACACCATAGCTGACCAAATGAACCCCGGATGATTTTTTTCATCAAGTTCCAGCTGCCTCTGTGGAAGAGAGCTCATTTATGAATCCTCTGCTGGACAGTGGCCAATGGGTAGCAAACAAGATGAGGAAATGGTCCTTAGTTTGCAAATGATGTGGGCGCAGCTGGTGGCACCTGCTGACCATCATTTGGGACTTGGGACAAAGTGTGAGTGGGATATTATGGGTACACAGATATGTGCAACTGTAGTTCTCACCATGGCAGCATAAAGAGCCTCAGATTCCCCCAAATCACCACCTCATTTCTATATTTTGTCTAAAATAATTATGGAGGAAATTCTCTTATAGGCCATTTTAAAAGTAAAGCATATCTATTAAGAAAGCTGAATATTACTGTAAGTGCCTCTACTCTCATTTTAGTTTTTCCATTTATGTATGAACAAGAATAAGACAAACTTTAAATTAGAGTATAATTTGAATCCAAATTGACCTTTCAAATTTGTTCTTTTTTTGTTACAACAACTAACATCTCAAATAATAAACTTGGATCATAAAATTTTTCTCATAGGACCTGTTTTTTCAAAATTGCTGGATTTTTGCTGCTTTATTTTCAAAATTAAAATAAGTTACTAATTTAAGAAATTTGAGTTTGATTGCTCTTCTCTGAGTTACAGTTTCCTCTGAGGAATGTTCAGAAATGTTCATTTTCCAGGTCTTTTTCTCTATTATAAAATGAAATCAGTATCAAGAATTGGGAGCTTTGACACAGGAAGAGGATGTTGGACAAATGTCTTCTAAGAAGCCAGGTCCATGCATATATGTCTGTGCTGAACTTTGCCATCACCAGCTTTTGTATTTGTTACAGTGCAGCCAGACAGGGTTCAAGTCCATGAAGTACAGGGTCTGTGCAGGCAGCAACATGCAGGAAGCAGTTTGCAAGCCAAGGCCCTGTAGGCAGGGTCCAGTTTGGTAGGACACCCTTCTTGGAGATGCTTGAAGCCAGCAAGATGGCATCAGAAATCAAAAGGCATGGCTGGAGAGAGAGTTTGGTGGTTAAAAGATGTGGCTGTCTTCCAAGAGGACCCAGGTTAGATTCCCAGCACGCACATGGCAGCTCACAGCCATTCGTCACTCTAGTCCCGGGGATCTGACACCCTCTTCTGGCCTCCATGAAGCTGCATGCACATAGGGCACAGATAAACACGTAGGCAAACACACAGTTTTTAAAAGTCAGGAGGACATAAGTTAGGGATCTTGAAACAAGTGCTAAGGGGAATTAAAATAAATCTGTATGGTGTGCTTTCTATTTTGAAGCAAATGGGTAGTAAATCCTTGGCCACATTTCTCAGACTTTTTGACCATTCATCATAGCAAGACCTGGGTCTGACATCAAAGCCTGGCCACACCTCTCATAGTGTCAGGGCTTGAGGAACAGCCTCGCCCTGGCCCTGGGTTAGGCCTTTAGCAGTTTCACTTCTCATAGGTTTAATGATGTGTCATTTGAATATTCTGGTAGGAAATGTGCTAGACCGAGAGAAATATATAGCTGAAGACAGACTTTTCTGGAGATTGGAGCAATAGGTAGAAGACGGTGTAGCATGAATCTTAAAAGTTCTTATTAATAAAATCAAACCCGAGGCCAGTTATTGGGGTCAATGCTGGTAGATCAGAGAGACAGAACAAGCCACAGCTATCTCACCTCGCCGGATCCTCAGCTGGTCTTGTTTCCTCAGACTGGAGGCCTCTGAGTCCTCATCCGGAATGAATCTCAGCTGAAATGTGCTGCTCGAAAGCCTGAAGCTTAACCAGCCACATGCTTAACCAGCCAAAATCTTAACCAGCCAAAATCTTCTAGTTTCTGGTCCTCATGCCTTATATATCTTTTTGCTTTCTACCACCACTCCCTGGGATTAAAGGCTGGCTTTCTGGGATTAAAGGCGTGTCACCATGCTTGGCTATTTCCAATGTGGCCTTGAACTCACAGAGATCCAGAGGGATTTCTATCTCTGGAATGCTAGGATTAAAGGTGTGAGTGCCACCATTTTCTAGCCTTTGTATCTAGTGGCTGTCTGTTCTCTGACCCCAGATAAATTTATTAGAGTACATAATATTTTGGGGAACACAATATCACCACAAGACGGTGCCTACAAACGACGTTGAGAAAGGAGGGGGGCACAGTTCCTGGCTCAAAAGACACTGGAAGCTTTGGGGGAATTGTAATGTGATCTCAAGACAAGAAAATCTCACATTTAGAGTAAACGAATCAGAGCCAATAAAGAAGTCATCGATACAAATACATGTTAATTCTGGAAGAGCTGGCTCAAGGCATCAATAGTTAATAGTTAAGTTGCCTAGAGTAGTAAGTGTAAATCCAACTAGCTTCAGAGTGAGGCTACCATCTACAGATAGTTGAGAGGCTCGGTGACAAAGATATTGTAGCAGCAGGGTTGGACCGAGGACTCTGACTGTGGTGGGATTGTAGAGATTATTATATGGAAAGATGAAGAAGTAACACAGGAGGACAGAGGTAGGTGGAAACCTTCGGTGCTTAGGCTTAGCCTCAAAATGACTCAAAAGAAATTGCCCTCATCTATACTGATGACACTAAGTGACTGTATTCAAAGATTATCCAGACTATTCTTTTCTGAGAGGGGATACAAAATACTGTTAGGGAATGTGAAAACCTGATCTAATGTCACAGAAGTGAAAATAAAAGGTGAACGGTTCCAGGAGCGTTAAGGATGCATTTTGCTCCTCTTGATCAGTTTTGTGGCCCCTCTTGACCACTTTTGTGGCCTCTCTTGATCAGTTTTGTGGCCCCTCTTGACCACTTTTGTGGCCTCTCTTGATCAGTTTTGTGGCCTCTCTTTGCAGAAGACCCCATAGCTGAGGGACATGAGAGGTGTGAAGAGTTTGGTGGCCCACGTGGGCCTCTTCATTGTCCTGCCCAACCATGGTCTTTCCTCCAGCATGGCTTTCGATAATTACCATCCATCACAAGGATTTCAACCACAAAGATAAAAGCCATGGGAAAGTCCTCACACTTAGTAGGAGGGGTCATGACCTTACCTAGTGGCCTCTCATACTCAAGAGAATATGCCAAGTCTTCTAAATGTTGGACCTAGAACCTTCAAGATAATAATGATAAAAAAAAAAAAGACTATTCATCTAGGTAGGCATGGCTGAATCTCAAAGTCCTGCCTCCTTTGTCAAGATGCATCTTTCTCTTTCAGGGGTAGAGGTGGTCTTCAACGATTGCTCTGTTCTTCCACTCACACGCCTAGGGAGAGCTGGGTACAGGTTCTGTAAGAGCCATGGAGGGCAGGTTTAGGAGTAAAGAGCACTAACATGCAGCTTCCCATGTTTTAGAACCAGGAGAACGGTCACAGCAGCTGGTATGGTGTACTCTCTACAAGCCCAGCCCTGCACCTGCGCTGTCCCCACTGGCCCTCCTTGATGGAAGCTGTCTGTGCACTGATCTCCTCCTAACCGGAGCACAGAGCCCCTCGGAGACAGAGTTAGGCTCTTATTTCATAGCTCTTAAATTCTTAGCACACAGTGCCTCGCATCGCTTTTATTTTACATAACATCATAGCACAGTTGGGACAAACGTGCTGCTATTCCAAGTCTGGGAGTCTGTCAGGCTGCAGCTAAAATTCACAGCTGTTATCTGGGAGACCAACTGTAATTGTTTCCTAAGATGACTTAGTACAGATTGCCTTCTCACATCAATTATTTCCCTTTGGGTTAGCTTTGAGGCTGTGGGTGAGGAACACCAAGGGGAAGACTTTAGGAAAGGGTTAGGGAATCTCAAAGACACCAAAGTCCAGCCTCATTTACTTAGTAATCTTATCTCAAATAACTCTGTTTATACCACGGCACTTTGCTTAAATGAGAGACTTATCTCTCTCACCATTCAAATGTATTTCCTCAATAATTCCACCTACAGCACAAATAGAATATAGCCTGGCTTTTCAAGAGGAGACGCTGTGGGATAGTCCTATGCCTGCCCCAAACCTACAGTGTTGACACCTACCTGTGAGTGGATAAATACACACACTGAGGGGCTGTCTCAGTCCTGCACCTTTGATCTTGAGCCTAGCATGTAGCAGTCTTGATGAGCATTTTTTGTATAAAATCCTCTCACACCCTGGTTTTCTTTCAGGGCTGGCATGGTCGTCATCTCTGGCGATTTAAACTCCCACTTCATTATATTCCTATCGGAAAGTACATAACTGAAGCGTTAACTTTTTCAGCTGGATTCTGGCAGGGAGCTATAGCCCATAATTACAGGTATCCTTCAGTATCTTTTGGAGACTGGTTCTAGGATCCCTGAAGATAGAAAAATCTGTAGATACTCAAGTCATTTGTATAAAATAGTGTTTACACTAACCAATATATCCCCTTCCATACTACCCATATGTTCTAAGTCATCTCTAGATTACAAATAAAGCATCAATGTGATGTAAATGGGTGTTATGCCCCATTTAAAGAGAATAATAATCCTTATATGTCAATATAGAAGACAACACATTTGAACTCTAAGTTTCTTTGGTATTCAGTTGTTGCTGTTGTTCAGAGATGTTGCTTGGCATTTGCAAAGATGAGCTATGAGAAAATAACTCTACATTTCTTGGTGATGAAGACAGGTCCTTCCACTGTGGAAAATATCCATGCTGCTCTTCCATCATGAGGAATCATGGGTAAACCTTGAAGAATCTTAGAAAGCAAGAGCATTTCTATGTAATAAAACTTCATGATCACTAGAAATTACTCCTTAATTGGAGCCAACTGGTTCCTGGCCTGTATCTGCCAGATTGTATTTATTTTTATTAATTATATAAAATAACGTACAATATTAAGAAGCAAGAAAATTTAAAATGTACTTCCATAAAGGCAGGAGAAATGAAAAATGGTCCCTTCATTAGCTGTTCTTCTACACTCCCATCTAACAAGTGCTCACTATTTCATCTAACGACAGGATCATGACCTGAATATGTTTAAAAGGAAATTTGTAACAACAAAGCATATTCTTCTTCAAGCATCCACAGATTTTTACTCCTGCCTGTATGACTGAAAAGGCAACACTCCACATGAAGAAATATCATCCGTAGGTAAGAGGGAGAGTGACTTTGATGTTTCACTGAAGTCTTTAAAATATCGAGGATCATTGTTCAAGCGGATGCTGAGTAGTGAAGTAAGACGTGTCCCTTTGGTCTTGTCTCACCAAGGGAACTCTCAGTTCCTGTCCCCATGCTTGTGGGTCCATTCGTTCTTAGCTAGTCTTAGTAGTCAGGAAGCTTCCAGGATGAGAAAACAACCCTTTCCCCAGGAGATAGTAGTCTAGCAAGCCAAAGGACAGGACTGTCTGCTCTTTCTTGATTACATTTAATTTATATCTACAATCCCTTGTTAGGCAGCTTTTCTTTGCTGAATCTGGGAGAGAAACTCAAGTAAGACCAAATGTAAAGAATATAGTTTTGAATTTCTATTGGCAAATCCTTAACTATAAATACTCAGTGAAGGGCAAATTATTTCCAGATAACATTTGTGTTTTATAAATGCACTCACATGTGTAATAGCTACCCCACATGTATGTAGAATAGCCAGATCTGATTCTTGGAGGGATCATACCTTTCCACTGTTGAGGGCTCATTACTGGGCCTCTGGACTGCTTTGAATGTCTTTGTTAAAAAACTTACCAGATGAAATATTTAATAATACAGGTGGACAGAGATCTGGATTTGATATTTACACTAATAATTTCTCACTTGCTACCCTCCCTCCCTCCCTCTCCCCCTCTGTCCCTCATTTCTTTACCCTTTTTCCTTCCTTCCTCCTCCAACAAGGCCTTACTATGAAACTCAGGCTGATCTAGAACTTGCAATGGCTTCCTTGGCCTCCTAAGTGTATGTGCATCACCATGCCTCTTGGGTGCCATGTCTGAATGTCTCATAAAAACCAATCTTCTGTAGTTAAATGTTGCATCTCCCATACTAATAATGTTCTAGCAGCTGCTATTAAGATTGGTAGCTCCCTGCTCAAAGTGGGTCTTCCACCCTCCTAGCAACATTAGCAACTTCTTTTAATTTATTGCCCTCCTCATATGGTTATTGATCACCTCTATGGTGCTGATTTCTGATTATGTTGAATTTGTTGAATCCAAAGTATTTCCTTATTATTAAAGACAAGAGTTGTTGTTGTGGTGGTGGTGGTGGCGGAGATGGTGTTGGTGGTGGTGGTGGTGTGGTGGTGGTGGTAGTAGAGGTGGTGGAGGTGGTGGAGGTGGTGGAGGTGGTAGAGGTGGTGGTGATGGTGGTAGAGGTGTTGGTGGTGGTGGAGGTGGAGGACATGGTGGTAGTGGTGCTAGGGACGGAATCAAGGCCTGTAAAGGTTAGCCAAATGCTGTGCTAATTGGCTACACTTCTGGCACCATGACCAATTTTTAATGATCCTTCCTCTTCATGTTCCTGATATACTAGAGATTTTCCTGGGTACTTGGACTAATAGTAAAATAAGATAAAATAGGTTGAACTGGACTAAGAACATCTTTATTATGATGATAATAAAATTTCTATTCATTTTACATACCAACCTAAGATCCCCCCTACCTCTTCCCATCCTCCAGCCTTCCCCCTCAACGCTGCCCCGATTCCCACCTCCTCCAAGTCAAAGTCTCCCATGGGAGTCAGCAGAGCCTGGTACATTCAGCTGAGGCAGGTCCAAGCTCCTACCCATTGCACCAAGGCTGCACAAGGTGTCACACCTTAGGTACTAGGCTCCAAAAAAGCCTGCTCATGCACCAGGGATGGATCCTGATCCCCCTTCCTGGTGGCCCCCCAAACAGTTTAAGCTAAACAACTGTCTTGCCCATCCAGAGGGCCTAGTCCAGTCCCATGGGGGCTCCACAGCTATTGGTCCACAGTTCATGGGTTTCCACTAGTTTGGCTGTCTGTACGTTTTTCCATCATGATCTCGATATTCCTTGCTCATAGAATCCCTCCTCTCTCTCATTGATTCAACTCCTGGAGCTCGGCCTGGCACCTAGCCGTGGATCTCTGCATCTGCTTCCATCAGTAACTGGATAAAGGCTCTAGGATGACAATTAGGGTATTCACTAATCTGGTTACCAGAGTAGACCAGTTCATGTACCCTCTTGACTATTGCTAGTAATCTAAGGTGGGGTCATTCTTGTGAATTCCTGGGAACTTCTCTAGCACCCTGTTCCTCCCTATTCCCATGATGTCTTCATTTATCATGGTATCTCTTTCCTTGCTCTTCCACTCTGTCCCTGTTCCATCTCGAACCTCCCATTTCCTTATGTTCTCATCCCCCATTTCATTATCCCCCCCCCCACTGCCAGATTGCTCATGTAGATCTCATCTATTTCTCCTTTGCTGGGTTATCCTATGTGTTCCTCTTAGGGTCCTCCTTGTTAGCTAGCTTCTCTGGAGCTATGAATTGTAGTCTGGTTATTCTCTGCTTTACATCTAGTACCCACTTATGAGTGAGTACATACCATGTTTGTTCTTCTGAGTCTGGGTTACCTCACTCAGGATGATATTTTCTACTTCCATCCATTTGCCTGCAAATATCATGATATCATTGCTTTTACTGCTGAGTAGTACTCCATTGTGTATATGTGCCACATTTTCTTCATCCAGTCTTTGTTTGAGGGGCATCTAGGTTGTTTTCAAGTTGTGGCTATTACGAATAATGCTGCTATGAACATAGGTGAGCATGTGTCCTTGTGATAAGATTGAGCATTCCTTGGATATATGCCCAAGCATGTTATTGCTGGGTCTTGAGGTCGATTGAGTCCCAATTTTCTGAGAAACTGCCATACTGATTTCCAAAGTGGCTGTACAAGTTTGCTCTCCCACCAACATTGGAGGAGTGTTCCCCTTGCTCCTCATCCTCTCCAACATAAGCTGTCTTCAGTGTTTTTGATCATAGCCATTCTGACAGGTGTAAGATGGTATCTCAGAGTCGTTTTGATTTTCATTTCCCTGATGACTAAGGATATTGAACAATTCCTTAAATGTCTTTCAGCTGTTTGAGATTCTTCTGTTGAGAATTCTCTGTTAAGCTCTGTAGCCCATTTTTTAATTGGATTAAGAACATCTTATTTGAACTAATGAAAATTATAAGCATCTAAAAGTTTGGGTTACTTTAATAAAGAAAAAAATCACTTAATTAATATATCATTTATTAACTGTCATTAAGCCCTTGTTAATTAAAATCAGATGATAAAGTTAAATTAAAAAGAAGAATGATTTCCTAAAGGGGATGATGGAATTGTGATTCCAAACATCTTTCAAATTACTTTGATTGGCAAGGGCACCATTGTGAAGTTCACCCAAGACTTGGAGCAATAGGGTGATGGAAGGCTCCATATAGGTGAGATTTTCTGGTAGCATGGAATTGAGAGGATTATTTTCCAGGGATGACTCCTCCTCTTCTTTCCTCTATTTCAGTAGAAATAGTAACTCAGTTTCTTGGTTGAGGATTTGACACAGTCAGCCAGCTAATGTTTATAGATTTTCTCTAATATGCCAGGCATTTTATTTGCTGGAAGCTGAGTATTTATCTGAACAAAAATAAACTTCTTTGAGAATTTGATGAAATCCAGGGACTTCTTCCAAAAGAAAAAAATAACTACGCGATTATACATATATTCTCAACGTGGGCTTATTTTTGCTCACTCTCAGGAAGCGTGTCGACTTCTCTCTGGGGTCCATCCATAAAGACCCCTGTGCTGCACACCTACTTTTAGAGACCCCCTACTCTACCAAAGCTACTCAATCTAGGAAGAATCTATCTTAGAACTGGTCACCTGACCTTTCCAGGTCCATGCTTTTGTTAAAAGAGGGCATAGATGAAAGCCTTCTGTTTCCCCGAGTCCACGAGTCTATACTTAGGTATTACAGGTGTGCCTGTCTGCCTGCTTTTATCATCCCTTTCTGTTGTCCATGTTGGTTTTGGAAGTGGCAAAAGGGGCAAACAGTAGCACAACATGGAGTAGGAATTAGAGAATTATCTAGAGTTTGAAGAGCACACCAACTCCAATGAGAAAGAGTGGTGGCAATCTAGGTGATTAATCCCAGATAATAAATGGTGAGTGTCACAGTCAGGTTTTAGGTCAGTGTTTCTTGATCCCCTGCCCACATCTCACTGCCAAACGTCAATTATTTTCTTAGTGAATTGAGAGATTTGTCTTTAACTAGAGGTATCATTAGTAAAAATGTTTATATATTTGGTTCCTTGGTATAAAGACAGTTATAAAATTCAGGGATATCCAGGAAGTCAGCAAGTGCTTCTCACTGGTGGCAATGACCCTGTCTGTTGTTAGGAGTTGAATTTTCTTCTGCCAAAATTCATGTGTTACAAACCTACAGAATGTGACAGTAAGATCTTGAAAAAAAAAATCACCTGCCTAGGAATGGTGCCTCCCACAGTGGGCTGAACCCAGTTACATGAATTAACAATCAAGAAAATCCCCCACAGATCGATCTGACCTAGGGAATCCCTCAGGTGAGACAGGCTGTGCCACACTGACAGCTAAAGATATCTAGGACAGACTCCAAGATATGTAAAATAGCAATTGCCACAGTATATGTAGTTATACCTCTTTCCTTTTGTCTTTAAAAGGGGATATGGCATTTTCAAAAGTAACTGTTGGTGAGGTTTGGAGAAATTCATACATATACGTTGTTGGAGGGAATGTAGAATGATGCTGTGTATTTGGAACATAACTCTGGCAGTTCCTCCAAAAACTGAATGTAGTATTATCATAGGACCTAGAAGTTCCATACAGATATACTCCATGAGAATAGAAATACTCATTTGTAAAAATTTTGCACATGATTATACATTATTACTCATGGTGTGCCTTCTTATTCATAATAGCAAAAAATTATGGATACAACCCAAATGTTTATCAACTGGTGAATAATTAGATAAAATGTTATATATCATACACTGAAATTTTCAACTGTGAAAGGAAATAAGGAATGATAAATGCCACAAAAGGATAAATCTAGAACACATTGAGCTAAGTGAAAGAAGACAGCCACAAGAGGCCACTTACTGTATGCGCCCATCTGTATGACATGTTCAGAGCAGACAAATCTATAGAGACAGTAGTAGAGCATTGGCTTGTTAGAAGTAGGTGGGTTGGAGGTTATAGAAGGTCAAGGCTAAAAGGCACCGAGAGCTTCTCAGGGTAATGGACCTATCCTTTAACTAGCTGGTGGTTTGTACAACTTTATGAGTATAGCAACAACTACATACTTAAACACTTTAAAGGGATGACTTTTACACTATAATGATTATATTTTAATTTTTAAAACTTTCTGGAAGACAAAATATTTGTTTAAAAGAATAGTGTAATGGTTTGGATAAGAATGGCCTTCATAGGCTCATAGATATTAATGTTTGTTTACCAGAGAGTGACATTATTTCAAAGGATTAGGAGATGTGGCCTTGTTGGAGGAAATGTGTCATTCGGGGTGGGCTTTGAGGTTTAAAAATCCCAAAGCAGGCCCATCATGGCTCTATCTTCCTGCTGCCTCTTGGTCCAGGTTTGTAACTCTCAACTACTTCTCTAGCACCGTGTCTGCCTCTGTCCCAACATGTTCCTTACCATGATGACATGATGGACTAAACCTCTGAATTATAAACCAGCCCCAGCCAAATGCTTTCCTTTACAAGAGTTGCCATAGTCATGGTGTCTCTTCACAATAATAGAGCACTGATAAGACAAACAGCAAGTTCATATTTTTAATAGCACACACAGAAACTGTGTGAGGTGCTTATCACAGTTACCTGTGTGTAGAGGGACTCTCAGTGGAGGGAGAACTGAGCAGGGGGGAGACCAGGAAGAAAATGAGATTTTTTAAAAACATAAAATTTAATATTTAATGTGATTTGTAGCTTTAATATTTTATATTGAAATTTAAGCCATATAAATATATTATTTTATTAAAGATTAAGAACAAAAGTTGTATATCTTGTATTTGGAGATTTTCTCATGTCATAATGAAGATTAAATGCAGGGTTTCACACATGTATGCAACTTCTCTACTATTGAGCTACACTTTTTTTTCCATTCTTTTCCTGAGTCAGATTCTTGCTAAATTGACTAGACTCCCATCTAAGTTTCTTCAGTAGCTAAGATTATAGATGTGTCCCACCACACTCATTATATTAGAATTTTATCACAGTTAGTTTGATCTCCTAGATATGAGAAATTGAGTACACACATATACTTTTTGTTTTGAGAATATTTGATTAATTTTAATTTGTAAATATTGTTAGTTTCCTTTACTACTTATAATGCTTGATTTGCATCCTGGTGAACCCTTTCTCTTAGGGAAGCAGGGGTTTCTATGACTGATTTTTCTTCTTTACTTATTTGTTTTAGCTATATTGACTAGAAACAAGTCTACATCATGAATATGTATGTGTGTATGTATATGTATATGTACACATATGTAGACAAGATTAGTGAAACAAAATGCCCTCACATAATATTCTTATAATCTTTAGAATTCTCGAGGGAAATGGGAGATACATGTATATATATATAGAAACACATACACAAATTAACTCATAGTAATTATGAACATTTTAGGATTCTGACTTTTAGAAAAATACAATGCATCCCTATTTGTATGTAATATCATACATACTTTTACTCAAAAAGCAATTCTATCTTGTCTGGGAAACAAATGAGGCCCAATCTTCAGCTTAACATTTTACGTCTCCTACTGGAAACTTCTTGTCAAGTTCAGAAACTCCTGGTTCTGAACATCGCAAGCCTTTTTTCTCCACACTCATCACGTGAGAGAGTTGCATGAATTCCAGCCTAGGCATTTGGACCACTCATGGAAATTTTGTCCTGGGAGGCTGGCAATTGCTGCATACACAGAGAGGTGATGGACACCCATACCAGGATATGTCACTGAGTCTGAGTGACATGTGTCTCTGATCCCACTGCCACCTACGCTGGATCTTTAGAATACTTCTGACCATCCCAGTTGCCATCCAAAAAGAAGAAAAAGTGAGGAGGGAATGTGATCACAGAAAGAGAAAGGGTTTGTCAATGTGAATGTATTCCTGAAGCTCCTCCAGACCTTGTTAAAGGCTTATGCAAGCAAGCAGTTCTAAAGTCAAAGCTGCCCTGTTTATTACTTAAAATTTGGAATGTTAACAGAAGCATGGTATGCACATTATACAATAACTACTCCTTTCCGTACATATTTGCTAATATCTAAATTTTAGAGTATAAGACATTTGGTACTGATGTAACTATACATGTATGTATACTGATGTAACTCTATGTATCTTTGAAAACACATTGACCAATGAGATGGCTCGGTAGGTAAAGGCTTGCCACCAAGCCCGATGACTTGAGTTCAATCCCTGGGACCCACAGAGTAGGAGAAAACCAACTTCCACATGTTGTCCTGACTTCCATGTATGCCTCCCACAAGATAAAAGAGAGAAA
Source organism: Peromyscus leucopus (assembly GCF_004664715.2). Taxonomy (NCBI): domain Eukaryota; kingdom Metazoa; phylum Chordata; class Mammalia; order Rodentia; family Cricetidae; genus Peromyscus; species Peromyscus leucopus. The sequence goes on along the minus strand of NC_051071.1, from coordinate 63,283,959 downwards.
AAAAAGGCGGATAACTTTCAGGTGTATGTCATGTGTGTTTGTGTGTGTGTGTGTGTGTGTGTGTGTGTGTGTGTGTGTGTGTGTGTGTGTGCAGGTGGGCAAGTGTGTGTGTACATGCATACAAAGGCCAGAATTTCATACGTATATCCACATATTGTTGCCTACTACATTTTTTTTCAGATAGAGTCTCTTGTTGAGCCTGGGACTACCAATTTAGCAGGACTAATTGGCGAGTGAGCTCAGGGAGGCTGCTGTTTCCACCTGCACAGTACTGTTCTTGCAGATGCTCGGCGCCATCACAGTGGGGATCCAAACTCAGCCCCTCATGGCCCCCAAACATGTGATTCATGGACACCTATAACCTAGATCTGTTTGGGGAAGTTATATGTGCATGAGCAAATGTTTAAACCTCCCCCCTGTGCGCGCAAATGCACAACAATACAAACTAAAAGCGGCAAAAAGTGTCATGTAAAGATGTGATAGAAAAGATCACATTTACTGAGTGTTATTGTGTACCAAACAGTGTGAGATTACATGTCCTAGAAGCTAACCCACTGAGATATGTATCCTTCCGGACTCTTTTCCGTAGTACAATAATGATAAAGCCTGTGCCATTTTAAATGCCACTGGCCCACTCATGCCCTCACGGACACAAACAGTATTTGAGTCAAAGCTGTGAGTCTCAACATTAAATAACTCTCCACCACATTTTCCACCATTTTTATTTATCTACTTTTCTTTTCTTTTTGAGATGCATGTGTGTACTGTATGTGTCTATATATGTGGATGCACATGCAATTGTGTATGCATCATGTGGAGGTCAGAGGTCAGTGTTAGGAGTCTCCCACCATCACCCTCTCCTTATCTTTTGAAATGGTGTCTCTCACTGGTCGCTGGTTGGCTACCCACGCGGGCCATTGAGCTCCAGGGATCCATCCGTCTCTCTCTATGGGTCCACACCATCCAGCCTTTGTGAAAGTGCCAGGCATCTGAACCTCATGTTTACTCAGTAGGCATTTTACTGACTGAGCCATCTCCCCAGCCCTGGAATATTTTTACAAGAAAATTCCTCACTGACAACTTTAGTAAAAACAAACAGCAACAAGAACAAAACAGATAAAAAAAATCTTCCAAATAGAACTACTTTTCCTCATTTAAAAATACTCCTGGTACCCACAATCACATACTGTGACAGCCATGTGACTCTACCATAAGCAAGGCATACTCTTGGTACTGAGAAAAAGATACTAAGGGAAAAAATGATTCTTCTGGAGGAACTCATTCCCTTCATGGACGAAAATCCCTTGAAGAACAGACATAGCAATTTGTGTAGGTATATTTAAAACAATATTATCACCTCACTATAGCTTACTGGAGACTATGTGAGTTGTGTGGTCAGTGCATTCAATATTCTAAGTTTAGTACTCTCAATGTGATTGGGTGGATCAAAACATAAATTTGGGATTCCCAGGAATTGAACTCTTGAGTAACAAAATTCGATTAATGGCCATTTTTAAATTGATAAACGGAATATATCTGATTTGCACATCCTAACTGTATGATAATGTTTACATGTGACTCATCCTATTCCATTTAAATGAGTAATGTTATTTATGCAAATTACTGAGGACATTGCCTAGCACAAAGGAAATATGTTAGCATGTTAATGCAACTGCTTCCTTCCAGTTAAATCTAATAAAGACACTAGTTAGGAATCATTATATCCAAAGTTATGCTGGGCTGTCTAAGAAAATGTATCTGTTTAAGCATAAATGTAGCTCATGATTTTAACATTCATTCTAACAAATATACATTTAAGTTTTACCCTATGAAAAGCAAGAAGAACACTATCTAAAAGGTTATGACATTCTCTCTACTTTGAGGCATTTATAGCTTTTTGCCATAATTTGTGAGTAAAACTATATTTAAAGCAGGCCTGTGTTGTAACTAAACTTGGAGGCAGTCATACAGTGAGGCCCAGAGTGTCCAGACAGAATGTAAGCTGAATTCTTTCTGAGTGGATAGAGCATCTGGGCGGCAATGATAGAATCTTCCTTACAGGCTTGAGCCTTCCGGAAACTTGTCTAAGACAAACAAGATCTTGGCAGGTCCATCACCTCCCAGGATCAGGAAACTGAATGAGAACCCAAGATCCCCCTTTGGGGGCCATTTTGGGTGCAGCTTTCCTGTCATATATATAGAAGAGACAATCTCACAGCAGGCATCCTGCCCCTCCGGCTTTTACAGTCTTATTAATGCCTACAAAATGCAGTTGAACCTCCTGCGCATGGCAAAACCTTGCCTCTACTCCATCTCTAGATGCACCTGTATGTCTCAGCCAAATCTAATTACACATTGTTGCTTTCCAATGCCTTATCAGCTGTGTTTAAGTGCTTTGCCCTGATTAGAGCACACCCGCCATCATCACCTCAGATTCACTGGGGAAAGTGACTCGTACTTTACCAAGACTTAACCCAACTGCCACTTATTTCTTGATGCGCACCTTACCTCTTTGCCATTGTGTCCAGGAGATATATGTGTGTGTGTGTGTGTGTGTGTGTGTGTGTGTGTGTGTGTGTGTGTGTGTGTGTGTGTACTCACTTCCTGCTGAGTATACATGACCTCTTCTTTCTGAGCACCGCAATCGGTAGCATTTCAACATAGCTCCCACCATATCTTACTACATGGTTTTGTATTCCTGGCTGTCTTCTCCCCTGCTGTGGGCTCCTCAGGAGCGGAGTCCAGGGTAATTGTGACATGTCTCCAGTCACAGCTTGGCTGGTGCTCATTAAATGTATATTGAATTAAAAGTTGAATAAATCTATGAGTGAACACATGGTTGTGAGTGGGTAGGTGAGTGGACAGTGAAATTGGACTGCATAGGTGAGTGGACAGTGAAATTGGACTGCATAGGTGAGTGGACAGTGAAATTGGACTGCATAGGTAGCTATAATTCTACTCAATTAAATGTGACAATGTGCCAGGCAGCAGTGGCGCACACCTTTAATCCCAGCACTCGGGAGGCAGAGGCAGGCGGATCTCTGTGAGTTCGAGGTCAGCCTAGTCTACAGATCAAGTTCCAGGACAGCCAGAGCTACACAGAGAAACCCCATCTTGAACCACCCCCCCTGCAAAGGAAATGACAGTGTGGTGTAAATTTCAGAGATGATTTTACAGCAATTCTGAAGCCAAAACTCAAACCCTCAGCTTCCAACCCAGCGCTAGTTCCTGTCTGTAATATTACCTTCTAAATTTAAAATACTGGACCTGGGGGCATAGCTCATTGGCAGAGCACTCACCTAGCACATACAAGACCCTAGGTTCAATATCTATTAGTGAAAAATATAATATGTGAGTAAATAACATTAAAGCTAAAATGGCAAATTTGAAAACATCGCATAACAGGACAGTAATATGCTTTGTTCAGGTTACTAAGCGGGGTGTTTTTATAAATAGGGACAAATAATCCCTTCCTTCAATACATTTAACTGCTTTTTGCTTCCTTATGCCCCCTCCTTGTCCCATAATAAAAGGGTTCATTAAAATTTAGTCACGGCTTTCTTTGGTTGTGTTAATAAAATGTTAGTATTAGCACCATTCAACCCCAAGCTGGTACAAAAGAACTTGCTTCAAAGTGAGTCTGTTTTGTGAAGATTTCTTCCCCCATTGCCTCCCTGCTGCAATCTCAGCAGTAATGAAAATGTCATGGCATTGGATTCAGAGACCCCACCCAGCTCTTGTCTCCTTTGTATCACCCCTCCCTAGTTCCCTAGCCGACTCCAGGGACACCATCTGTGGGAGATCCCATCACCTCAGCAACAAAATGAAAGGAATTGTGTCCACTTCCCAGCCATGCTTGAGCACCATATGAGAATCCATCCCGCAAGGCTCAGCACACAGTAGGTATGATAAACATGGCAGGTCTTCCTTATGTGAGCTCAACTCATCACAAAATGGACCTTTGAGTTCGTCAGTGCAATTAGATCAGTTCAAAGCACAAGTCTTTTCTTGCAAAGCAAACTGGGTAATTTTTTTTTCTTACTAAAAAGATGAGATCTCATCATCCTTCCCACGGCCTCCTCCATTCTAGGGGCTTCCTGATTGCTCTTCACTGTCCCCGGACATGTGCACTGATAAGATACTTTGCAGTGATGTAGAGTGGGTTGTCATTTTCACAGACTTCTAACTGAAAAAAGCCCTCTCCCGGGACTTCAGGCTGTCACCAAGGAAATGCGGAAGTTGATTATGGCCCCAGCATGCTGTCACTGTGCGCTTCATCTGTGGATGAGGCTCAGACAGAGAAGAAGAAATAAAGCCCATTCTGCCTCTTAACTACTGTGATTAGAACGACTCCATTCTTGGTGCTCTCTGGAGGAAGAAGACTTCAGACTCCATTACGTAGTCTTCCCAGAGCCCACTGTTAGAATCTAATGTAATATATGTGGCGTTTAATTTTTAGTTGCATATATGCAATTAAAACAGACATCTAGTTTTTTGCATGTACTACTAGAGACTAGACAACTCTCAATTCTGAGGTCAAGAGCGTCTGTGTTACTTCATGCAGAAGGGGAGTCCCCCATATGAGCAGCTGACAAACCACACCAGAGATCTAGAGAACACAGCACTCCCTATTTGATCCCCACAGTGACTCCCTGAGTTAGTTATTATCCCCATTTTACACATTTAACAACAACCACAATCCAATCAGGCTCCACAACATTAAGTATTTGGCCCTAACCCTCTTACATTCTAAACTTTGGGACAGGAATCTAGTTCAGCTTCATTTTTCCTTTCTGTTCCCTTCCCTTCCATTCCCTTCCCTCCCTTCCCTTCCCCTCCTCATCCCTCCCCTTCCCTTCCACTCTCTTCCCCCCTCTCCTTCCCCTTCCCATCCCTCTCCTCCCCTTTCCACTCTCTTCCCCCTCCTTCCCTCCCCATCGCTCCCCTTCCCTCCCCTCCACTCCCCTCCCCTCCCCTTCCCTTCCCTTCTCTGTGCACACAGAGCAAGCACCCCACCACTCAGCTATGTCTCCAAGCCCCAAACCCTCACTCATTATGAAGTCAACCTTTTGCCATGAAAATCCAAAACACACAACTATGGATACAAGTAAGCTGGAGCGAGGGCCACGGACCTCAGTTTGGATGAAGTATTTCTTAGGCGCGGGTGAATAAAACAACAGAACAAATTCATGAACCTGTCAGCACAAACTGGGGACATTTTATGTGGAAGAGATAATGATTGTAACATTCCCCTTCCGGCAGAACTTATATTTTCTTACAGTAAATATGTTAAAGATATGATTGAAGGACTAAAAGGACAATGATGTTTTAATCAATGGCTAGACATATGAGGCCTATTGAACTGTGTCATAATTTCTTGCACACGGCCTTGGAACAACTCCATCTCCCCTCTACCAACATTTGATACAGGACATTAGGAGCACGTGGCACTGGGTGTCCCTCCTCAGAGTGAGTATAGTTTCTGCTTAAATCGGGTACTCACACCCTGTACCGAAATGAAAGCTCAAAATTGAATTACAATGTTTATAATAGAATGATTGCAATATATGAGCAGTTCTTTTGTATAACCTGAAGAAAATGTATAAAGATGTGTGTTGTAAGTTAAGTTATGGTGGCCCAGCATGGGGAGGCTGAGGCAGGAGGATCACTGTAAATTCAAGACCAGCCTGGTCTGCATAGTGCAATTCTAGTCCAATCAGGGCTACGTAGTGAGAACCTGATATGTGTGGGGGAGAGAATATGAATATATCATGTATGAGGTGAAATATTCATGCATATTGGGAATTAAAATGGGAATTAACTCAGACCATGCTCCACCTAACACCTGACTGTCCCCCCAATAATAATCATTCATCAGAACAATGTTCTTAAGCTTGATAAAAAGTAGATCCCTGCTTAGATATGGTAACTGATGTTTTACTTGGTGGAATGGCCCATCTGTGTGTGTGTGTGTGTGTGTGTGTGTGTGTGTGTGTGTGTGAGAGAGAGAGAGAGAGAGAGAGAGAGAGAGAGAGAGAGAGAGAGAGAGAACTTTTCATGGTTGTTAGAGTACTGTAACAATTTATACTCCATTTGATTTCACTTCTCAAGAACCAAATGTAGGCCGATTACAAAATTCCACATTTCTTTAAAACATTTTAATTGCAGTGTGTGTGTGTGTGTGTGTGTGTGTGTGTGTGTGTGTGTGTGGTGTATGTGAATGAGTGTGGAGATCAGAGGACAACTTACATGGGTTGGTTCTGTCTTTCCACCATTCTATTTGCTGAACCATTTTGCCAGTCCTAAATCGACATTTCTGATTTGACTTTTCTGCCCTGGTCTTTACTTAATAAACAGTTACCTTTGTTGCTTAGTGATTTGGGTTTTCTTGAAATTTTAGGGCTTGGCAGAAAGAATGGATAAGTCACATGATCGTCTGTGTGTCTGGTAATACCACATCCATTTTCCCTTGGGGGGTCTCTGAGTCATTCTTACAAAAGCCATCTGCTGAGTCCAGTATGAGAAAGTGATTAGTCTCAAGTTCACAGCTATGTCCCCAGCCCACATGGACCCATCTACAATGTGTGAGTGTGCGAAACAGTTCAGAAACAGAGCTGAAAGAACAGAAGAGAAAGCTCTGGACTGAAGTGTTGTGTCCTACTGAGGGACAGTTAACAGACCCTCAGTCCGTGTCACCTAAACATCATGTCTGCAAACTGTGTATGGTATGTCCTATTTGGCTTCATATTTTCTAAAAGAAATTCATTTCAGTTCTTATACAGAATCTCTTAATACATCAGTGAGGAGAAGGCTGGGACTACAAGGACCCGAGTCAATCACGCTCTCCATCCTGGTTCCAGATTGGGTCCAGCCTGTAACACTCCTTTGACAGAGCTCATGTATGTTGACTCCTTAGAGCCTGGTGTGGTCTGTGGGAAGTTGATTTCTTTAGGTCTGCCCTACCCTGTATTTTCTTTATGCATTAAATAACTCCATGTTCTTTTTTTTTTCTTTCCGTAGACCAGTGAAGGAGCAGGCTGCATTTTCATTTCCAAACACTTATTCCTACCAGAAGGTAGCCCCGAATCCAGGAGAGCTGCTTAGAGATGGCCAGCACTTACTCCAAGGAGGAGGCCACTTGGAAGTTCCTGGCTAGGCAGCAAACATGGGGACAACACAGGCCAGGCTCCTGACAGCGCACCGGAGGACAGGGCACAGGAGCATTCACCCAGCTCCGTTTTACTGTTCATGAAAAATCTTAAATGAGGCTGAAACCACAAGCAGAAGGCTGTCTCTAAATCCTCTGGGCCTCCCTCCACAGAAGTCACGGCACAGCTTTGATTTAGTGTCACTTTCTAGAATGTGCCACTCTAGTTGCTCAGAGCTCTAGCCAGTCATTTCCCCTCATTGAGAAAACAGATGAAGCCTGACAGGCTGCAGTATTACTTTTTGTTGAATGATGGGCCCAAGATTTAGTCGTTAAAGTGGCATCACGTCATATCAGAAAACTTTCTCAGTGTATCTGTGTAATACTAAAGTAAGCTATAAAACTATGACTGATGGGATTTCCATAAAAATGGCATACATTTTACAGCATACAAAATGGGCTTTGGCAATGATAATCTGCAAATGATGCAGCTTCCTGTTTTTAAGTTTTTCTTCTTCTTGGATTTCTGTATTTACAAAACAGGTGTTTCCTTTTAAATGTTTAATTGAATTTTAATTCCAAATAAAATTACGCACACTAAAATCTCTTCACCTGAAATTGAAATAGAATACAATCCTCTGTTTTATCTGGTAATCCCATCCAAATGGAGCCCTCCTTTGTGGAGAACTGAGGTGCTTAAACTAAAGCTCCAGCCAGCACCTGGCACTGTACTTGTACTAAAGACAGCACATACAGCAGAAATCACTGGGTACATACAGCAGAAATCACTGGGTACATACAGCAGAAATCACTGGGTACATGCAGCAGAAATCACTCAGCTGAACTCAGTCAGCGCTCAGCATCCTAAGAGAAGTTAAGTAGCTACTGTTGGTGGCACTCTGTAAAAAGTACAAATGGATACATAAAACAGAGCTAGGCTGAACTCTTCCTCTCTGCCTGTGATTTTGTTACCAACACGGTCACATTGTTCCCATGGTGTTGGGAAGCAAAGAAAGGTTAGCTAGTGTTCTCTCTCTCCTTTTTATTCAGTCTGGGACCCTGGCTCCTGGGCTGATGCCAATCACATTAAGGAAGAGTCTTTCCTCTTTAGTTAAACACCCTTATAGACATGTACAGTGGTGTGTTTCCATAGTAACTCGGAATCCAATCAAGCCGACAATGGAGATGAAGCATCCCTGTCTTCAGCAGATCCTTGAGAGAGTCTTGGTTCCGAAGATGTGAGGTAACCACATTTCCTTCTTCAAAGCTGTATTCTGAGGGCGAAACAACAAAATTATCTTAAATTCTTATTTCATTATGTAGTTTTAGTTAGAAAAACAAATGTAAGGCCTGTGAATTGGCTCAGCAGATAAAGGCACCTGCTCCCAAGCCTGATGACCTATTTTCAATCCCCAGGACCCACATGGTGGAAGGAGAGAAATACTCCTGCACGGTGTTCTCTGATCTACACATGCTCTGTGACACACACACACACACACACACACTAAATAAATGCAATAAGCAATAAGAATTTATGCATAAGGCTTTCTTAGAAAATTGGGAATCAATCTCCCCCAAGATCCAGCTATACCACTCCTGGGCATATGAAATGCTCAATCATACCACAAGAGCACTTGCTCAGCTATGTTCATATCAGCATTGTTTGTAATAGCCAAAACCTGTAAACAACCTAGATGCCCTTCAACTGAAGAATGGATAAATAAATTGTGGCACATATACACAATGGAATACTACTCAGCAGAGAAAAACAATGACATCATACGGTTTGCAGGCAAATGGATGGATCTAGAAAAAATCATCCTGAGTGAGGTAACCCAGACTCAGAAAGACAAATATGGTATGTACTCACTCATAGGAAGATGATAGATGTGGAACAAGGATGACTGGACTGCTACTCACATCACCAGTGAGGCTACCTGGAAAACGGGACCCCAAAAAGACACAGAGAAATGGATGAGATCTACATGAACAGCCTGGTCATGAGTGGGAACAATGAAGGGCGACGGTCGAGGGAAAGAGAGTGGGAGATCCTAGCTGGATCAAGAAAAGAGAGGGAGAACAAGGAGTAGGAGACCATGGTAAATGAAGACCACATGAGAAGGGGAGGAAGCAGAGAGCTAGGGAGGCCCACGGAGATCCACAAAGATACCCCCACAAAAGACTCCTGGCAATGGTCGAGAGACGGCAGGAACTGACCTACTCTGGTGATGGGATGGCCAGACACCCTGATAGTTGTGCCATAAACCCCATCCAAGGACTGAGGAATCTGGATGCAGACATCCACGGCTGGGCCCCTGGTGGAGCACTGGGAGTCTAACTAGTGAGAAAGAAGAGGGTTTATATGAGCGAGAATTGTTGAAGCCAAGGTTGGATAAAGCACAGGGACAAATAACCAAATGAATGGAAGCACAGGATCTATGAACCAAAGGCTGAGGGACCCCCAACTGGATCAGGCCCTCTGAATGGGTGAGACAGTCTGTTTGGGAGGCAGCTGTGCGTTGGTGCCAGGTCCTGGGCTCGTTGCATGAGCTGGCTGTTTGAATCCTGGGACTTATGCAGGGACGCTTGGCTTGGTCTGGGAGGGGGGGACTGGACCTGCCTGGACTGAGTCTACCAGGTCGATCCCGGTCCTCGGGGGAGACCTTGATCTGGAGGAGGTGGGAATGGGGGGTGGGCTGGGGGAGAGGGGGCGAGAGGGGGAGAACAGGGGAATCTGTGGCTATTATGTTGAACTGAATGGTGTTGTAAAATAAAAAAAATTATGCATAAGAAAGAAGAACAAATGTAAACAGAAAAGAAATTATGAATTTGGATTGCTTTCAAGTTACTGTTCTTCAGCAGCCTTCTGGAACTTAGTCTCAACATGCTCTTCCGATGAATGGAGGAATTTGTTCGTCCCCTTTTGTGTGCTCCAACATCTTATTCCACTGTTTCCCCTTCCAACTGTACCTTCAGTCTATCTCTTTGTGTTCTGACTGTTCTCCTTTGAGAACTAGTCATAGCCAGTAATCTTGTTTAACAAAAATACATAGAAAACTTTTTCTGTGTTCAAAGCTCTTGATAAAGTACAGGCCAGCAATAAATACATGTGCTCTATGACGTAGGTATGAAGACAATATGGACAGAGAGAGCAATGACTATGAATGTGAACTTTAAACCAAATGACCCAAGGTCAGAAGCCATAAACTTTGATAGCACCTGCACACAGTTTCTCATTGGCCATCTCCAGGCAGGGTGTTACAAGGTACACAAGAGCAGAAATGTATTTGATGATAGAGCGAGTCTCTCAAGCAACTCTCAACAGGCCAGCCATAAAACAATAATAAACAGCAAGCAATTAAAAACACAGCAAATGGTCCGTTTTGTCCTCTTTTAACCCAGAATCAATTCTGATCTATTCCTTCATGGTCACCCTGTCCCTCCATGTTCCTTTCTCCCTCTGTCCTGATCCGAAGAGTTACAAGCCTGACTTCATTCTTTCGTCACAGGCATAAAGCTTGATTATTAAAGTTGCAAATTGAGGAGCTATTGATTTTAAATAAAAACTTTTGATGACAACATCCTGGAAAGGAGAGTTTGGATGGTTTTTTTTTCATCTTGTCCTTACATATTTGGATACTTTGGAAGAATTCAGTGCAAGCTACCCCAGACAGGCTTTCATCCATTGTGTGCTTAATGGTTCCTAGGAAGTGTTAATCTGAGTCACCTCACAGGGTGATTCCTCATTCCAGTCTCGTGGTTGTTTTCCACAAGATAGTAATTCAATTCTCTTCGTCCACTCTCTGAACATTATAGCAGTGTTCTTGTCAAAATTAAGTCCAACATTCAAGGTAAACACTAAGCATTTAATGAAGTGAGAGATGACTATTGTTTGATATGGAAATTTGGTCCAGAACACGACATAGCCTCACTGTTTCTTGTTTTTGGTTTTATGATTTTAAATAAATATCCTTTATTTAATTGCCAGTTCTTAGAATATAAAGATCCCTATTCTATCACTGGGAAGCCTGGTTCACATCTAGTTACTAGCATTTTGTCAATACTCACCGAAGAGTCTGCTGGAGTTCAGTCTTCCAACCTGATTCAGGAGTGTGTTCAACTATCGGTCCCTGAGATGGTTCTTCACATCTTCTACTAAAATCTTTCCAGTTCCAGGGTTCCATGGGCTCCTCTTTCCTGCCTTTCCTCCTCCTTTTTTCAGGGGATCTATGTTGAATGCTTACCAAGTGCCAGGCCTTGCACTAGGCTTTGAATATTGAGAGTAGAAACACATTCCCTGCCCTCACTCAAGGGGTTAAAAATAATAATCTAGAATGGTCAAATTAACAGAATCGGAATGAATAGACAGTAGTTGCCAAGGCCTGGGAGCAGGAAGCAGGGTGTTATTATAAAATGGACACAGTCAGTCGGTGCAGGTTGAAAGTATCTTCTGGGAATGGAGAGTGGTGGTGGTTGCTCAGTGTGTGAATGGATCTGAAGTCACTTAAAAGTAGCTGTAATTGTATGTATTTTATTATATATAATGCATGTATGTTACATATATATCTATGGTAAAAAAAAATCAGAAAAAGCAGAGGACTGATTCTAATAAGAGCTGACAAGGAGTACCATGAACAGAGACATAGTTCAAAAGAGCCTCTGGGCGGAAATCTTTCCCAGGGAACAGGAAACAGAGCTTCAGGGTGAGCGAGGGATGATGGATAGAGAGAGGAGAGAGCACCAGGCACAGGATGGGCACTCTGAAGAAGTAGAAACAAGCCTGCTGCATACCAGGGACTCACTGCGGAGCCATTCAGTAATTTTAGACAAGAAGTAACATGACCAAATGTGTGTCTCACTGTTTATGAGTGTGTGTGCGTGTGCGTGTGCGTGTGCGTGTGCGTGTGTGTGTGTGTGTGTGTGTGTGTGTGTGTGTGTGTGTTTGAATGTTCTTCCTTCTATTGGCTTAAAACTGTGCCCAGACAGCTTTCTCCCATCAGTCTTTGCTCTCTCTTCCTTTTGGAACTACATGGAGACACATATCTTCCTTCTTCACTGAGGGCTTTTCAAATTCACACTTTTCTCACCTCACTGAATTCTCAATCTTCCTGATATATTAGGCTTCTGGAGCTAAGGAACTAGTGGCTCCTGATTTTAATCCTCCAGAATATTTTAGGAATCTCAGAATGTTCTATGATCTGGACCCTCTACTAGAATCCCAAGGGCACCACTGACTGGTTCATATTAAACTTGTCAACTAAAGTCTCCTGTCCTCTGTTGTAGAATATCAGTTAAAATGTGTTCCATTGTTTATACTGTGGAATATTTGTTCAGTGGTACAAAGTTGTGTTGCATTATTTTATGTTGCATTTGTTTAACTCTATGAAGCTGTTACTTTGCCTGCCTATAACATCTGATGGTCTAATAAAGAGCTGAAGAGCCAATAGCCAGGAAGGAGAAAGGATAGGCAGGGCTGCCAGGCAGCCAGAATAAATAGGAAGAGACATGTAGGCTTGAGGGAAGAGAAGAGGGAGGAGCAAGAAAAGAAGGAGAGGAGGACACCAGGGGCCAGCCACCCAGCCACCCAGCCACCCAGCCACCCAGCCACCCAGCCACTCATCCACCCAGCCAGCCACAGAAGGAAAGACAGATGTATATAATAAAGAAAGGTTAAAAATGCAGAGGCAAAACATAGTTAAGGAGAAATGGGGTAAGTTAAGTTAGAAAAGCTGTCTAGAAACAAGCCAAGCTAAGGCCAGGCATTCATAAGTAAGAATAAGTCTCAGTGTATTATTTGGGAACTGGGTGGTGGGCCCCCAAAAAGTGGGGGGGGAAAAACCCTCAACTACAGTCCTCAGCTTTTCCATGTGTAATATTAATAAATCAGGAAGCCTCTCTCATTCCCATTTTTTTTTTGCTCCATTGATTTTTTTGTTTACATATAAATTAAGTAAAAAAGAAAAACTAAAACACCCTTGGTTTCAGGTGTGGGACAGCCACAGACCCACCCAACAACCTCTTTGAGAAGAAGCTGACCCACCAGAGCCCTGAGCCCCACTTCTCTGTGCTGTAAGCACTCACGGTCACCTCATGGAGTTCCGGATGGGGCCCCAGTTCCCTGGCCATCCAGGCATTTCTGTTGTCAGCTCGTCTCACTAACAGAGTGACAACTTTCTCTTTCCCGCCATGCTACATTATTTCTCAGTTTGCTCAGTTCGCAGTGATATGACTGAGACCCTTCCCTGCCCCCCACAAACCATGAGACGATGATCAACATTCACTGTCTACACGCCCTTGTCCAAGGATGATGATGGAGCATCTAGTCCAGAAAATGGCCTTAGGCTGATTTCAGCTTGTTTCCCATTACAGTTAAAATCAGTATTAATTGGTCTACAGGAGTAAATTCATGTCCTTAACCAATTAGCTAATTGCAAAGAAATGGCCTTGGAAACCCTTCTAGAAAAGGGAGGCAGTGTGTTGGAATGACGCCACAGCACAGCATCAGTCACATACTAATGATTCTGTGGAAGGCGCCAGTAGTTAGATGTCGTTCCTTAGAGAGGGGTCACAGTCAGTTCTATTCCATAGAAACGAATGTCACAGCAAGGTCGTATGGTACAGTGTCTGACACCCTCCTTGCAAAGTTTGTCCGTGGTACCAGTCACCTGTCATACGTAGAAAGAGTCACACAAATTGGTGAGGATGGTGAGTCAAAATGCTAATGGTAACTGTCTGTGTGAGTCAAGGGACATTTGGGGACCATGCATCACTTGGGCTTCCCAGCAGCCCCGTGTAGAAGACAGGGCAAGATGTCGTGAGGAAACAGACTCACATTAAAGGTTCAGGCTCCAAGGAGACGCTGATGACAGGTGACAGAGCCTTTAAGAGGTGAGGCCCAAGGAGAGACCGTTAGGTCACTGAAAGAGTACCCTTGAAGGAGATTGTGGAAATCTGGCCTCTTTCACACTGTCTTTTTAGCTTCCTTCTATTGATGAAATGGATGGTTGTAGAGACCCACAGAGGCTTCCTAGTGAGACCTTACTCGAGGTCAGAGAATCTGAGCTTGCTTTACCCAGCAGGGCTGCATAAGGGGATGATTTGACGACGGGCGTGGTTACCAGGTGTTTGGAAGGGGCTACACTTGGCTGTACAGTGTGCTTCGATCTAGCAAGGGGGAGGCCTTTTGTTCCACCCCTTGGCATTGTTATAAAAAGTCCTTTTGAATAAATGGAAAGGGCCATTGGGTATTGATGCAGGTCCTCCCAAAGCTATCCTGTGTTTCTGTCTTTCTTCTCGTCAACTAGGTCTCTCTTTTTACCTAATGTTTTCTTCTCCCTCTCTCCTCCTCGTAGGAACCCTGGAAAAGGTGGAAGCTGGTCTCCCACAGATGGTTTTATGTCACATGCTCCTCTGCCATAACCCACATCTCACCACAACGGGGTCAAACTCTAATAAAACTGAGAGCCAAAAATGAAACCTTTCTCTTTGACAGTGTATTGTCTCAGATGTTTTATTACAATGACAAAATGCTTTCTTTTTCTATTGTGCTTAAGAAAACATCTCTAAGAATAAAGGCGACTTTGGCAGGGCATTTCTGTGGCTCTGGTTCCTTCCTTCAGCCCATCACTATATCCACAGAGGGGTGCCAGTCACCTTCTCACTGCTGGAACAAAAGACACGGCAAGAACAACTTCAGTAAAGAAAGGTTTATTTTGTCTCACAGTTCAAAGGAGCATCCTAGTGTGGAAGTCACGTGACAGGAGTGTACGGCAGTTGGTCATGTGGAGCCGGTAGTCAGGAAGGGGAGAGCAATGAATCCTGAGGATCAGCTCCGTTTTCCCTTTTTATTCAGTCCAGGACCCAATCCCATGGCATGGTACCACCCACACTTAGGTTGTGTCTCCCCAGCTTTAATTAGCCCAGTCTAGAAACGCCCTCACAGACACACAGGAGGTTTGTTTCCATGGTGACGCTAAACGCTGTTAGGTTGACGAGGTCAACCAATACAGCAGGACCCATAGTGTGTGAAGTTAACCCAAAGCACAGGGATATATCTCTAACTCAGTTTTCATCAGAGACCTCCATGTGGGCTTTGCCCACTGTGGGATGAGTTCAGTTTGAAAAGTCCATAGTTGTAAAGCGGTGGGATGAACGCCAATGTCGAGATATGGGCCCAGAATAATGACTTTTCACTTCCACATACAGTTGCCATGTGTCAACTTAAATAAACAGTAGTGTATTTAAAAAGAACAAGATGAATGAATGATGTCTTTTGAACTTGTATTCACACGAGTTCTTTGGAACTTAGTAACCTTTTCCTAACCAGATAGCTCAGGAAGTGGCAGTTTAATTCTTGACCTGCTCATGACAGTGTGTTTGATATATGACAAGCTCAGTTTGTTCTTATAGGGCTCATTCTGGTTTGGGCCTTGGAAACAATAAGCCAGGAAGTGTTGAAGGTAGACAGAGGAGTAGACAGGGAGAGAGAGGAGTATCTTATCTGAGGTGGGAAGTTAGCCCTGGCTTCCTCCTGCCTCTCTTTTCTCCCCAGTCTGTCTCCTTCTCTGTGATCCTCCAATGGTGAAGTTCTCACTTCCTGAAAGGTTTGTACCTGTCTCCTCTCCCAGTAATCTGAGCTGGGCTAACTTGACTTAAAACTTTTACAGTACGTGATTTGTTGAACAGATGTGTGTCAACTCCAGGTACTGCTAATTGCAGGGTTTCTAGCCAGATCACAAAGGAACATGCAAAGATCCAGGCCATGAGCCCTGGACAGTACGCAGACAGTCCGTCCTTCCTGATGGCAGCTCTCCTGTGCTTCCGGGTCTGCCAGGGCTTGGGGCCTTGCTTGTCAACGCTCTGTCTTTTCCTCACGTGTGACTTCCCCATGCCTTCCTCACTTCCAGTTGCGGTTTTTCTAGCTTGTGTATGAGTATTCCAGGTGATTCCAGGTGACCATAGAGCTGTCTCGAAGTGTCAGAGGGGGAAGCACAGTAGTGATGTGTCGCCTAGTGTGGCAAGAGACACCAACGTATACCAATTTTGTGGACTTCAGGATATTTTCTCTCTCTCTTTCTCGTGTGTGTGTGTGTGTGTGTGTGTGTGTGTGTGTGTGTGTGTGTATGCACGCATGCTCACTTGTTGGTGGGCGTGAATCATCCTGATAGGTCTTCCATATTATTCACTGAGGCAGGGGTTCTTACTCAAACCCACCAGCAAGCTTGCTCTGGGGATCCCCTGTGAGTCTTTCTGCCTTCAGAGGCTGTGATGAGAGATGGACCACCACTGCCCATCTGGCATTTACCTAGGTCTGAGAATCCAAACTCTGGTTCCTGTGCTTTCCTTGCGAGCACTTTAATCACTGGACTACCTATCTCCCCAGCCTGACTTTGAGACACTTTAAAGGCTCAAAACTATCTTCAAGGGCTGGAGATGGCTCAACAGTTACAAGGTTTGAGAGGGATCAGAATTCAAATCCCAGCATCCACCTGAAAGCTGAAAGACCCATACAAAAGTAACACCAATTCCAAGCAGTTTGGAGACAGGGGCATTCCTGGGGTCTGCTGGCTAACAGTATAGTGAAGGAATGTAAGCTCCAGGTTTAGGGAGAGATCCTGCCTCAAAGAAACAGGCAGAGAGAGAGAGACGAGGACAACCAACACCCTCTTCCGGCCCTGGCACATACACCACACTCAAATAAACAAATATTTTTTTAAAAGCTGTGATCTTCAGAAGGAAATTTTTAAATGTTCTTAGTAAATATTTCCTTGTCTAATGGTTGGTGGCACCAACTCTTTTGCTCAAAACAAATTCGGCACTAATCTAAAATGAAGAGTAATCTGGAAACAGGCAAGTGGGATCCACTTGTACCTGCAGGTTTCTCAGGGTGTGTGCTCACAGAATAACGAACAAACTGAGGTAAACGCATGGGTGGGTAAATGCTCACACTGTGTGCTAGTCCCCCTCTTTCCCATGAACTCACCACCATCTCCGTGGAACCCGCTCTCAGGTTCTGCCTCCTCCTCTCCACACCCACAGCCTGAATCAGTCCTGAATACGCACAGCACCCTGCCTCCCACTCCCTTCCCCACCCAGCCTCCCATACTGCATTAGAGTTACCCTTCTAAAAGACCTCCCACCCTGATGACTGCCCACTTGAAATCTCAATGGCTTCTCTCCGCCCTCTCCCAAGAAGGCCCCTCTGTCTCTGCACCATGAAGCAGCCCCTCCTGCTCTTCATGAGCAGGTCTCTCCAGCTCTGCCTCCGCCTGTTCTCCCAGACAGACAGTTCGCTGTGGGGCATTAGCAGCACATCCAGGGCGCATCTTAACCCTTCTTTCTCTCTCTCCTGGCTTCTCCTGCCTGAAATTCTTCTTTTCCCTTGCCCCTCCCCAGCCCCCGGCTGTCCTCCACTGTAAAGGAAGAATAATCACTCCCAATTTCTCTGAATACTTTATGTGATACTAAACGTTTATACTTTATATCAGATAACTTATGTACTTCTGCCCGCTTCTCTTATCCAAGCCTAAGCAACGATTGACTTCGATGCTAGAAAGTTGTTTTCTAGTGTAGATGGTGAAAGTCTAAGAAATATTTTTGAGTCCATTTGCAAAGTATCTGCTCTTTTCAGGTCTTAATGTCAATGTCTTGGCTCAGCAAGCCTCCACTCCAAGCCCCTTCTTTGTTTAAGTCAGAGCGTGGACCCATCCTGCTCTCCAGGAAGTGTCGACCTGAGGAGTTGTGTCGCAGTCTGTCCTGGCTGCTGTGACACGCACAAAATGCACGGCATACTCATGTTTTAGTCAACGTTGTCAGATAAATACGTGACGGTGGTCCCATTGTTTACACAGAGCTGAAGACTCCTTTTGTCTGGTGGCATGACTACCGTTGAAAAGTCTAACATATTACTCATGTGCTAGTGAGATGTTTTGCAAATAAACCCCCTGCCTGCCTGACATGTTAAAGCATGGCACCATTGCATGTAGTATGCAACACCTGACAATAACAGATAACACGATACTGCTTCACGTATTTACTGTATGACAGCTCCTATTATTTTAGAGTGAATGCTGTCTACTTGCTAAAAAAGAAAAAGAAATTTATTGTTACACGTGGTGTACGTCAGAGCAGCAGCCACCTGCTGCGTCTCATTCCCTAAATTCCCATCCCATAATTTTGTCTCGTGCCTGGTTTGATCTCAGATTGTTTTGTTCTTCCTGGCCAGAGGAGCATGGGCTACACCATACTTAAGTCATCTAGCCCAGGTCTCTGCAGACAGGTATACAACTCAGGTTTCTGTCACTGGGACAACACTGCCTAATGATGCATCCCTCAGCACATCCTCCTCCCATGGTTCAGCAAGTCTTCTGCAGACCACAGACGGTGTGGCTTCAACAAACTTACCACTTATTAAGCTACTGAGGAAAACTCCCAAAGTCAAGTTTATTTGGTTTTTAAAGGTGTTTGGTTTTTTGTTTTCCAAAGGTGGATATGGATTCTCAGTGTGACTTTGGAGGAGAATATTTGTGGGTATAAGTTCTGCTTCCAACAGGACTGGATATTACAATTCCTATTTTACAGACTAAAGTTTGGGCACAAAATGTCTTGTCTATCCTCCCTCCAAAGGTTAAGCTCTTCATAGTCTAGCTGGCCCTCTTTGTCTGTAAACTTTGAGGAAGTTTTCTTTGGCATGTCTTACAAATGTGCTATGAACGTGCATGCTGTCATCCAGTTTGAAGATGCAGGGGCCAGTGGGGTGGGGATTGCTTGTCTGGTTTTGCAGGTAAGGCTTCCTAGACTCTTAACTCTCAAAGGGAACTCTGTGACCTGAGAACTTGACTTTCTAAGACTTAATCAGAGACCATGACAGGCATGGTCACATTTCCCCTCCAGCAGGCACTACCTGGCTTCAAGGTGTCTTAAAAGCCTGTATGGGAATAAATCAGTGTGTGCCTCTGTGAAATCACTACCAGAACTAAGGGAGGGAGGGAGTGTGGTGGGAAATCTCAGGAAGCTAAATTGTCCCATCCAAACAAGTGGAGTGCAAGACCAGTGAGGGCCTTGGTTCTCTATAGAGTCAGGGGCTTCTCCCTGGACAATGTTCAGTGGATGGATGCTGCTGAGCTGTTCTGAGCTGCGCTTCTGTGGTTTCATGCACACCACCTCTTACCTTGCAGCAATCCTTGTAAGAAAGATTAAGGACGAGGGTTGTAGTTCAGGGATACAGCACTTGCTTCCCATGTACAAGACCCTGAGTTTGCTCCCCACCACCAAAGAGGAGAGAGAAAAGCAGAAGAGAGAGATGAATGTCATTTAAATAAATTCTCTCTTCCTCATCTTGGTCCAGAACCCTTTGAAATATCTTTTAAAATTTTGGCTGCATTTTATGTTTGTGTTGATTTTTTTCAATTAAGTCAGTCCTTTGTCCCCTTCCTCTACCTATTTTGTGCTCAGATGTAGCTTGCTCAGGATGGGCTGAATACATCAGCTCCATGCAAAATGTTATTTTCAAAGCTTGCTTCTTCCTTACCAAGGTAACTGTACAGGTATTGCTGGGGAAATCAAAGACATAACAGCAGTATCCCCACAAGCTATCATTAAGGCCCTGGCCATTTATATTTTGCTCTTATATTGGTCTGTTCTCCATAAAAAGTCCCTTACCGAGGCCCAGAAGATGTCTTGAGACAATCAGCATGGTCATGTCAGATGACCACTCAGGCTTTTAATACAATTTTCTCTTTGGGGTGTACTCATCCAAATCCCATCGGCTGACTCCCTTATTAACTAGATCTGTCAATGTCATTATGTTTACTTGGCTCACTTCCAAGACTTAAAGGCCCTGATCATCATTTGCTGTGGGGACTCACTTTGCTTTGCAAAAACAAGTCTTGATTTATAGAAGGAAAAAGGAACCTTTAAGGGATATTCATCCATTCCTTAAAGTTATAACCTCATCTATCATGCAAACATAATACCTATTTCTTTTGACTGTTATCCATTGGCTCAATGTCACACTACACACAGCTTCTAACCACCAACTGAGAGGGGACAGAAACACAGCTCCACACTGTCACCTCTATCAGCCTGGGGAGTTTCCCTAACCTTTTAGAGACCATTATACAGGCCAACTCGGGATTCATGGGTTTTGACACAAAATGAATTTCAGGACTAGCCAGTATGAAACAGAGTTGGGTTTTTATGAACAATGAAGAGAATCATGATCAGAAGAATAAAGCACACCCATGAGCATGAGGGTAGCTTCTCAAGAAGAATCACAGCTCATTAAAAGGCACTTCAGCAGAGAAGGTAAACCCAAGACATAGCTGCTTGTGTATGGGCTTCTCAGGGGAGGACTGCAAGTAATTACCTTAGTATTATCCATATATACCATTCTGATGGCCCAAAGGTTACACCTCAAAACACTGCTAAGAAACCTTGCCCCCTCCCCCCTGATAAGTGAGATTGTAGGGTGGCTCCACATGTACTTTGGATGGAATTACGATCTAATCAAGTAAAACCATGAGTCACTAAGGTTACACAGCGGGGTTTGGACGTGTCCTTTCGTTATAAAGGGGGTTCCTAGTGAGATTTTAGAAAACTGGAGGTTTCCAGCTGCTAAGGGAGAGAGGCCTCCAGCAAGAGCTAACCGTGTTGAAATTCTTGGCTGGCCAGAGGTTTCAACCAGACTCCTGGGTGAGGGTCCCTTTTCCTTCCCAGGTCCTCATAATTTTCCCTGCCTGTCTTTCTTGCCTCACAGCCACCTCCGTTCTTCAGCTCTGAAGATGAAACTCATGTTCTAGGAGTCAAGAAACTTTGTATCAAGTGAGGATGGCTTGAAGCCTCCTAAGGGTGCCACCGCCCTGGGAGGTTCCACAGCAGCATGCAGCAGGTGCTGTGTGTCTCCTTCACTCACACGCCTCCTCCTGTCCCTCCAGCAAGCTCCAGACACTTTCCCTGAGAACATTTCCAGACTCCATGTGCAGACAGGAAGTGACAGGCTAGAAAGGAAGGGGGAGAAAGCTATGATGGACATTTTCTGCAGAAACTTTCAACATGGACACAAGGAAGGCTTTGCCATCCTTCTGGGTCTTACCCAGGGAAGGCTTGCCACTGACTCCCAATGGGTCTGAGGTATGAGGGTTCTAAACATGGCTGTGTTCATGTCAACAACATACATCCACTCAACACTTCATGGGATCCCTACCTTGTGGGTCAATCTTGCAAATTGTGAAACCTAAAGGTAATCATAGGGACTCCTTACAAAATACATGATCAACAAGCTTAATCCTGGGTCTCTCTATGAAGCAGTTTATTGAGGATGTGATCAGAAAAAGAAGGGCAAGTATATTATAGTGTTCGTCATCACTGTGGATGCCTGAAGCTAGAATCTGTGGAAATGCTCTGAAGAGCCATGAAATGTCTCCAAACTGTCTTCCAGCAGGTAGGGCCATGTATCCATTTGTCCTCTCCACAACCCTGTTACCTAGGATTATTTTTTCAGAATAATAATGACCACTTATGCTTAGAACCTTTAGACTGTATACAGTTGGGTGTCACCCACTGAAGCACCCAGAAATCTCCAGAGCAGAGAGCAGGAAGTCCTCGTCAGAGCCTGGGGAAGGTGTTGTCTGGTTACACCTGTGTGAAGCTGGCTGCCATTATAATGTCAGTAATAAACAGAGAGGGTGTGAGGCCGGGACCATTGTAAACCATTCCTTGCCCCATCAGATGGACTAGTGCCCTGTATTAAGTCCAGCCTGGAGTCTTCAAGATGATGGAAGGCCACAGCTTCTAAGAAAGACTCAATTCAGAAAAAGTAACGGAAAGTGTTAAAATCCGCATAGTCCCAAGGCTGTAGAATTTACTCTCTACCTCCTCTCCTGTGTTCTAGATTCTCTTTGACCTGAATTTGCACCAAGACTGGCAAAGTGTGCACTAGGGTAGGAGGGAAGTTGCTCTTACTGGAAGGAAGCATCCAGAATCTTTGATGGGAGCAACACAAAATGCATAGGCTCTTGTATAATAGAAACCAGACTAGGCCACAGCCTTGTTCTGTTGGGCCTCAGGCAAGGGAATCACAAATGACAGAACAAAAATAATTATTTTGCAAATTACAACTGCAGGAAGAAATATAGTGCCCGCCTTAAGTGTCTGGGGGCAGACTAGAGTTGAAAACTGCTTATTTAGAAATTAACTAATATTACATGTAAATTCAATTCAGAATTTTTTAAATTGTCTGGCAAGTGAAAAATACTTAATGTATTATGTACAACTGATCATCTTCAATTTTTGAGGCAAAGAAATACATTTATGCTTTTATGAGAATTAGCACTGTAATTTTTTTAATAATCTAGAATCCTGTTTGAAAACACTGGTCACCAAACCCTTTAAATATTATAATGCTCTAGTTACATTAATAAAACTAAACAAAGTTTAGTCTATCCTTTTAAAATAAAAATCGCTAAAGATACCTACAATAAAGAAAAACTCAGGAAAAATCTCTATGTGTCTCTCTGTCTCTGTCTCTCTCTTATACACACACACACACACACACACACACACACACACACACAAAACTGTTATTTAAATTCTGATTTAAATTAATGTCCTAGTAGGAAGTTAAAAGTAGTTTGAGGTCAGGTGTACAATTAACTAAAGGACTTGGTTTTTCACGGCCTCCCTCTAAATAGATAATCAGGGCAAAAATATCCAGAGAAATTAGGAAGTGTCCATGTTACGATAGCAAATATAGTAAGATAAATTTTAAGCTATTCTTAAATCATGCAGATGAGATCAAACCGTAGAATGCACGTTTTGCCATAATTATTGTTCTTTTACATTTTAAATTTTATTTTATGCACATTAGTGTTTTGTCTGCATGCAGGTTTGTGCACCACATGTAAACAGCACCTGTTCTGGTCAGAAGAGGGTGCTGGGTCCCTTGTAGCTATCTTTATCAGTGCTTGTGAGCAACCACGTGGTTGCTGGGAACTGAATCCAGATCCTCAGGAAGAACAGCAAGTGCTCTTAACTACTGAGCCATCTCTCCAGCCCCTCATTATTGTTTTTATTAAAATTCGTCTTCTTTGGGTCTGTAAGTTTCTTGTTTAAACCTCTCAAGTTAGGTGTGTTTCCATATTCAGAAAAATATATATATATATATATATATATATATATATATATATATATATATTATAAATGATATAAATTTTAGTCATACATATATAAATCATATATATATATCCTATAACTAATAACACACATTAACAATGTTGTGTGGCAACAAGCCTTGTTTGGTCTAGGGAAGAACCCTCTAGTGGACACATTAAGATTTACGCAGCTGTTAGGGAATGCCAACATTCCCACTAGCTGGCACAGGCAGAAGCCATGAATAGTCTTTACGTTTCAGGCTTCGCTTTGACACCAGAATTCAGGTCACGTCAGATTTCACTGCCAGATGAATTATGAAAGCTTGGTGAGAGCTTTTCGATTTCAAAATTGCAGATACGGGTTTGTGAACTTTATTACCAGTATCGTTATATAACTCGGGCTTGGGTCACCTGGGGCAGATTTCACTGAAGAATAATTGCCTTCACCCAGCAGTAGGGATGGTTGTGTTCCTGAGAGGCTAGTTGCTTTGTCCATTCGTTAGTCTGCTGTGACTCTCAAAGAGGGGGCACCATCTGAAAGGTTGGGGCTGAGTTTTAAAAATTACTGCTCCAAGGACAGTTCAAATAAAAACGATCATGATCAGTTTACTATGTTGTCTCAAATACTGTGATTTTTGAGACCCAAACTTCATAGATTTTTCATAGATTTTCAGCTTAATCTTGCCTTGAGTTAGCATATCCAGATATGCAAATAAAATATGAGGAGGATTGGCCTGGCCTTTCCTCTAGAGGACTGAGGAGATAGAGTAACTATCTTTTTGGATGATGGTTGCTGAAACAGAGACAGTTAATATATGTCAATCTGCAGAAAGTTCATCCATGAGACAAACTTTTATAAACTGTAAATTTTCCCTGTCAAGTTACTTGTGCCCCTGCATAGACAGACATGTAGAAATGGCTCTTCCATTGATCCAATTTTAATATGACTCACAAGAGGGCAATTTTCTGATGTTTTAAGAGTCCTTCACTTTGGGAAGACACAGGATTTGCGAACTGTCTGGAGCCATGTACTTTTACCATACATACTCACGTACAGTCCAACTGTATTTAAGCTAAGAGCAGTTCAGAAATCTTGAGTCGATCACAGTGAAGATAAAGAACCCAGAATGCCTGCCTGGAATGTGTCTTTTTTCTTTTCTTTTTCTTTTTCTTTTTTGCTTTTGGTGTATAAGATCCAAAAGTGAATAAAAAATGAATTGTAAGATTTCACCATTAACAAAGTCTGAAGGAACACTTGAGTTCTATCCACAGCTCAGAGGATTAAAATGACTCTCAGGAAATCACATCCCCACACAGGAGAGGATGACAGAATGAAATCATCAATCAAATTTGATACTATCCACTTGATATTTTATAAGTTTTAAATGGGGACTTTATGTACTTCAAAGTGAAATCTGCAGCCCAAACCATGGGCAATTGGAGCCTTCTTTTTTCCAGCCCATGAGAAGGGCACATTTTTAGAAATGACATTTAGAATGAACTCTTTTCTGACCTCATCAGAAGGAGGGTGGTCCGCTATCCTAGGTGACTGGTCTAGCCAGCGTGCTGATTGCAATGTTTTAGATGAGCAATGATCATAGATGGGAATGCTAAAGTTTGCCAAGTGGGACATCACTTATATTAATAAAAAACTAACTTCTAAAAAAAGAAAAAATAGACTAGAAATTCAGTCTCCAAGAAACTGTTTCTTTATCTGTGGCCTAGGACAAGGGAGTCTCCTTCAGATACTGACGATAACACCAATGATTTAATAATGTTCAATTACAATGCTTCTCCAGTGAGTATATAGACTTGGTTTTTTGTTATTGTTTATTTTTCTATTTTTAATTTATTTTTTATAAATATAAATTGGAGGGGTCACAAGGGTGGGAGGTAGACATGGAAGGACTGGGATGTGAGTGTGATTGGAGTGCACGATGTGAAATTCCCAAAGAATCAATAAAAATATTATGTTGAAAAAGAAAGGAAAAGAAATGGTCTATGCTTCTGGGATAGCAATGCACTCAGAGACAAAACAGTGGAGTGACTTAGAGATAATATTTTACCTCCTTACATTCTTCTAAAGAAAGATGGAACAACTGGTATAGTTGGTCTTCCAGGAGCTGGTATCTTTATTATTACTCAAGTTAAAAAATCTCTAAAGAACATTTCCTCACTTTTCAGACCTCCCTCAAAAAAACACCAGATCACATGACATTACTGAGTGTATCAGCAGTATTCCCTCCAAGAAGACAAGTTTGAAGGATAAGTTGTGTGCTCTATAGGGCACTAATACATACTTGTGTTCTGAAGCAGATAGTTAAGATGATATGTGTCTCACAATGAAATGCTAAGGCTGGCTTAACAGATTACTCGGTTCCTTTTCAAAAATATGTCTGTGTGTTTTCCACCTTGATTTATTATGAGTATTTCAAACATAGGATTAGAGAGAAAGGTTGAATGGACCCCTAGGCATCCATCCACCAGCTACACAATCATCCATTCATGTCCTCTTGTCTCATTTAACTCAACCTCAACCCTAAGCTAGTCCCCCACTGGATTTAACCTGTACAAACTTTATCATTGTCCTTAAATAATGAGGGCACATAGAAAAAGCATGTGTATAATGCTATTTTTAAAGAGTAATAATATTAGAAAATCACAAATTAAAGATTGATGCCAACAGTTCCTGAGGATATATAGACACCTAGAACTCCTGTGCCCTTTCGCTGGAACTATAAAACAACACAATGATTTTTCAGCTTCTTACAACATTAAGTGTATATCTACTGCCATCTAGCAATTTCAAGACCTCAAATTAGCCTCAAAAAACAAAACATATATTTACAAGGCTCTGTGTACAATAATATTCGTAAATGTCTCTCATATAATGGCCCCCCAATGGGAAGGCATTCAATTACTCATGGATAGAAAAATGCATTTTTAAAAAAGTGGAACATTCATACAACAGAATAATAATGAAAATATGTAAGAATGAACTACTAATACATACTCAACATAGGTGGATCTGAAGAGCATTCTCTGAAGAGCATATACTCATTATAATGGCTATGATTAAAATATATAGTAACAAATGTTAGTAAGGATTGGAGAAATCAAAACCCTCATGAATTGCTGGTGGGGATATAAAATTATATAGCAACTTTGGAAAATGATGTGACAGTTTCTTCTAAAGCGCCACATAAATTTATCTTATGTCCCAGTAATTGCTTTCCTAGTCATCTATCCAGGAAAAGTGAAAACATATGCTCAAAGTTTTACATACAAATGTTCATAGAAGTGTCATTTACAGTCACTAAAAAAAGGACAACTAAAATATTCATCAACAGATGAATGTATGAGCAAAATATAGGCTATGCATATGATAGAATATTATCGAACCATAAGAAGGAATGAAGTCTAGTTCTATGCCACACATAAATGAACCACAAAAATATCATGAAACATGAAAGAATCCTGATAAAAATAATTATGTCCTATACAAATCAATTTGTACCAAATATTCAGAAAAAGACAAATATATGGAGATGAAGAACAGATTGCTATTTGTCTGGGTTGGAAGTGGGAATGGGGATTTTTTTTTTCAAAATGAGAGGGTGGCAGGTTCTCTTTGGGATAATGAAGGTATTCTAACCCCAGGATCAACCAGGATGATATCACACAGTAAACTCACTAAAAGGCCTTGAAATGTCCACTTCAAATGGGTGAATCTATCCAGTGTGTTAGAAGAGTGGTTCTAAGAATCTACACATATCTACTAGAAAACAGGCTGAACAAGCCATGCTGAGCAAGCCAGTAAGCAGCTCCTCTCCATGGCCTCTGCATTAGTTCCTACGTCAGGTTCCTGCCCTGTTTGAGTTCCTGCCCTCACTGCTTTTGGTGATGAACAGTTATATGGAACTGTGAGTGAAATACACCCTTTCCTCCCCAAATTGCGTTTGCTCATGGTACCTCATGACAGCAATATTAACCCTAACTAAGACAATTGGAGAAAACTAAGTGAAATTCTCTGTACATTTTCACAACTTTTTATTAACCTATAATGATATTAAAATTAAAATTTTATAAGTCAGGTGTGTTGGTGCATCACTACAATCCCAGTGCTTGGGAAACTGAGGTAAGAGGATCTGAAGTTAGAATACATAGTGAGTTTCTGTCGTTAAAAAAATGTAAATAAGATGATGTAGGTGTAGCTAGGGAGTAGCACTACTCCAGCCTAGCATTAGGGAGACCATCAGCACCACAAAAGAAAAGGAAAACAATTTTAAGCCAGACACAGTGATGTGCTCCTGCAGTTTCGGCTACTTGAGAGCCTGAAGCAGGAAGATCATTTGAGCCCGGAGTTCAAGACCAGCCAGGATGACACAACTCTGTCTCCATCAATCCTCAGTTAGTTTCCAAGATTTGGGCTCACGTGTTCACCGAGAAGTCTGGCTGCTTTAAAGAAAATTGTGGTTGTTGCCTCCACTCCCCTCTTCCTGGTGATGTTGGACTTAGAAAGTGTCATAGGAGAAAACAAATCCCCTTTCCAATCATCATTCTACTTCCATACACTTCCACTCCTTATTATAAAATAATTCAAAAGGGGGTGAAAATAGGTGTTTCCAAACCAGTCTCTTCCATGTGTTTATCATCAACATCCTAAATGTTCCTAGGTGTGGATTGAGTGTCATTCTGTTGAGGACTTTGGATCTCAAAAGAAAAAAAAAATGGTAGGTTTTTGTTATTTGAGATAGGGTCTTAGGTAGCCCAAACTGGCCTAGAACTTGTTAGATAGCCGAGGATGACCTTATATAGCTAAGGATGAACTTGAACTTCTGTATCTCCCGGCTTCACCTCCGAGAGCTCAGATTACAGGTTTGCCACCACCCTGTCTGGTTTCTGTGGTGCTAGGGATCAAACCCTGGGCTTTGTGGGGGCTGGGTAAGCACTCTGTCAACCATACTAACATCCCCAGTCCAAATGGCAATTTTTTATTTGTCCAAAGCCAAAAGCCGAAAGATGGAATTAGTTTCAGGGATGGCTGGAGCAATCTTCTTCTCCCTCCCTCCCTTCTTCTATTCCCTCTGCCTCTCTCTCTCCCCTTCCCTCCCCTTCCCTCCCTTCCCCTCTCTTTCCCTCTCCCCCTGCCTCTGTCTCTCATTGCTACTTGATGTCATGCCAAGAAGGCTTCCTCCCATGTAACCAGCGCTGTCCTTGCTTGTGATGTACACAGGGAAGAGCCAGCTTTACCACAGTCCCTCAAGAGTGTAGTTCCTGCCCCCAATAATCCCTGCTCTCCTGGTTAAATGCCCTAGTTGCTAACAAGGCTTCTATGTTTGTTTTTATTTTCTATAATATGATTAGTAACACTTTTTATCAATCCCAAGTCTCCCAGGTGGATGAGAACACAGTAGAATGCAGAACCTAGGAAGATGCTGAGCAATGACTTGCTTCTCATTCCCACACAATGTAAGGAAACATTGCCATTTATGTGGTGGTGGTGGTGGTGGGTGTTTAAAGGCTGCAGAAAATGTAGTTGAAAATGTCACAAATCCTGTTATTTCCCTTGTTAACTTTCATAGCATGCAGTGTCCACTATGAGCCAGGCTCTAACAGTACCAAAAACTTGAGATATGGAAACACTAGGAAAGCAAATATAGAATAAATGTTTTTTTTCAAATGCTAAAAAGGATTTAAATCCCAGAATTGGAATTTTCATTCTTCTAGAAGGAGACAGCTAAACACACATTACATGTATGCATTTGCACACACACTCACACACACATACACACACACACACACACACACGTGTGTGCAAGTATGTGTGTGCACGTGTGTGTGTGTGCACGTGTGTGTGTGTGTGTGTGTGTGTGTGTGTGTGTGTGTGTGTGTGTATTACCATGTAGCAGGTGCTACTAAATCTTTAGGAGAACAAAGAAAGCTACTCCAGGAAGATAGGAAATGCTAAGTGGAAGGGGGACACCACTATCAGGAGATGGCGGAAGGATGACATCATCAAGAAGGCACTCTGTCACCTTCCTTGACTGTTTTTCTTTACTCTGTCAACACAGTTCTCTAAAGATCTGTGTGAGAGGCTATGCTGGTTGGTTTTTGGCAGCTTGACTCAAGTAATGGTTATCTGGAAAGACTGACCCTCAGGAAAAAAAAAAAAAAAAAAAAACCTCCATAAAATTAACCTGTAGGCATGTATGTCTGGGGGGGGGGCATTTTTCAAATTAATGATTGAAGCAGGAGGGCCCAGCCCACTGTGGGTGATGTCATTCCCAGTCAGGTGGTCTTCGGTTGTATGAAAAACAAAACAAAACAGTCTGTGTGGACCATGGAGAGCAAGCCAGTAAGCATCACTTGTCATGGCCTCTGCATCAACTCCTGCCTCCAGGATCCTGACCGGCTTCAAGGTCACCGTGACTTCTTTCAGTGACCAGCTGTGATTGAGACACGGGACACAAATAAACACACCGCTTCCTTCCCAAGTTGCCTTTGGTCATGGTCTTGATCACAGCATTGAAAGCCAACTAAGACACCAAGATAATACTGTTGTTTCAGAAGGGGATAGGGATCGGGAGCAATTTCTTGAATTTTATTCTTAGAGCTAGAATAAAAACATGGGAGGAAAGAAAGGTGAGAGAAAGCAATTCAAGCTCATTTTAAGGACCAACAAGTTCTACCAGGGGCTGTTGAGCCGACAGATGAGCGTACAGATGTCATGCCAGAGAAAATTGTAGAGGTGCCCTGCCTGGGAGACTGCTTGGTGAAAGAAGTAATTGCCTGTCTGTGTTTTCAGTTTCCTCTAAGAAGAAAATGTTTTAATTGCTTTTCTTTTTCTTTTCTCTATCATTATTTTAGTGGGATGGGCAAAGTCTGAAGAACAGGGTGCCTCACTTCCTAAATGTTTTTCCACTAAGCCATATCCCTACCTTTAAAAGATTCTGTTGTTTGTTTTGTTTTGTTTTAAGACAAGTTAGCCTTCCAGTAAGCCTGGGCAGGCCTCAAATTTGCAATCCTGAAAAATTAACCTCTTGAATTATTCTCATTCTCTCTCTCTCTCTCTCTCTCTCTCTCTCTCTCTCTCTCTCTCTCTCTCTCTGTGTGTGTGTGTGTGTGTGTGTGTTTGCATGTGTGTTCTCATACATGTGTGTCAGGCTGCTCTAAGTTAAATAATAATTGCTATTATTTTAAGATATTTGTGTTCTAATAACAATAAGATAGTCAATTTTGAGTAGTTTAGTCTTTATTCACTTATAGCCAAATCTTTTTCTCAAAATCAATCTGTGTATATCTATAATCCCAGAACTCTGAAGGTTAAGGCAGAAAATTGCCAGTTTATGCTATACAGTGAATCTGAGCCTAGCCTGGCCATTTTCTGTTTTAGCTTACAGCATCCATGTCTCTATAGGGTACTTAAAAACCAGGGCTAAAATGGAAATGCTTAAGATTAAGTGAGTAGTGATCTCCTTTTATGACACCCACTAATATGTCATTTGTTTCTATATTTAGAAATTCATTCTAGATCTCTTAATTATTTTAACTTTTTAAAAATGTCGAATAATACCCATTTTTCCTCTTTTCAATTGCTTTTGGCTAAAACACAATATAATGTTGATCTGAACATGTCTATATAAGGAAATCATGTGCTTTCATAAATAACACATTTTTAGGAAATATAGAAATATTTTCATTTATTTTAGGTGGATTAAAAATCAATCTAGCCATTTAAAATGGTTGTACAATGTACTGTGTAGACATAACAAAGATTACTCTATCTTTGTATTTTCATAGTTATCATTTAATTTTAGGTGCCATTTTTATAAAACCTCATAAACCTATGAGTATGTGTTTATCTGCCAGCTTTGTCCGGATGTGATTCACAAATGTGTCAAGGAAATCTAATAAATCTTTTATTGGTGTGTATTAATATTCTAATTGCAATGTAAGGAACAAAGAAAAGATGCTGCTTTCAATAGATTGGAATGTTTTAATGTGGCATCTCAATTTAGCAATAGACTGATGCTTCTTATAATGGCTTCGCCCTCAGAACATCTATGATGTGAAAACCTAGCCTCGTAGGCATCAGTCAACCAGCACCACTACTGCCTTTGCTCTACTAAAAATCTTTATTGCCTGCCTGCCCTCCTTCCTTCCTTCCTTCCTTTCTTCCCTCCCTCCCTCCCTCCCTCCCTCCATCTCTCCCTCCCTCCCTCCGTCCTTTCCTTCCTTCTCCCAGGCTGGTCTCAAGTTTGCTGTTTAGCCCAAGCTGGCTTTGAACTCCTGATGCCCCGGTCTTCCAACAGCTGAGATTTCAGGAGCCATCACGCCTTTTATTGCATCTTTTGAGAGGGATTTTATGCCTCTGAGCTGTCTCTGAGATAATCTTGAGCTGCTGCTTCTCAGCCTGCTCTGACCTCCATGTAGGAAGTCAGTAACTAGACACCTGCCTACAAATGACGGCTGACTTCAGGAGTCCCCAGAGCAGTCCATTCTGCAGAACAGTAGCCAAGGTGGCTTTGGACTGTCACATGGGCCTTTCACCTCCCATCACTTTGCCTCACAGTGACTGCACGCATTGGATGAAACTGAAAATCACTCCATGGGGAAGGCCCTTGAATAGCACGGGTTATTATTTCTGGAAAATGCTTGAAGTGACTAGTAACAGTCGTTACAAAAAGCAAGCAAATTTTCCCTCTTGCAAAAGATGTGGTATTTCTCACAGTTCTGTGCCCCGCTGTCTCACCAACATTAATTACCCTACAGTGGGACCTCTTAAACGACAATGACCTACTTGGCTTATATCCCTCCTTTTCTCGTATTTATTGTACTTTTGTTGCTTTGTTTGGCTTTGGTTTACTGATTCTTGAGACAGGGTCTGGCTTCACAGTCTAGGCTCACACTGGAACTCTTATGCCTTAGCCTCCTAAGGGTTGGATTGACAGGTGTTTAGCACCGCCCCCTGCTCTTTTGCCCCTCCTCTTTTTTCTTCCTTTTTATACATTGGGCTGTCCTGCTCGCTCATTTTCTAGCTGATCATTAGTCACATGAGACAGTCTTGTTTGAAGTGGTCTTTTCATTGTATAAAATAATGGCTTTGGTTGTCTCTCGAAAAGTCTTTCTCTGGGAGGGATTTCCAGTAAGAATAGTCTGTCCAAACATCCTTCCAATCAAAAGACTTGACTTTGCAAAGAGAGAGGTCGATACCTACAGCATCAGAAGAGATAGATGAAGACAGAAATACAATATATAGCAAATTTTGGGTTTTCTATCAACAATAGACACATTCAGTCATCACTAAATTGCAAAGACTAACAGTATCCAACCCAACCTGTCACCATATTTAATCCTGACCTCTTTCTTTTCTACTAGATATAATCCAGATCTAGAGTTTAGCTTTTTAAAAATATCAGGACAAGAGAGATACACACAGTCATCTCCCATTTAATTATTCTCAGTCTTTGATCCTAGGGAAATAAATCTGCCCCTATTCACCCATCTACCTTGTTTTGATATCCATGTCTCAGAATGATGTGACCTCTGAGTTCACGTTTCCTTAAACACATCTTCAAAACTGCAAGCTCATATGAAATAGTAAAGAAGCCACAGGTAGGGAGGTGTCTGTTGCATTTTAACAAATAAAGGGTTCCACATTACTTAAAGCCTGTGGATAGATCAGTGAGAACACAAACTAACTAACCAAGTGAAGGGTGGGCAAAAGAGATCAATGGGTGTTCACTGAAGAAGAAACAGCAATGGCCAATATACTTACAAAAAGGCAGCCGGTCTCGTTTATAAACTAGAAGCTTCAAAGTACATCCACAGTGAAATGTCACATTCACCAGACTGACAAAGATTTTTTTTTTTTTTTACATGAACCAGCAGCCATGAAACTTCATTCATTGTTGATGGGAGTGTAAGTCAGTATAACCATTTGAAAACTTATTTCCAACAGAGTTTAACCAGCTCATCCCCTTTGACCTAATAATTCCATTCCTAGGTATACACCTCAGGAAACTCTCCCATGGGCACCAGGGACACATTTAAGAATGCTCAGAGCAGCCCAGCTCAGGTAATGCATGCATTTTCTTTTATATTCCCGGCACTGAGGGGGATGGTAAAGATAACACTGCGTGGCCATGGCTAACCCACACCACACTGGCTACTGAGACCTGGGATCTTTCAGAGACCTCTGGGAGACATGAGGAAGAGAGAGGAAGACCAGAGCCACAACTACCCTGTCCCCAGGTCCTGTCCTATTCTTAGGTCACTTAGCTCTGTTGTACCACTTGCATTAATCCGTTTATTACCACTTTGGGATTATATAAAAATGCAAGCAATCTTCAATCAACTATATTCTCATCCATCACCTCCTTAGAATCCGGCCTTTCTCACGTGTTTCTTGTATATAATTAACTTTAAAATAGTAGCCAATATTATTTTTTAAATCTGATCGTTGGGGTTTCATCCCTACTTCCCTCTGTATTTCCAAAGACACAGCCTCATTCTACCTCGAATTGCACAGCTATTGGGTATGAATTTGGAATGCTTTACCAAAGGTCAGTTACCTTTAGGGAATGATCCTCCTACTAAACTGTGATTCCCTTAAAGAAAGACTTGCCTTGCTTACACTGGGCTGCACTTTCCTGCCGGGTTCCAGGACGCTCCTGGTTTAGGAAGACACCTATGGGCAGAGCAAAATGCTGTCTCCCATGCTACACTTGACTAGGTTGCTCACTCTCTCTAAATCAGAATTTTCTTACATACATCTTAACAGTGCATTTTACAATAGTTTTTTTTTTAAGGATTTTTATACTGCAGATATGTCATGAATATTAAATGCAATTGCCCGAGAAAGTCCACGGCTACATGACCCCAAAACGACCCTTTAAGAAACAGTAATGTGCTTCCTCCCTGCCCTTTCCTCGGAGCTCCTCACCTTTCAAGAAGAGGTCAAATAAGATCAGTTGCCCTTTTTCTGCAGAAGGAAATTAGAATCATATTTCTCGGTGTCCTGGTAGATGCTGGTTCCTGGAGTGCTGGGGATAGCGGAAGTGAGGTTCCACAGGAATTTAGAGAGAAGAGCATCCTCAGGGTAGAAAAGGCCACCTTAGCCTTGTGCCCCACAGACAACCGCACCATCTCCACCCCTACAAGGGCACCCAAGCCTGTCTTTTGCTCATCGCCTTTTTAAACTGACAACTGCATCTCCGGGAATGGATTTGGACTTTGCAGGTGTTTGGGGCTTTGGACAGTATCGTCCTCACTACATTGTGGTGGAAGTAGCATGGCTCTGATGCCCCGGCACTATGCACCAAACTGGAGCCCAACCAGGGAAGGAAACAGCCAGAGGATTCGGAGTTCATGTAGCTGCAGGCCGGGGGACCCACACAAACGGGGTAGGCATACTGTGGCATTCCAAGGGACATAGGGGACAGTGTTGCCACCTCCGCCAGATTGACCACCCTGATTTCAGGTTCTTGAGGCTGACACCCCCCCTCCAAGTCCTGGCTCCCACCCAAGTCCTACCACAGGTGGGAGTGGACCACCATGGTTTAATATTTCACTCTCCATCTCAGAGCCAACTGCGTGGTGCCCTGAGTCAGACACCCGGCCAGGGAGAGCATGTCCCGCGGGGGCGGCAGCAGGTCCGGGTGACGCCAGGCAGCCAGGGGCGGCGAGGTCACGCGCGCGGAGACCACACCGGCCCAGCCCACGTGTGCGCCAGATTTAAAAGTTGGTGGCGCGCGGTGATGGTCACTTCGGTGGCTGAGCTCAGCAAGAGACGCACAGGGGACCCGACGCGACGCTGAGGGACAGCCAGAACACCCGCACAGCGCAGGGTCCCTGGTCCCCCCGTCCGGAGCTGCTTGGAAGTGACGGAGATGTCGCGAGCAGCGGGTGGCCGCCCGGGGCTGTCTGGGGGACAAGTGGCCGCTGCATCCCCGCTGCTGTGGCTGCTGCTGCTCCTCGCCTGCCTCGCGGACGCCTGCAGAGGTAAGATGCCACCCTCCGTCTTCTGCCTCCCTCGCCCCTCAGGCTCCTGCTGCACGGGTTGCTCTCCGCTACCTCCCTTGCCTCCTCTCTGGGTTTCTGGAACCCACCTTCCACTGAAGCCATGGTCTGGCTCAGGACCACAGCCAGCTGAGGAAGCAGCAGAGACGGGCTGCAGACTCCGTAGTGGGAATTAAAAGAAAATTAAAATACTTTCCCTTTCATGGCAGTTATTGGAGGGGGGGGGACTCTGATGCTCCCCTTGCCTAGGAGAGGTAAAGTTGGGGTGTGCTCAGCCTCCCGGTAAGCTGGCTGTTGAGTTACACACGAGTGGAGGAGGGGCCGGAGGCTTACAGGTTCTCAGAAGGATTAGAGAGTTCTGATCACAGAAAGTTGAAGCAAGTATGCAAGGCTTACCAGGGTTTCTAGCGATAGGCACCTAAGACTAGCAAAGCGGCTGGGATCTTATCACAACAGGGACTTCCGCAGCTTGGCTCCCAGGAAACACAGAATCAGCAAGACCTGGGAGGAAGGTCTGAAGCTCCGAATGAGCAGCAGAGCAAAATGTGACCCTTGTAAAGAAAGTTTAGTTACCAGGTCATCTGGGAGACTGTCACTCATTCCTGAATTATTCCAAACACTACCTTGTTACAAACGTGAATTCTCCAGCTCAGGCCCGGGTCAGCAGGTTGTTAATTTTTCAGAAATCCTGAGTGACTTCACATCACAGCCACGGAGCGCTTTCGGAGTTCATAGCCTAGCCCCCCTCAATTAGAGATGGAAAGAGCCAAATAATTTTTTCCTGACCTTTTTTATTGCCCTTTTTTCATTATTTTGATCTTTGTTCCTGAGACACTGAGGAAGAACAGGCTTCCTCATTTGAAAAGCAAGGTAACAAGGAGAGTGCCATGGTTCATCTGGTAAAGGTGCCTGGTGCCAAGCACAAAGACGTGAGTTCAATCCCCAGCGCCCACAAGTTTGTCCTCTGAAAGAAAGCAAAGCCAGGTAGCAACTACATGGTAGCATATTAACCTTCTGCAGTACTAACTCACCATGACTTATGAAGACCTAAATTAGCCTTTTGTCTTTTAAATATCTTATTGGAAATATTAGAATGATAATTTCATTTTCCTTCTCAAGGAAGGAGATAATTATAGTGGGTTTTTTTTGTTCTTTTTTTTGTTTTGTTTCATTTTTTAAGAAAGAAAGCAGGTTTACTTAATGCATTGCAAAGAGATTAGCAGTCTGGCAGTGGCAGAAAAACTGCCTCTGGCCAGATAATCATAGCCTTTATTTGTATTTATTTATTTAATGCATGTGGGTGTTTTGTCTGCATGTCTGTCTGTGCCTCACGTGTGTGCCTGGTGTCCAGGGAGGCCAGAAGAGGGTGTGGCATCCCCTGGGACTAAGTTATAGAGATAGTTGTGAGCTACCGTGAGGGTTTGGGGAATTGAACCTAGGCTCTTGAAAGAACACAGAGATCTTAGCCATGGAAACAGCCCTGATAACTATAGTTTTAAAAAAAAATATTTTGTTAGGGGGAAAGCTATGCTTTCCATGAATGTTGCGTGCAATGTGCTGTGGGAAATCACTGTGTTGAAGAACTAGGTGGACATCAGGTTCCTAAAAAATAGATGAGTCTTCACTTTCATTTCCAAAAGAGCAAATGTGCTGGCTGACCTATCACATCATAAATAACCTTGATATTATTCAAGCAAAAGGCTTCCTCCACTGTCTGGGGAGTTCTCTGATTGCCGTTGTCTGCCTTCATTCCCTTTCAGACAGGAAAAAACAAATTTCATTTCTCTTAAAATGTAGTGGGATGGGGAGTGGGTGGGTGAACAGCCAGTGTGATCTGCAATTAGTCCCGAGCTCCTAAACATGGGGGACAGGCATAGCACACCTAAGCAAGAGTCGGAGGCGATCTAACAAGAGCAATCAGAACATAAATGTAACTATGTCGCTGGAGGGCTTCTCTCCAGGTTCCACCAAGCCCCGCAGTCCCACAATCCACGAATAAAATAATCACTCAGACGCTTATATTACTTATAAACTGGATGGCCGTGGCAGGCTTCTTGTTAACTGTTCTTATATCTTAAATTAACCCATTTCTATAAATCTATACCTTGCCACATGGCTGGTGGCTTACCAGAGTCTTTATATGCTGCTTGTCCTGGCGGTGGCTGCAGTCTCTCCCCCTTCTTCCTGTTTCCCCAATTTTCCTCTCTCCTTGTCCCGCCTATACTTCCTGCCTGGTCACTGGCCAGTGTTTTATTTATATAGAGTGATATCCACAGCATAACTAGATACTTCTTTAAAAAAAGAGACAAAACAAATGCCATAAAAGCAGAAGAAAATAAATGTCAATAAAAGTAACATTCTTAGTGAAAGGGGGGGAAAAGTACAAGAGTCCACAGGGCATGAGCTAATGAGACAGACGATAAAGGCCAGCCAGCCAGGCTGGTGGAAACAGTTAACTCGCAGATCATGTTGGAAGAGGGAAATTTCTCGTAAAGAGGAATATACTTTGGGTATCAGCCAGTCACTTGATTATGCCTGCAGCAATAAGAGATCAAATGGCAAAGACAAACAATGAAATGTCTTTCCTACCCAGATCTCTCGTTCATCGACTAAATCTTAATGTTCAGTTAATAGTAACTTTCTCACATGCTAACTGCAGGGAAGTGTTAGCAAGAACAACATGCGTGTCACCTTTAAAGTAATCGGGTCTGTTTTATTACCTAGTGCTTAAGTAGAAACACCTCAAAGAAAATGAGCAAAAGCTGCTATTTTTATGATCTAAATAAAATAGCAGTGTTGTTTTGGAAAATGTGAAGGGTAGTGCAAGTTCCAGTTCCTTCCAGTACTGTGTAAAGTCCACATCCCAGGAACATGGATTGAGCACACTCTCCAGAGTTTAAGTTTTGGAATCTTGGTTCTCAGTGTGGTAATGCTGAGAGATGATGAGCCTTGAGAAGTGGGGTTAGTGGGGCATTGGTAGGTAATTGGGTGTGTTGGTGTGATTAGCAGGTAATTGGGTGTGTTAGTCTGCCCTCAGAAGGGATTAAAGGAGTTCCCTTGGGACTCTAGATCATTGGAGAGTGGGTTTGAAGATTGAGATTGGCTCCTCCCTGTCCTCTGGCTTTCTCTCTCATTACACAATCACTCCATCACAGTGATTCTCAATCTTTGGGTCTCAACCCTTCCGACACAACTCTACCTCTCAAAATATTTACAAGCCATAACAGTAGCAAAATTAGTTATGAAGTATTAATGAAAACAATTTTATGGCTGGGGGTCACCACAACATGAGGAACTGATTTAAAAGGCTGCAGCATTAAGAAGGCTGAGAACCACTGGTCTAGCAGTTCCCTATCCATCCTGAGGTCCTCACTCAAGGCTGGAGCTTAGATTTACAGTTTCCAAAACTTGAACTAAATAACCTCTTTTCTTTACAGTTTACCCAGCAGAAACCAGACTAACACCAGAAGGGGCTTGAGGGGAACATCGTATCAACTCTAGAACAGGGGAGAGAAAAACAATGTTCAGTCAGATGGTACTAGTGGATTTCTATCAATTATAGAAAAACGTTTTATTTTAGGTTCTGCACCTTTCTTACCTGAGGCTGGACTTAATGTGTTTTGCAGGAGAGCTACAAAGCATTCCCCTTTTGGTTTGGATATAAGTGGTTAATCACAATGGCCATTCTAAGTGGCTCATGGGTGCTTGGGGTTTGAATGGAATCAGTCAAGCTCCCGATGGTCTTGGTAAGGAAGTCTAGCCTCCTGCAGGTCAGCTGATTAGAAACTTCACTTAGTCCTGGGAGGATAAGGGCTGGGAATGGAAAACTGCGTTCTTTAAGCTGGAATGCCGGAGTTGGAGGATGACTTGGTGGTTAAAAACATGAGCTGCTCATGCAGAGGACCTGGGTTCTGTTCCCAAACACTCACGTGGGACCTTGCAACTGTCCATGGAATCTGATGCTCTCTTCTGGCCTTCTCAGACACCAGACATGCATGTAAAATAAAGATGAATAAATCACAGAAATGCTTGTCAAATAGTCTCACTCAGGAAGATCTTCAGGTACTTTTATGGAGATTCGAAATCACAGATTAATCCTTTCCTGCAGGCAGAAAGAGCTCAGAATGTGGCTCATCAGGGAAACTGTGCCTGACATGTATAGTTGTGGTATGGTGAGAAATGTATCACTGTGTGAAGGATTTTTCCATGAAAGGGAGTTCCACTGGTTCTCAATTTAATCAACTCTCTACATGATGCTTATAAAGTTATTTCTAAAACTCACCACCACAGAAAGAACTGGGCATTTTTTCCCCTTTTTTTATTTTTTATAAAAAAATTTCATAAGGAGATTGGATCCAAAAAAAATCTATTCACTTTAATACCAACCACAGATCCCCCCTCCTCCCTCTTTCCACCCCCAGCCTTCCCCCTAGTCCTCCCCCCACTCCCACCTCCTCCAAGTCAAGGCCTCCCATGGGAAGTCAGCTGAGCCTGGTACATTCAGCTGAGGCAGGTCCAAGCCCCTACCCACTGCACCAAGGCTGCACAAGGTGTCACACCTTAGGTACTAGGCTCCAAAAAAGCCCACTCATGCACCAGGGATGGATCCCATTCCCCCTGCCTGGTGGCCCCCCAAACAGTTCAAGCTAAACAATTGTCTTGCCTATCCAGAGGGCCTAGTCCAGTCCCATGAGGACTCCTCAGCTATTGGTTCACAGTTCATGGGTTTTCACTAGTTTGGCTGGCCGTCTCTACGTTTTCCCATAGTGATCTCGATGTTCCTTGCTCATAGAGTCCCTCCTCTCTTTCTTATTGATTGGATTACTGGAGCTCGGCCTGGCACCTGGCCATGGATCTCTGCATCTGCTTCCATCAGTAACCGGATGAAGGCTCTATGATGACAATTAGGGTATTCACTAATCTGGTTACCAGAGTAGACCAGTTCAGGCACCCTCTCAACTATTGCTAGTAGTCTAAGGTGGGGTCATCCTTGTGGATTCCTGGGAACTTCCCTAGCACCCTGTTTCTCCCTATTCCCATGATGTCTTCATGTATCATGGTATCTCTTTCCTTGCTCTTCCACTCTGTCCCTGTTCCAGCTCGAACCTCCCATTTCCTTATGCTCTCATCCCCCATTCCTTGCCCTCCATTACCCCCCACCCCCTGTTTGCTCATGTAGATCTCATCTATTTACCCTTTGCTGGGTTATCGTATGTGTTCCTCTTAGGGTCCTCCTTGTTTCCTAGCTTCTCTGGAGCTGTGGGTTGTAGTTGGGTTATCCTTTGCTTTATTTCTAGTATCCACTTACGAGTGAGTACATGCGATGTTTGTCCTTCTGAGTCTGGGTTACACCACTCAGGATGATATTTTCTAGTTTCATCCATTTGCCTACAAATTTCATGATGTCATTGTTTTTTACTGCTGAGTAGTACTCCATTGTGTATATGTACCACATTTTCTTTATCCATTCTTTGTTTGACGGGCATCTAGGTTGTTTCCAGGTTCTGGAATGTTCCAGCATTACAAATAATGCTGCTATGAACATCGCTGAGCATGTGAAGGACTGGGCAATGTTAGTGAAAGGCCCAGGATGCGCATGGCCTTTGGTTTGAGTCCCAGCACACACACACACACCAGACACACATACATACACACACACACCAGACACACACACACACACACATACACACACACACATACACACATACACACACATACACACACACACCAGAATCAAATCAATAGCACAGAAACTGTAGCTAATTGCGACTATTATTATAACCTAAATAATAGTAAAAACCCGCTAAGAACTTGAGGCAATATTGAAGCAATATTGAATACAAGCAGCAGATTTAGGGGAAATAGAACTTATCAGGATTTATGTCAGCCAAAGATGTTTGGCAATCTGCATTGAGGCCAAGCATAGAGGTGTGCGTCTGTAATTCTAGCACTCAGGAAACTGAGGCAGGTGATTGTCTTTTGTGGGTAGCGTGGGAGACACACTGACCCTGTCTCCAAAAAAAAAAACACAAAAACAAAAAACAAACAAACACACAAAAAAACAAAATCAAACACATGACTCCCTTGCTTCTGCTTTCTTGTCATGAATTAGGAATAAAATAATAATAATAATAATAATAATAATAATAACTACCTAGAAGTTTGACATGAGGATTAAGGAATAATGTATTTGAAGTGTTTATCACAGTAACATTAACGTGTATTCAAAATTTTGTTTTTAGGTGCTCCAATATCACCTCAAAGATTACAGCCAGAACAGGAACTACAATTATGGAATAAGGTAAAAAATTTATCCTTTCAAAAATGAGTGAAAACTTCACTCTTCTTTATAATTACTATGGTAAAGTGAAATAGTATGATTGAACTTTGGGAACAACTGTGATTTTACCAACATTATGACATCATAATAATTAAAAGTGTTTTATTACAATAAAAGAGCCAGATATGGTGAAACACACCTATAATTCTAGCACTTGGGAGGCTGAGGCAGGAGGATTCCTGTAAGTGTGAAACTAAACTGATGTATATAAGTTTAAGGCCAGCCTGGTCTATAGATTAATACATATATGTAGATACATGAATCTCAAGATACTATCTCAGGAAATGCTTAAAAAGAGAGAAGGAAAGGTAAAAGGAAATAATACAGCAAATGGTAAAACTTAGAAGGCAGAAACAAGCTTTAAAAATAGAGTAAATTTAATAAATGTAAACATGCTAAAATATACCACTTACAGACATGAATTCTCAGATTGGATCTGTGTTCTATTTGTTGAAGATCTAGGATAGTTATTTATGAAGAATGACACCTTGGGGGCTAGAGAGATGGCTCAGTGGTTAAGAGCACTGGCTACTCTTCCAGAGGTCCTGAGTTCAATTCCCAGCAACTACAAGGTGGCTCACAACCATCTGTAATAGGATCTGATGCCCTGTTCTGTCATGCAGGCAGACATGCAGATAAGGTACTCAAATACATTACACGTAATGGCTGAAGATCCATCTCAGTGGTTGAATGCTTACCTGGCATGTGCAAATCCTAGGGTGAGTGCCTACTATACCCATTCCATCACTCCCACACACAAGAGTCACACATAATATGGGGAGGAATTTAAGTATGGAAGGATGGGAATGATGGACAAAGCAAATATGAACTAAAAGAAAACTGAGTTAGCAGTCTTAATGGATGATTAAATAAAATCAAATAAACAAGCTATCAAAATGGAGAGGCAGGCATTTATATGCTTACATAAGATG
This sequence comes from Peromyscus leucopus, assembly GCF_004664715.2. Taxonomy (NCBI): domain Eukaryota; kingdom Metazoa; phylum Chordata; class Mammalia; order Rodentia; family Cricetidae; genus Peromyscus; species Peromyscus leucopus. The sequence continues at coordinate 63,241,368 of NC_051071.1, read as the reverse complement.
GACAAGAAGATGTGGCCATCATCATTAGCACATACCAACAATTCAGCCTCAGATTCCACCAGACTAACAACTGGTAGAAAATCATGGGGAAACTTGAGCACTAAAAAAAAAAGCAGAATGAATTAGGTTAGAAAGGAAGGTTCCATAAATTAGAAAGGATCTAGCAGATTTTTTCCAAACATAATGCAATACAGTAAGAAAATGATAACAAATTCATGACTTAAATACCTCAAATAAGTAGCATTTTTGGTGAATGACTCTAGAATGAAAAGGAAATAGAATTAGAATTGAACAACAAAAACACTACAAATCAAAAATTTCAAGCTATAGCTAAGACTTCAGAGAACATTTTGTTTCATTATAAAAGCCTGAAAGTATAAGCTGCATGCAAGGCTACCTATGCTCCAGAAGATGGTCCTATGCCCAAGCACATCCCTGCAGCACTGAATGAAATCAGAGCACATGAAGCCAGGCATTCGGGAGGAAGAGGCAGGCGGATCTCTGTGAGTTTGAGGCCAGCCTGGTCTACAGAAGGAGTTCCAGGACAGCCAAGGCCACCAGAGAAACTCTGTCTCAAAAAAACAAAAACAAACAAACAAACAAAGCACATGAGGTTGGGAGGGAAAAGTGGTGGGGAGTTGCGGGGAGGGGAGCAAATGCAGTGGCTTTGATCAGAACCACATTATACATGCCGGTATGAAATGATCAGTTTTAAAAATGCCCTGAACTAAGAATTCCTTTCTTGTGTCATTGGCCAAAGCCCATGTTTTCTTACACAGTCAACCTTTCACACGTTTCTCTATAAAAGAAAACCTTTCTCTAGCATTCACAAGTCTGCCATTTACCTAGCTAAGGCACTTTTCTTTTTCTGTCTTGCTAAGAGATTTGTTAATCACTGAGATCTGGAGTTCGCAGGTTAGGCTGGACTGGCTGATCGGTGAGCCCCACGGTACCTTCTGTCTCTGCTTCCCCAATTCTGATTTCAAGCATGGTGGCTTTTTATGTGAGTGTGGGGATCTAGCTTAAACCCTCTGTGACAAGTGCTTTGGCCAGAGGACTCGGTAGAATTCATTCACTATGATAAAAACACCCAGTCTTCCTCCAATTAATAAAAGCAAATCCCATACTATCAGTGTGGTTTTATTTAGAATAATCCCACTTACTTTTTTAAAGGAACATCTAAATTTAACCTAACATTGACACGAGAACCTAAATGTCTACAAATCCTGAGGACATTTTAAACACAGGGAGCTTAGGGGCGAGAACTATCTGTTCCTGCTTACGAAAACTACTATAAAACTCCAGCTTGGAAAAGTCAGATAAGGACCCAGAAATAAAAGCATGAAGTAATGGAATAAAAGCTAGCGCTTGCAGAGTCCAACCTTTTAACAGTTGCTGTCCCAGGTATGCCAGTTAACTTCTTATCGCAAGCCTCTGTGCCTCTGCTTGCTCTGCCTGCCCTGCAGGTGTTGGCAAAACCAGAGTCGCCTCCCACCACCACCATGCAGGGTAGCACTCAAATGGTGCAGGAAGGGAGGTGGTAGGAAATTATTTTTGCTCCCTTAACTCCCTTAGCGTGGCTGATGGCAGCCTATTCTACACTCTCTTCCAGACACCCCTAGGCAGACAGAACCCCAGTCGGCCATGGTGACAATCCCTTAGTAAATTCCTTCTCATCCCAGTTTCTCTTCTTCACTCTTTCACTGATCTTTTGTGGCTCACTCCTAAAAAGACACACCTGCATTCTAGCCTCTTCTGTTTTCCTTTCTTCCATTTCTATTTGCTTATTTGTTTATTGCAGTATTTGGGGATTCAACCCAGGGAATTAGTCGTGTTAGACAAGTGCTCTACTCCTGAGTTATATCTCTAGCTACACCATTTTCTAAAAAGACTGTTTCTGGAAGAAGTCAGCCCAAAGGCAGAATGGACACACACATAAACAGCACTGCAAGTCCAAGTAAGAAAAGAACAGGTTGAAACCGACTCACTGTATTGAGGGACCTAAAACCGATACTCTGTACAAAGATGATATGAGGGGAATTAAAGAGCCAAACATAAAAGATAAATCATAGAGGAACAGGAGAGATGTACCTAGGTGAGTGAGGATCAGGGAAAACTTCTCTAACAGAATTTCAAATGCTCCAGCATTTCCTCCCCTGGGAAGTGAGTCCCCAGGAAGCTTTTCACAGGAAGAGAGCTAAACAACCTGGCTGCAGCTCTGTTTGTAGAAAGAATTAAATGGAACCCAGCTGTCTGACCATCCCTGGGAAGCGGATAGGCAATATGCTATCATGCACAGTCTAGAGGGCTATGCAATGGGTAGAAGCCACATGTTAGATGTACACTTTCCAGCATGGCTAGTTAAGTGGAAAATAAGTGAAAAATGTTAAGGAAGTACCATGTATGCAGACAAAACAGATTTTACAAGAATACTTACAGAAGAAAGGTGCATATCAAATACATTGGAAGGGTTATCTATGAGAGGATGGAGTGAGGATAATAAAGGAAGATATTACAAACAAGGCTAATGATGATGCTGTACTTCAAGCTGAGAACTTTCTGTGCCTAGGCCAGCCCCCAACAAAGCACGTAAGGGAAAAAACCAAATGATAAGTATCAGGCACCGAACGTTCTTTAAAAAGTACAAATATTCATGGAGTCTATTAGAAGGGTCTCTACTTCACTGGATCACCAAAGAACATGGGAAAAACATAAAGCAAGGAGAATAATTGAAATAATTCACACTAATGTACAATATGTAAAATATATTTTAGCTTGCAATGATCCCTTTCCTTGAATAGCTTTGGAAAATATTTTGGATCATAATGCTAGGAAGAAGGGTTGCTATGAAAACATTGTCCTTCCTTTATAGGAAAAGATATTTAAGGAAATTAATATGCTAGCTAAGTGTGATAGCATATAAGTGTAGTACCAGTATTCAGGAGGCAATTTCAAAGCCTTTCTGGGCTACACACTAAGACCCTGTATAGCTCCCCTGAAACAAAACAAAACAAAACCCCAACAACAGTGCACAGAAGGCGACCTGTTAGCAACACAAAAGGCAGTTTTTTTTCTGCTGGAGGCTTTTACATTTGAGTGGCCCAGACACTGGAAGCATGTGCTTTTCCAGCCATGTTCTGAGGTCTGTCCATTTCAAACAAATTCGCCAACAGACCATGCAGAGATCTCAAAAGCTGAAAGCTGGCCAATGCTTACCCACATGGTGAGGGAGAGAATGGAGCCGCTGTCCCCTCTCCAGTGAATGAGTACAAAAACCAGAAGCTTTACCATGATCTCCTAATTGGGTTAATTCAGCTTGTGAAGTTTCTGATGTTTTTCTTTAAGCAGCTTGATGCACGGATCAGTTAGCAGGTTCAAGGCTTCCTGTTCTTGTGCGCAGGCCGCTTCACTGATATGGGGGCAGCTTGGTGTGTAGGGAGGTGAGTTACTGTGAAAACACTGTCCTTCTTTTATAGGAAAGGATGGTTAAAGACGTTAACATACTAGCCAAGTGTCTCAGCATACCATTGCTGTACCAGTGTTACCCAGCAGTTCCCGTAGGTGTGCCATGGCGACCAGCCTCTCTGCACCATGAGCGCTTCAGGAGAAGCCATCCCCTCCCAGCCTACCAACGCACAGACCGTGTGTTTGGAGAAGATGGCATTGTGCACCAGGCAGCGCTCACAGCTGCAGAGGGCAGCGTCTTTTCAGCTTACCCTTCGGTTGACTTCTTGTTTCACATTTTTTTATTTTTCAGAAATTCAACTCGATTTAAGAACTTTTATTTAACACTGGTTCTGGTCAAGTTAAATACAATATAACTCTTGAATCAAAAAGTCTCTCTCTCTCTCTCTCTCCTCTCTCTCTCCCTCTCTCTCTTTCTCTCTTACTGTGTGTGTGTGTGTGTGTGTGTGTGTGTGTGTATAAGTGGGAGCTGGTACACAGCACAATTTCTAAATATTCCTCACCTACCTTTGATATGCAGAGACGATGTGTTCTGTGAGCTGGATGTGACAGAGGGGAGGCCATGCTTTTCTACACTAGCTTATTCCCTTTCTTTTCTCTAAGCTCAAGAATCATATATTTCAAGATGTTGTCAACAAGGAGCTTAAGAAGCTACCATTGCGGAACATAACTACCCCTCTTAGTCTGGCGTGAGAAGACAATCTCAATTAAGTAGACCAATAAAGAATTCCGACACGGGAAGGGGTTCTGTGATGCTATGCCATAAAGAAGATTTAACTGAAACCACCCAGACACCCAAGCAAGCATCAGTGCTATTGTTTTCTTTCTGGTCCTGTTTTGAAAGGCCACCAGCGACATGCATGCCATAAACCCTGCAGACACACAGCTTAGGGCTTGCCAGCATAGGGTTTTATGACTACTACAAATCTCTGCTTGTGTTTTATTCTGCTTGTTTATGACAGTCTCACTAGGTAGTCCAAGCTGGTCTAGAACTTGGGATCCTCATGCCTCAGCCTCCAAGTGCTGGGATTATAGGCACAGGCAGCTTGTGTACGACAATGTAAAACCTCTAACATTTTCTTTTTAAGATGAAGACTGAGAACAGAAGTTGCCAGCCATAGTTGAGTAAGCGTTCATTAGGAGATGGAGCTCTGGCTTATGCTGTCCTAAGAGTTTTCCTATATGCTATGTGTCATTCAGTTAGGAGGCTAAGTGAGATGACATTAGAGTCATGTCCAGTGCAGAATTGTACAGCTACCAATGGCATTCCATTTTGAGGCTAATTTTTTGGTCATGTTCTCAGGTTGCTCAGGCTGAATGATTTCAGAACTCTGACCTTTACATCAGTGTTTGAGGAATCTCCACACACTCCGATGGTCTTTATCAGCTGTTATTGGGGACATATATTCCAATGGCTGGGAGTGACTCTTGGACAACTCCCAATTCCAGGACTTCCTTTCTCTTCCTTTGTTCTTTCACACTCCCCCTTCTCTCTTTCTTTCCTTTCTATAAGGTTTTACCATGCATTCCAGCCTTCAATCTACTAGGCAGTCCAATCTGGCATCTAACTCATAGCAATCCTCCTACCTCAGAGATGGGATCATGGGCATATACTGTCACGCTCAGCATGCAGGACTTTCTAATAAGGCTTTAGAGTTGCCTTTTCTCTGAACTTAGGGTTCAAGGCTGTGTGGCTCTTTGGTTGCCATGATGGCACTGTCAAGTCTGCTTTTGGTTTGGGACTCTTTTCTGTGTCTAGGATGTAACTGATGTCTTTGTTTTCTACAGGTGCATGAAGCTTGTTCATCCTTTCTGTCTACTGATCCCCAGCCCCAGGTAATTTCATATGAAGGTGTTTTGTAGTAATGGAGGCATGTCCTGCTGCTTAAAAAAAAATCTCCATTTTCCCCTTTGAACTCACTAAGACTTGTCACATATTAGATATTACTGTATTATCTTCAGGTATTACCAGTACTGTGGGCTTCTGTTTTAAAAGGCTAACCTTTTATTTTCAAGTAAAACAAATTTATTATGGAAATTGTGAGCTATCAAATGCTAATTTCAAAATCAAATTGTGTTTAAAAATGCTATACCTACTGCCCTATCTAGAGAGCTAATATCTTGCTCTTAAATGAGTTTGGAACCTATTGGAACACTTATCAAAAAGCTAATTTGGATATTGTTCTAGATCAAGCTTTCTGGAAGGGCTTAGGTGGTGGCACTGAGTCTCCCGCTAGAGCTGAGGCAGATCCCATATGAGTACAGCTGAACAGAAGACAAAAGGCTGAGGTGTGCAGGCCCGCTTTCCTGCGTCCAGGCTGCCCAGGAGGCAGCTCACCTCTTTTCCCATAGGAGGAGGGATGAGGGAAGTGCTAGCCTACCTCCTCCACGTGGAGACCTGAGGAGCAGGAAGTAAGTGTGTTAGCCTTGCCCCAGTTTTACTGGATGCTGCTACCTTCACCTGCAGGACTGAGTGCAGGGACCCAGAGTTCACCTTCCTGACTTTATTCTCCTATTCTGTACCTCCAGAATCCTTGACAGAAATGAATGTGCCTCATCCACATCCTCTGGCCAAGGCTCAATGACTATTCCTATGGTTCTCCATCTGGTGATCCTGGCAGGAGTGGATGCAATGCCATTCCCTAGCTGCAGAGATTTCCCTGCCAGAAGTCGGAGGCATTTGCATGGGGTTAGGCAGAGGGGAGGGAAGCAAGATCTTCTAAGCAATATTTCAGATTTTTACTTCCAACTCCAACATTTGCCTTCGTTACTTCCTCGCTGCTGTGAAAACCACCCCAGCAAAAGCAAGTGAAGGGTGGAAAGGTGTGTCCTGGCTCACAGTTCGGGGAGATACAGTCCATGCCGGCAGGGGACACGCGGAGGCAAGAGCAGCAGGCTGGCTGCTCACATTGCATCAGCACCCAGGAAGCAGGCAGCGACAGGAAATGGTTCCAGGCTATAGAGTCTCAAGGCCCATCTCCAGTGACCCACTTCCTCCAACAAAAAATTCACCTCCCAAAGGCTCCACAGACTCCCCTGAAGTGTCACTAACTAAGGACCCAGTGTTCAGACATGTGAGTCTCTGGGAGACAAATTCAAACCATAAGAAGCGCTGTCAGGTGAATGACATGGGATGGATGTGTGTCGGGGGAGTGAACACTTGTACATGTGTGCTATGCGTGTGAAGGCTCCAGAGTAACATCAGGAATCATCTTCCGTTCCTCTCCCCCACCTCATTCACTGGAGTAGGGCCTGTCAATCAAACCCAGATCTTGTCTACATGGCCAGTCTTGCTAGCCAGCTTGCTCTAGGGATCCCCTGTCTCCATCTTCTAAGGCTGGGATGGGGCTGACGCATCAACTCTGCCTTTATAAGGGTTCTGAGGATCCAAACTTAGGCCTCACACTTAGGCAGCAGTCACTTTAAGCACTGGGTCATTGCCCCAGCTCCACAAACTAACTCTTTATTGGACTTCATTTCTGCACACCTTTTTAAAAATTAATTCAGTTTTTTCATTTATTTATTCCCGACCATAGTTTCCCCTCTCTCCCCCACCTCCTCCCTCCCCTTCCCCCATCCATTCCTCCTGTCTCCATTCAGAAAGGGGCAGGCCTCCCATTAAGAAGAGCCTGACAAATGTGCTTTTTGTCACTTACATTTATAGTGTATATATTAATTTCAATACATTTCGATACTTTAAATATCAATTTTCACATTAGCTATTATTTTATTAACTTGGTGATTATCTGAACAGTGCTTCAAGATATTTCTCCAAATAAAAAAATCTCTAAGGCCCATAAATACAAGATAAAATCTTACCTATCCCATGTACAAAAGTCCTTAAAGAATTGTTGAGAACAATGACTTCTTACAAAGAAGAGCTAGAGAAAACGCACTTACTTTGAAATGTTTCCAGTCGAAGGTCAGTGTTATTGGCAAATCTCACCCAGCCTAGACACGGTTTCCTAAGGAGAGGCAGCCTACGTGTGTAGAGTCTTCATCAGTTGAAATGCTCTTTGACATGGGACGTAGCTAAGTATTTCATTTTTGTTACTTTGGATTTTACTGTATTTCTATTTAGGCTACTCGGGGAAAAAAAAGAACTATAGGGATTTTATTACCAGATTTTCATGGTGTGCCCTGAAGGGAACATGTAAGGAAGGACGTATCACACTGTGAACTTCCGTCCTTCAGCTCCCAATAGTTGGGGACTGGGCCTCGGTGGTAGAGCACCAACCCAGTGAGTATTTATGTGACATCCCCAGCATCAGAAAACAGCTGAAAAATAGTCAACTCCCAACGACAGGGTCAGCAGGCATTGCTGAGGCCACCAAGGTGTATCTGTAAGTAGAAGGCCTGGCTCCCAGTCTACACAGTCAACTACAGTTTCATAAGGTACTGGACAAGTGACAATCTTGTAGGGCCTCACTTCCTCTATAAAAAGAGTATCAGTTCCTGTCCTATGTGCCTTGTCTATGTGTTTCAAGAAGAGAATGCAGATTATGTACAGGGGAGTATTTTGTGATGCATTGAAACCCCATGTATACACACGGTCCATTTTGTAGTATTCATATATATCCCAACGATTTGCCTGAGAAGCCAACAGACAGAAGGAAGATAAAAATAGACCTCTGGAGGTAGGAAGGATGTGAAGAGCATTGTAATAGTGACTCCGACTGTGTTTCTAACCACAGGCAGCCACGTTAGGTGCACTGGGTGAGAGAATACGACAGCGTTCAGGGTTCTTTTTCTCTCAGTTTCTAAGTTGAGCGTACCTGCAGCAGTAAATTAAACCAAAGAGCTTTTCCTGCCTTTAATCCTTCCAGGAACTTCCTGCAGTGACCTCACCCCTGATTTCTGGCTGAAGAAACTGAAGTTTAGAGGGATTAAGTAACCAGCCTGCAGTAACACGGTGTGGCGTAGACATGGGATCCGCACCGCGGTCTGTTTTCAGTCCGTTTATCTTTACAGGCTACACTTTAGCCACTGTTACATGGCCCTGACTTCCAGAAAGGAACCTATTAAGGAATCAGTGGTTCACAGGACAACTATGCCAGGTCCTGTGCAAAGCAGGGTTTGCCCCTGCTTGTCCATTTGTGCCACTCCTTACCACGCCCCGCTGGCTGCCAACCACAGAATCCCTGCCCTAATTCTGTGCCCTGATGCTTTGACAAACCTGATCCCGGGGTGTGCAGTCAGCAACCTGGAAAGGGTGGTACTCAGCTTAGGCGCACCACGCACGGCTTCTTGTCCTTCGGTTCCCATTGTGTGCGAGCAATTGCAGGATTTTCAAATTAGCCAGTAATGAGTAATGTTCAGCGAGGCTCACAGCTTTGGCATGCACATGCACCTCGCTACAAGCTGGGGAGACTAATCCCCAGTTGGCACTGCCCAGGTTATCTTAGTCATAGAGTTCCGTGATGCCTCGGCAAAGTGTTGAGAACTGTGTAACTGGACCACAGTGAAAGGCTCCATCAGTGCGGAGCAGCTGCAGGGAAAGAAGGATGTTTTTGTTTGTTTCTTGTGTGTGCACGCGCCTGCGGGCGCAAGTGTAAGTGTGTGTGTGTGTGTGTGTGTGTGTGTGTGTGTGTGTGTGTGTACATGGGAATGCATACCCAAGTACACCCAAGCAGAGGCCAAAAGCAGACACCATGCATCTTCCTCTATCTCTCTCCACCTTGTTGTTTGAGATGAAGGTCTCATAGAACCTGAACTTTGTCACTGTGTCTAGACAGCAAACTCCCAAGATCTACCCGTCTCCGTGCCCAATGCAGGGGTTACAGACGCACTCAGCTACGCAAGACTTTTATGTAGGTGCTAGGGATTTGAACTCAAGTCCTTTTGCTATCCCAGCAAACTCTCTTCCCTGATGAGCCTTCGCCCTGGCCCTAGGAGTTTTAGCAGCCAAAAGGTTATTATGAGAGAAATCAAGAGAGCCCTACCACGTTTCGGTGGACCACAGCGATGGTGGAATATCCTTGTGCTTCCGACATCCTCAGTTTCACCCTCCGTGCAGATGTGGTGCGAAGTGAAGCACAGCCCATGTGTCTTCTTGTTTGTCTTAGGCATCCCCCGCACTGAGGGAGCTTTGCCGAGCGGTGATGGAGAGCCTCCAAAAGCCTCAGGTAAGACTGAAGTCCTGTAAGCAATCAATCAATCAATCAAACAAACAAACAAACAAACATCCTGAAATTCCCCCCCTCCTCTTCCTCCCCCTCCTCCTCCTCCAAGAAAATATGCCCCATTTAGGAAGCATGTCAACTGGAGCTAGAAGACACATTGGCTTGGGATAAGAAACAAATGCTTCAGTTTCCCTGATACCTGATGTTTTAGGATAACATTGGTAAAGTTCATAATCAACTGATTAGGAAACCACATGTCTCCTTCAAGCACAAAACGTGGTCTGATGGAAGAACTTTATGAACATACCGTCTTTATCTTTCTCACCCACTTGCACAATTGGGAGACAAGAAGGAAGCTAAGTTGCTAAATGTTGATATAGTGCAGGGCATTAGGAATGGGAAACCATGGCTGGGGAGAACATTTGGCTGGCACGTGTGAAGCCTCAACTTTCACACCAGCATTGGGAAAAACAAACAAACAAGCCAACACAAGGAAGAGCAAACCAGACAACCGCATTGTCAACGTCGGTTTGAAAACTCTGTTTGCTTCTGTGTCCTGGTTTCTGGTTTGAATTAGTTGATTTTCCTGGGAGGGTGTTTTGTGAAGACAGCTGGAAGCCTGAGAAACGGTGTACCACTAACCCTCAGGTTCTAGGCTGTGTTTCAGGTTGAAGGAATTTTAAAACTCCCTTCTTCAAGTGAAAGCCTTGCGTTCCAAATGACATTTCATCAGCATCTCAAACCCACCCTGTGGCTGATGGTCCATCCACTCCAGCCTCCAAATCTTCTATGAACAATGTGACTCAAGGAAAGAGACTTTGATAGTTTGAAGGCATTCATAGTTTCTGAAACTTCATAGTCATCAGCAAGTTAATCTATTCTAGAAAGATGTTTAAAAAAGTGGTGATGTTCCCCTCCAAAAGTGTAATAAAATGTAATGTTTTTCTAATTAAGATAAAGGAAATGACGGTAACATCTATCCATCATCTTTCTTTGGTGCTAAGAGCAAATGAGACAAAAAAGATGATATGACTCTTAAAACGGACATCTTAGAGACAAAGGAATAGAGTCAAGTTTATGGCAGAAAAAAATAACTTGTGGTTCTATTTAGTGTAACACGAATCTTAAAGGGTCTTATTAATTAAAAACCCAGAGCCAGATATTGGGGTGAAAACCGAGAGATCAGAGAAGCAGAAAGAAGCCAGCCACATTCTTACCACCAGGAAATCCTCACCCAAAAAGATAGCCACTTCCTGTCTACCCACACCTATATGCCTTGCTGTTCTGCCATCTGATTTGCTCTCTCTGTCCAGCTACATCACTTCCTCTTTCTGCCCAGCTCTGTCCCTTCCTGTCTGTCTATACAGACCTCCAGACCTCTATGGTTAACTAGCACTGGGATTAAAGGCGTGTGCCACCACACCTGGCTCTGTTTTCAGTGTGGCCTTGAACTCACAGAGATCTGGATGAATCTCTGCCTTCCGAATTCTAGAATTAAAGACATGTGCCACCATTGCCTGGCCTCTGTTTAATATAGTGGCTGGCTTTTTCCTCTGATCTCCATGCAAGCTTTATTTATTAGAGCACAAATAAAATATCACCACAATTTAGTGACAGCAATTTGATGACAAGTATCTTGATGTCTATTTATCCACTTTCTCTGCATACTCCATTATGTGATTATATTATAATTTCCTATCCCACCACTGCTAAACATTGAGCATGCTTCCAATTTTTTACTCTTACAAGTAATTTTGTAGAAAAGATCACTGTCTTCTTTTTTATAAATATATTTAATCAATTTTCCATTTATTTTTGGAGCAAAAGATGCTTAATCAATTTTAGTCCTATGTTTGAAGTACAGCAATTTTAAAATGTTCACATAATTCATAATTTCAAAGTATGTGACATAAAGTTTTATAATGTATGTTATAATGATATATATCTCTTCACTAGGAAGAAAATGAAAAAGATAATACTAAGAGGGTAAGGTGATTTTCCTAAATACATATACCCTATAAAGAGTAGAGGAAGCCTCAGCTCTTTTATATATGACTCTGCTTTCTGTTTTAACAGTTCTTATTTCATTATTCAAAGACAGAGAAGTCAGGAAACTCAAATATTGTGGTAAGTAGTCACTAGTATGTGTTTAAGAGGAAACTGACTTAAAAAAATTATCAAGCAAAGCATGAGATAAAAACTCATATTTTTTACTCAAAAAGTTATGCATGGGTCTGATGATATAGCTCAATGTTTCATTCTTCATTACCATAAAGGGAAAAAAATGAGTTTATATGTGACTGAATGAATGGAAATCAATATTTACTATATGTTTTTCACGTCAATGACTACATGTGCCTTATAGTCACTCATTCACAATCATGTGTCAGACACAACTCTAAATGCTAGAAATATGGTAGTAAGTAAAAAACATTTAAGAAAGAAACCCCTCCTTCATCAATTTGTATTCAATGGCCAAGTAAAAAAAGTCTAAGAACAAACAAATTAGTAAAACAAATTGTTTGGGGTGATATTAATGCAAGAGAAAAGTAGTGTCATCCAAAGGCATTTTAAAAGACAATTCTTTCAAAAGACAAGTATTGATGGCTAATGGAAGTCTCATCTATTCTTACTCATTATCATTAGGTAGATGTTCGTTGTGAGAGTTTATCTCTGAGTAACCAGAGATGGGGAACCTAGATTCAATTCACATCCAACTCATGTAGCTTTGGGTTTGTTTGCTTTTGTGATTTCATTTTAGTTTCAGTTTTGCATGGATTTAAGAAACCCAAACTGGCTAGGCCTGTCACATAGTAGCAGAGTCCTTGCATACGAAACAAGGCCCTGGGTTTGATCTTCTGCACTGGAAAAATAAATAAATATAGAAATGATTTGACTATAATGTTCTTCTTAAGCTTGGGATCCATTACCATGCACAGTTTAGGGAATGAAAAGGACAGTGTGTTTTAAACATGTGGTGGAAAAGGTAAATGTGAACTTAAGCTCTATTTTAAATTCGTACCACACGGAATAACCTTACATGCGAATAGATGAAGTTGTAAGTTAGATTAGCTACACATCAAACACAGGTTGCATTCATGAACGGATAATCATTATCTAGGGTTGAAAGTCATCCATTTGTTAAATGAATTCAATGCTAGTGAGGAGGCCCAATTCCACCCAGACCTTAAGAGGGTGCAGCTGTAGCAGATGGCTGTGTGTCTCAGATGTGCTTTCATTTTCTTCCATGCGACATCTTCTCAGTTTTAGAAAGTGTGTGTTTGTCACCTTTCCCGCTACCAACAGCACATTGTCATCTTCGTGTCCCTTATTGTCTTGCTCTTGTCCCATTTTAAATATTTAACTTATGAAGGAGATTTCCGGGTGTATGCTAGAAGCGTCCAGGTAACCATGGTTGTAAGGGAAAACTGATACTTGCAAGTTGCCTTCTGGACCAAATTATTTTGAGTAAGTGTAGAAGATGACAGATGGCTTTTCGCCTCCCAGAGAGGCAGCCTGGGGACGCACCTGTTGCAGTTGTAACAGATCTGAGGCCCTCAGCAAGATGCTTCTTTAAATAATGACAATCAGCTTAGTGGAGACTGGCAATCTGACCCACCTCTTGATTTAGGGACTAGCAAATTCTGTCCCACCCCTTGGTTTTACAGCAGTTCTTTAAAGGGCTCACAATGGGCTGTCTTACACAACATCTTTAATTTCCTTTTTGGGGTCCTTTGGTCTGGGTTGAGAATAGTGGGTAAAAAGCAGACAGACAGACAGACAGACGGGAAACCCTCTGACTGCCCGATGCTGAAGAGCCCTGGTGCTCATCGTGTGTGTTTATGTCCTCAGTCGTCCATTGTGCATCCGTTGCTGCAGCTCGTCCCTCAACTGCATGAGAGAAGAATGAAGAGATTCAAGGTGACGTATGCAACCCAAACTGCATGCTGGCTTTGCCACTCTGGGGGCAGGCCCTTCTGCTAACTGCAGCTGGGGCCCTTTGTAAGACACTCTTCTTCAGGGCGACCCTCCCATTCATCCTCAGTGGTGGCTTTCTGTCACAATGACAATGTATCGGAGAGAAAATGACTTCCAAAGAGTATTTGGGCTCAGCGTTGCCAGAGCTTTCCATCTCGGGTCAACTTGACAAGCCCCATGGCTTTACATCTGTGCTAAGGCAGAATCATGGTGAGGAGTGTTGAGGTGAACAAAGCCTCTCGCTCTACGGTGACTAGGAACTGGGGGGAGGGAGGAAGAGGCTAGCGTCCTCATTCTCTTCCAGTGAATGCACTCAGTGACATAATTTCCTGCTAGCTTCACCTTGGAAAGATCCAATAGGACCACAGGCTGCTGACCAAGCACAAGGTCTTTGGGAGACATTTCACATCTGAATCATCACATCCTTGGTTAACCTGCATAATCACGGCATGCAATCTTTCTCCCTCTCCAAGTTCTGGCCCCTTCTAGTCAACCCCTGGGCACTGAGGAAAACTGGGGTGTAATACCCTTCCATGACACTCTCATTGAGAAAATGTTTTCTTAGTTTAAGAAAGGAAACTGCTGGGTGTTTGATCTTTAGGGGGGAATTGAAAATCCAATCAAGCACAATTTATTACCCCTATATCCTTGCTGACAAATAGCTAGGGTGGCATTATTTTTTTTTTTTTTTTTTTTTTTTTGCCCAAGTGTTAAAACATTGATAAGGATCATAAATATACATATCATAAAACAAATGTCAATGTTTTATTTTTCCCATGGCTAACAAAAATAGAACCTAAATCTAGCGCCAATGTGTAAGTAAATATAACTGAGCTAACACATTGTTAACTAGAAACTGAATTTTCAGGGTCAGTGAAGAACAGTCCTAATGCTTTTCATGTTGGAACTCCTGGGTAGCATTTTAAAGTGAGACATTGCATTTTGGGTTTAACATTACCACCTTTGATTTATTGGGAACCTGGCTGGGCTTTCGCAGGTTCTGCTACCTCAAGTTAACAGAAGGGAAAGTCACATTAGTTAAATAAGTTTCTATGAGCTGTCTAGTATGAGAGGCAACAGTGCATTTGACCAACCCTTAGACCGACCTTAGTCTAGGCAATAAACAAATAAACAAAGAACTCTTTCATTGTGATATTTCCTTTATGGTTTAATGATGGTTCCTTCATTATTGTATGGCTGCCGTTACATATATTACTTTTAAAAGCTGAATTCAGGTCTGGTGTTTTCTTAACTTTGATGCTGTATTTTTTAATTCTTTGTAAAACACATTTTTTAAAAAAAGCAGACAGTTAGATGAGTAAATGTCGTGGAATTTATTTTTTATGGTCATTATTTCCTCCTGGAATTCTTCACATTTTTAGCTTCAGTTGAATACAGCTATCTGTCGCTAACTCTAAAGAGAAATCTAAGAGGGAATTTAATGGCACCTTAAATTTGTAGGATTTTTAAGGCTGGGAAGATAGCTCAGTGGTAGAGCACCAGCCTGGCATGCGTGAGGCCCTAAGTTCAATTTCAGCACCACCTACCCTGCAAGTGGCAGAGTTCCCAGAATGAAGAGGAGAGTCAATTGCCATCAAGTTTTCTAGAAATAAATGCGCACTTTAAAAAAATTTACTTTATTTCCTACAATGTCTATGTTCACCAGTGATAATTGTTTTTGACTACATTATTTCAGTCTCACTATTTACACAAGGAAAGATGGAGTAATTTTCATTATTATGACCAATTTAGCACATGGTCCCATTTTCTGGCTTGAGCGAGACTATGGTAGTTGCAGACAGCTATCTGAAAGCTTGAGACCGGAGGGAGCAGATGCTGCCAAGTGAAGATAAATCCTGAAGACATTCTCCCACAAGGTCCTTAGGAAACTCCAAGAGCAAAGATGTAAGAGATAAATGAAAAAAAACAACTACAGTAGAATGTTGGCCATGCCGGCCAACACCATCTAATTTTAAAATACAGTTTTATAGTGAAATATCTTAACTCTAAAAGAAAAAATTGGATTTTAATGCATTCAAACATTTCCAATTTTGTTTGCTAGATTCATGCCTTTTTATCTTTCCTTTCCAAGTTCTTTTCATTATTGAGGACTCCATCTCTGATGACTGCACCCTGAAAAACTTTGCTTTGGTGTTGTGTTTGAATGTTTTAAGTAACATTAGTAGATTTAATTAGTAGATTTAATTTTCATTGTGTTCTTTTAAAAATCTTGACTATACACAAAAACTCTTTTTAGACAAGTACCTAAACACATTTTAAAAACCAATATTTCAATCTTAAGTAATTTGAGGGATATAGTAGAAATAAGAATTAAATAAAAAATATTGAGAATTAGAGATATATTTTCTGTAAATCAAGGATTTATGAACTTAAATAGATATCAGAGGCATTTCTTAGGATAAAGAATATAACCTCACTTATAGGAAAACTGAAAACAGTTTGGCTGATGAATTTATTGATCACCATGAATTATTGAGGCAAACAGGAAGCTACAAGCCAATTCTATGGAAACTATAAAATGTTAAATATTCTTTCTATGAAGTTTAGAATGGTATGCTTAAGTAACACTATGTAATATGCCTGTAATAACTACATAGCTGTTCCTGTTTTGCATTTTTTCATTATAATTCTGCACATACAAAAATATCAAGACAACCTCTTTCAAGGCATTGACTAAACATACATTGGCCCAAGTTGACCCTCAGTTTTCATGTAGAATATTATATTCTTGCTTTAACTGCAATTCCAGCTTGTATTTCCCCTGTTCATATGTGACCACATTAACATTTATGCTAAAGAGAGTGTTTTATTCTAGCAAAATGTCAAGAAGAGACTTTTAAATACACTGTGCCTGACATTTTCTTTCTACTTACTGAAGAATAGACATACACTTAACAAAATTCCCAAAAAGGAAATCTATAAAGAAAGCATGTTTAAATACACCATTCTGGGGATACTGGCCACTGCTGGAGTGATTCAGGGGTAAACATAAGAGTTCTCTATGACACGTACTCAAGCCGTTTGTGCCTTTGGTTGAGTTGAGCTTCACGGCACCCTTAAGAGGGCTTTGCACTTGATTCAGTGTTGCTTAATGTGTGATGTCACCCTTATCTCTTCCAGGAAGAATTCCAGAGTCCGTTTGCTGGCCAAAGTAGGGGATACTTCTTATTCAGGGTATGTGTATAGAGCATTTGATGATCTTGATATAAGAAAATTGGTCAAGTATTTTCAATGTACGTTCACCGAATGAACTCATTTTAACGAAGTTTGGCAGGGAACTTACAGGCATGTGATATTCAGTGTCTCATTCTGACTTCACTTCTGCCACCACCCTATTGTTTTAAACTGCAGCATCTCTAATCTCCCTTTCACTAATCTTGTTTGTCAATACTCCAGTGACACTCCTCTACCTCACAGTTTAATTTCATGATATTTTGTGCAAAGAAGACCAATTTTTAGAGCTACTTCACAAGTCTAAGGAATCAGTTGTTAAAGTTTTGATCCAATAGGTTGCAAGAGTTGTGACTATGTTTACAAATTCTTAAGATTAGAAGTTCGATGATAATAAAAGCTACAAGTAGCAATAGCTTTGTGACTGTGCTTATTATTTTGCATTTGTGTATAAGTTTGTTCTATACAGGATATTGCTGCAATATGCAGTTTCTTAACACATAACCAGAAGGTTGAACATTTAATGAATGTATTCAGCAACTGTTTACTGGACTTCTAATAGGTGCTAGGGAAGATATCGATAGTGAGAGTGAAAAGATAAAAAAAAGATGGGTTAAGAGCACATGCTACTCTTACAGAGGACCAGAGTTCAGTTCCCAGCACTCACTTCTGGAAGCTCATAACCTGTAACTTGCGCTCCAGAGCATCTGGAGCTCTCTCCTAACCTCTGTGGGTACCTGCATTCCTAAACATACACCGACACATACATATGCATAATTTACGGTAAAATAAAATGTTTTAAAAGAAGATAGAGTTCAGCTTCTATACCCTAGTCTTTACAGCCAGATATAGCAAATAGATAAAAACAGCTAAGTATAGTCACCTCTCGGTATCCATGGGGGATTGTTTAAAGAAACCAAAAAGCAGAGGATACTTAAGTCCTTTATATTAAATGATGTCCTATTTTTATAAAACCTACCACATCCTTTGTAAGTCATTTTTAGATGAGATTTGAGACAAACCCTAGCTGGAGATTGGAGGTGACATGGAGATGACTTTGTGTGTGAATGCTACATTAGATAGGATGTATTTAATGAAACATTTAGCTGAAATTTCTCAACTTTATGCTGAAGTCAAAGGTGGTATTTCTGTGGAAAGATTGGAGAATTGACTGGACTGGATTACAGGACTAGACTGACCGCAGGAATTATAAAATGGAACCACCATAATTTCAGAAAGTTAACTTTGGCTTGTATCAAAATGAAATTTGAGAACACAACATTCATCGAATGTTGGTTCCATATACGGGTAGTTTCTAAATTATCGTGGCCCTGACAGCTCTAGCTGTGTCTCAGAACTTGGTAGAAACACATATTTTCAAGTTCCGCTCAGTAAATCAGAAACTGCAGCTGCGGGGTCCAAAGCTTGTCAGGTGGCCTCGATGTACATTCAGGATACTCCTTTATAGCACTAGGCTTCTTTCAATGGCAATTGCCTCACATCATTAGTTACAACGATTTCTTTCTAATTTATTATTTTGCAGCCACGCAATGGGAAGAGGTCAACAGGCTTCATTTAAAATGGTATGTATTCAATAAATAAATAAATAAATATGAAACAGTATGTATTTCACAACTGAACTCAACTTGGAAGTTTCACAAACTAAACTATACTCAAATATATTTCTGTTGTTCAATTCCATGGGTACACTAACATTATATATAAATACTACAATTGTAGGGCAATGAAGGCTTCGGGAATGGGAAGTACTGGTATTTTAGGGCTAGATTTGCTTTGATCCTGGGATTCCTTGGTCTATGACTCAAAAGTAGTCATCTAAAGAGATTTTTGGAGATAATGCCCCCATGACAGTTTATTTGGCATGTCATGATGTGTCAGGGATTTCATTCCCGTTCTGTCAGTCAGTGTCCACCAGAGTGGGCCAGGATTCACTGGCGTGCACTTCTGTCTTCCAAATAACTCAGACTCAAAGAATCTTTGTTAAGTCTGGAGATGCAGTTCAGTTGATGGAATGGTCGCCTACCACGCACAAAGCTACATCAGGACAGATGGAGCTACCGTGAGACCCTATCTCAAAAAGTGGCAGGTGGGGGGGGGGCGCTGGAGACATGGCTCAGAGTTAAGAGTGTTTGCGGTCTATTCAGAGGACCTGGATTTGGTTCCACCTCCCACACTGGGCAGCTCCCAATTGCCCATAACTAACTCTAGCTCCTAGGGATCTGACACTCTCTTCTGACATCCACAGGCACCCCACACAAATCACACACACACACACACACACACACACACACACACACACACACACACACAAATTTTGAAAAAAAATTAAAAAGAGCAAAGCAGAAATTTCTTAAAGCAAAAAAATCTAGGTCTTTGAAAAATTAAGTTATTTCACCCAGCTTATTCTAGAAAAGAGACAAAACTACAAATATACAAAAACAAAAATGAAAAGACAGACATCAAAACAACTAGAGAAGTGAGAATCACCAAGGACACTTTGCACACATTCCCAAAGTGAAATGGAATTTGATGAGTTTAGTATGAATTTCTCTCTGAAGTTGAGAAAACACAGCTTCATGGTCTCGTCCCAAGGTTAGGGTCTACATAGTCTATTTTGCTCATGATTTTATTTGCCAATAGAGTTGTATTCAACAGTCATTTCCCTCTTGATTTTGTCATCTGATTATTTAATCTCTTGCTTTATTCTGATAAGATTTAGTAAGAAAAATAAGTATAAAATGTGAATGATGTCATGGCAGATATACGAGTACACTAACAGGAAAAAACATTTTTGATAGCTCTTATTGTATTCAGACATCAGTCTCATCACATGTGGTCCAAGAACATTCAAATAAGAAATCAGATATAAAAGGTCAGTCTTGGAATATTATAGCCAATGGCATCACATTTGCTCATGATCTCAGATAGAAACTCTCATCCACACCTCAGTGGCCACCAAGCCATTCAGCAGAGCTTCCTTAACTGTGAGTTCTTTGAAACTCCCAGTCTCAGCACTTGGGATTTTTTTTTCCACCCTCTGAATAGTTGTAAGGAGCTTAGCAGGACTTGGAGTACCTACTGAGCCTTGGTACGGAGCCAGAATGTGGCCAGTTGAGGCTTGGATTAAGTCACAGCAGCATTCAGCAATGTCAGGGCCTCCTCTGTGAGGTTACAGATGAACTGAGCCATGGTCTAAGGTGGATGTAGGGAAAACTTGAAATACTTACAATTCTTACTGGTACTGATGCGCTTTGGTAAACTACTTTCATATTATTAAATATTATAACTATTGAGACATACAGATGTGTAGAATAAATGTGCCATCGGAGAGTGATTAAGTGATGAATGGTAAAATACACATACCGAGATGAGGAAGGGAGAGAATGTTGTAGGAAAGAGAGAGAGAGAAGCTGAAGAACAGTTGGGAAATATTTCAAATGCCAATGTTAATATACTAAAACAAAAATTCATAGAAATGCCTAGATAAGCATTATATGTGTGTATTCCTAGTCTCACATATATGTGAATCTAACTCATTTTTCTTTTCGCAGGATGTTGACTAATTTTCCATCGAAACAGTGCGATCTATTCACATTTTGTTTTAAAAAAATGATCCCTTCTAAATTTACTCTGTGGCAAATCCCTGTATTGTAACATTCTCCATGATAGTTGACATTGTAAATGTTTAATTTGTTGAAAATAAACCAGCATCTTAAAAATACCATTCATGTGGTGTTACAGTGATCCTTTGTGCACAGCAAAGCCACACCTAGCGATGCTCCGTGGGTCCTGCTGCTCTTGGTACTGTTGGCACACATAGCTTTTAGGCGTTACTAAAGACACTCAAAGAGAACTGGCCGAACTATGTTAGTTTATCCAGTTTAGATTATGTCAGTGATAAAGTCATCAGCTCTTACAAGTATCTGAATGTAAATTGTCACAATGGCACATGTCTGTAATTGTAGCATTTAGGATACTGGGGCAGGATACAGGCAAGCTCAGGGCTAGCCTGGGCTATGCAGCAAGGCTCTATCTAAAACAAAAACAAAAACAATAAATGAAGCAAGAAGCAACAACATAATAGAGTGCTAGGGATCTCAGAATACCAATGGGAATTACGTGAGTTATGACTTTTTCAGTGTTCCAGTAAGCAAGCTATGAGTTATGTATGACAAAGTAGACTTCAGGTTGCTACAAATGTACCAGAGGGCTTTCCCTGGCAACTGGCAGTAATTGGTTTATCTGAAATTGTTTCTCCCTGTAAGCAGTGAAGGGCAACCAACCTGTTCACTACCAGGAAGAAAATAGCCTTTTGAGGAGTTGATGATAACCAAGCCTGGGGAACTTAAATAACACGCTTCATGAAGACAGTTCTTGAATTACTCTTCCTACCAAGCCCTGGAAAGGGCATAAATTAAGAAGAAGCTGAGAGAGGAAAAAATATCACATTCTTCCTTTAAAAGCAAATTGCCGTGGCAGGGTGAGCCTCAGAGCAACGAGAGCCTGCTACTCTACAGATGCGTGGGGCAGCATTAGCTACCTGTACACAGTAGTTCTAGTACCTTGAATTCTAAAATAAATTCTTGGTTAACATACATCATATCTTACGGTATTTTCATACATATTTATAGTTGTCCTTGTTCATATTTAGCCTCTTGGTTCCCTTTTCCCTGTCAATGAATCCCTCTTCTGGTTTCATGTCATATATCTGTATCTACACCTATATATTGCATATGAGAAAAATATGCACTATTTTGTCTTTTTCGCCCCCCCCCATTACCTTCTTTAGTCAAAATAAGAAAAGGGGGCTTGAATACTAGGCAGGAGGGTCCCTTAAAAATCCAGATAGACACAAATTGTTTATGTCTAATTTTAAGAAGCTTCACGTAAGGGTGAGAAGCAGAAATACCAAGACATGATGGCAAAGACTGATGCTTCCACTTAACAGTGCATCACACACAAATGCTATAGGATGCTTGGGGTGTGGAATCTGTATTAGAATCTATATTAATCTGCACTGATCACTACAGGTGAATTGCTTCATTGCTGAACTCAAGTTTAAAATTGTGTTACAAAGTACATTTTTTTTAACTCGTAGAGTATATCTCTGGGAGCATGTGCATAAACTTGTATGGTTGTTTCCCTAGTAAATCCTTCCTAGTAAAATCCTTTCCTTAATATAAACACAGAAAAAGCCCAACTGTCTATGTTTCCTACCTAAGCCAGGGCCCCTAAAAGGAACAAGGTCCTTTCTTCTAATGATTTTTGTCTTGTTTTGATTTTGTTTCTTTGAGACAGGCTCTCAAAGCCCAGGTTGACTTCCAGCTCCCATGCTCCTTCCTCATCCACCTGAAGATTAGGATCACAGGTGTGTGGTGCCAGGTGAAGCTTATAGTCTCACTGAGAATCTGATGGAAAATTTTGGTCCAAATTAAAAAGAAAAGGACACAAAAACAATTACACTCACAATTTGAGGGAAGTGCTTAGATGCCCCCTTAAAATTCTATCTCCAAACAGACTTTGGGCCCAGGATAAGAACTCCTTTGCTGGGCTTGCCACACCCTCCCCCAAGGAATTTTTTTTCTCCTTGAACACTGGATTCAACCTTGACGAGTAGGCTTGGACATGGTGGTGGTAGAGGAGGGTAGAATGGACAGTACCACGAGCACCACGTGACCAATAGGAGAGCTACTGCTCCAGATAGATGCCCCAGGACCTGATGCACCAGGGTCCACACACCTGGGAACCAGGCCTCTGTGTTGCCTGGCAACCGAGCTACCGTTGCACATGCGCAGGAGATCCTGTTCTTCTTGCCCTGCCCCTGGGGCGTTAGAAACCTCACACCAGAGCTGGCTGGCTCCCTCTGACAGTCTGGAGGAAGTTTGGGACCTTGACCCCTAGTGAGGGGCACAAGAGAACATCATGCAGGTGAGGGTCTGGCCTGTAGGTGACCTTGGAGCCCTGAGCGGGGATAAGCCACTTAGCTCGAAGCTGAGGGGCATAAATGGAGTAGTGTGGGCCCTCCCCAGGGTTATGTTCTGACATTTGTTTTTGGTAAGCGCTATTTTGTGCATCTCTATCTGGTTTTAAGAGAATGCCAGTTTTTGACATTCATGAGTCTCATGTGAGGCTGGAGGAGACACTCAGTTGTTCAGTGTTGCCTTTTACCCTCAAGTCCTGGAAACTCAAATGCTATGCTATTTCTGAATTAAGAAAGGAGCAGCATCGGCCCAAGTGGATTCAATGTAACTGTCCTCTCATTTATACTCTTTTTAAAGGAGGTAGGGAGTGCATCCATTGGCCTGTGAGGTGGCTCAGCGGGTTAAGATGCTTGCTGCCAAGCTTGAAAACCTGAGTTGGATCCCTGGGACCTACCTGGTGGAAAGTGAGACCCACCTTCCTCAGTCTTCTGATATGCACGCATGCGCGCGTGTACACACACACACACACACACACACACACACACACACACACACTTAAATTTTTGTAAATAGAAAATTTTAAATTACAGCTATACATTTCAAGACTTTGGGTCTGGGTAATTTCACAAGGTGATGTTTTTTATTTGTGAGATCTTTATAATAACATTTTAATTTAGAAAAAGAGTCTCCCCCATTGGTCCCTCCAGGCCGTTTTCCCTTCCTCCCCTTTCTCCTTTCTCAGAGTGAAACCCTCACTTTCTGACCTAAGGAAGAGCCTTCTCTTACTTGCTCCCTAGTGAGGTGCATTGGGATTTTCTTGGTTTCCCATACTTACTTGGGGCGGTTTTGTAGACCATACAATTTATGAAGTTATTTGAAGCGTCATTCACGTGTAGTCAAGCCCTCTCACGTTAGATGGTTGTTAGCAAGTGCATTTGTACAATTAGCCCGGCATTGCAGTCTGTTCCACTTTGCAGAATCCGCTTTGCAGGAGTTCTGCTGAAGTGAAGCCTACAGAGAGCAGAGACCTCTCTTTGCCTCACTATTATTTTCCATTGATTTATTCCACAGCCAGTTCTTAGGCTCTAAACATGGGCCTGTTCTATTAGAGCGTATCTGAGAATAATAAAGATAACTACAGCATGGCAAAAATACTCTTGCCATTTATGAAAATCGATGGTGGCCTCTATTTCTGTTAGATAACATTTCATGCATAATTCTAAGAGTCAAGGGAAGGGCACAGTTGAACACTGTTATATTAAGTCGCATTGCAATGAAGTCCTTGAGGGGTTAAATGAGAACAGTTGAGAAGTTTGACTAAGTATGTAAGACCGTATGGTCATGTCTCTAAAGAAGAGTGTTTATCGAGAGAAACTCAAGTCAGAGCCAGTTCGATGTATAAGGACCGCTCTTTTCAATCAACAACACATAGCATGTCGGTAACCCAAGCAGAACGAGCTCACAGAATGTCTGACCCAACAGCTAAGGATTGACTACAATTCCAGTCCCTCTCAGTTGTCTCTTCTAAGAAACGTAGCAATGCTAAAGGAGAGAAAGTAGCAAGGGATTGTGAAGTGCAGAACTTGTTCTATAAAGGTGATGGCTGGGAGCTGGTGAGATGGCTCAGTGGATAAAGGCGCTTTGCTGCCCGGCCCCAGTGATGCAGGTCTCCCGACATGAGTTAGATCCTGAGACCCATGGAAAGATAATGTCCTCCCCATGTATGTCATGGTACACGTGATCTACACACCAGAGAGAGAGAGAGAATAAAATTTCAGGAAAAATGTAATTACTAGATGTAGCAGGAATCTTAACAGATCTTATTAATAAAATCAAACCTTGGAGCCAGGTATTGGGGTGAATGCTAGAAGATCAGAGAAGCAGAACAAGCCACAGCTGCTTCACCTCGCCAATTCTTCAGCTGATCCTGTTTCCTCAGACTGGAAACCTCTGAGTCCTCATCCAGAATGAATCTCAGCTGAACTGCTGCTCAAAAGCCTGAAAGCTTAACCAGCCAAATGCTTCTAGTTCCTGGTCTTCATGCCTTATATACCTTTCTGCCTTCTCCCATCACTCCCTGGGATTAAAGGCTCACTTCTTGGGATTAAAGGCGTGTGTCACCATGCTTGGCTATTTCCAATGTGGCCTTGAACTCACAGAGATCCAGAGGAATTTCTGCCTCTGGAATGCTAGGATTAAAGGTGTGAGTGCCACCATTTTCTAGCCTCTGTACTAGTGGCTTTTCTGTTCTCTAACCCCAGATAAGTTTATTAGGGTGCACAATATTGTGGGGAACACAATACCACCACAACTAGAACTGGTAGTAACAGCTGGCTACATGACCCAGTCCAGCTCTCCTACTGAATAAAAATAAAAATGTCTGGAGAGGGAACTGTAGAAGAAACGTCTAGAGTGTCTTCTAAGAGAATCAAAGGAGCCCCTGAAAGTGCCAGAGAGGTGGCATTATAGGAAGAAATAATTACATCAAAATCAAGAGGAAAATGGAAACCAGTAGAATGTTAAGATGCCTAGGACCTTAGGATAGGCAGGCCTGAAACAATGGTAGGAGACCAGACATCTGTGGCATGAGCAAATACAAGAGAAGCTCTGAAAACAGGGAAACCATTCTTTAAAAGGAGAAACTGACATCCATAAAGAAATCTTCGTCTTGAGGTTTTAGTCTTTGTATGTGTGTATCAGAAAACTGATTCTAGTTCATAATGGAGTGTTACCTGTAAAGAGGGTACCCGCATAGACAGATGTGAACGAAGCCCTCCCTACCCCCGAGCCTCACCTAGAACTCACCTTCCTGACATCGTTCTTTATTTCAGCTGAAAATAACCAGTAAACCTGGGTTTCAGATCGCCTTTTTATATGTCATTTCCTCATTGCAATATCCATAGTAACAACTGTCTGTTTCACTGCACTGTATTCCAGAAGTCCATCCCTGCTGAGAACTCAGAAGTGTGTATATGTTGGAGCAGTATCCTCCACCCACCCCATTTTGCAATCTCCAAAGCCAGTTTTAGCATGAAAGTATTACAAATTTTGTATTTTGGTTTTGGGTACAATGGCAGAGTAAGTAAGAACTAAAGAGTATGGTTCACCCAAGGATGGGAGACAACTAGGAGGGTGAGTAGGACCTCTGCCTAGGGAAATTCAGGGAAGATTGTCTTGATGCTTAGTGATCAGGAATCAAACCTGCCCCTCAAGTAGTCTTGGCCCATGGCAGCTTTCCCACAGATTTACAACAAACAACATTGGTATTAAGGAAGACGTTTTTGTGTTCGGTCTTAACGAATTCCCACCAATATAATTTCAAAGGCAGCGAGCGGAAGCCAGCCAATGGTATAGCTCATACAAAGAACAAGGGTGGCACAATCCTGAACCAGTGAAACGACTTGCAGAGATCTCCAGTGTTAGAATGGACAGAGGCCAGTTAGGAAACAATTGTGCTTATTGTATTCCAAAATTTCTACAGGAAGTAGTTGAGGACCATAAACTTTTTATAAAGATATTTCTGTGTACTAACAATAAAAAAAAACTTCCATTTATCATGACATCAAAAGGAGCAGAATACAAAGGAATAAACTAAAGAGGCTGAACACTTATATGAAGAAAACTATAAAACAGTGCTGGAAACGATTGAAGGAGACAGAGAAAGTGGAAATATAGACCGTATTTGTGGATGGGAACATGGACTGTTACCTGGGTGTAAAGCTTGGAGACAAATGCTTGCCTTCATTAAGAGGAAACTGTATAAAATCAGTTAAAGAGGAGTAATGGGTTTGTTAATAACTTGGAATAAAACAGAAGTGATATATCTTCACAATCTATTTCTCTGCCCCACCCATACCAATGTTACAGGATGATCTAAAAGTTAAGAAATATAGTCTACATGTAGATTCAGTTGTGTGTCTGGGTCACCATGGTGGTTCTCCTGGGAGATGTCCTTCTCCTGGTCCTTGGGCTCCCTGGGTTCCCCCGCCCTTTTCATCCCCATCATGTTATCCTCTCCAGGAATGCAATGACAAGGATCCTTATTGTATCTATCACTGATGTCAAAAGATCAATACTACTTCCAGCAATCTATAGATTCATTTTCTGTCAAATTCTAGCATTCTTTTTGCAGGAATAGAAAAATCCGCCTTAGAATGTATGTGGAATCTCCATGGTTCCCAAAATAGTCTCAAAAAGAACAAGAACATTGAGAACCCTGAAAGGACAGTGGATAGGTGTCCATCAGTGTGGTTGTGCTTCATTGGGTTGTATTGTATGTTTATAAATGCCTAAAACGGTCATTTCCTAGTATGTATTTTTTTCCAAGTAAAAAATGCTTACTATTCAGGCATGGTGGCTTGTAGGCCAGCTTATGTGGCAGAATGGGACTGTCTCTCTCTCTCTCTCTCTTTTTTTTTTAAAGTGGCCAAAACCCTGAATAGATAGGTCATGGGCTTAGGGGAAACCCAAACGCTGTTTTTCTGCTAAAGGAACACAGCAATAAAATGACTCCCAACAACATTCTGCTAGACTTATAGTTCAGTATCTTGCTCAGTCATCATCAGAGAAGCTTCCTCTTGGAGTCGATGGGAACAAATAGAGACTCACAACTGGACAGTGTGCAGAGCGTGAGAGACCTTGAAATACTCAGTCCTAAATGGAATGTTTTCATCAAACCCTCCCTTCCGGGTTCCAGGAAGAGGAGACAGAAAGATTATAGAAGCCAGAGGAAGACACCAAGGGAAAAGTGTCTTCCAGACACAATGGGACTGATAGACATATAACCTCACAGAAGCTGTGGCAGCATGCATAGGCTCTGCATGGGTCCAACCCAGAAGGAGTCCTGGTGCTGAGAAGTGAACAGGAGCTCCCATCCCTAACAAAGAAGCTATTTCTGAATGACAGCTACTTGCCAAGGAAAAATTAGTTTTCTCCACTGATGTCTCAATGGGTATATAGACACACTTGAGGGCAGGCCCCATGCATGCCCAGTAGTGGATAATCAACACAAAACAAACTCAATGGAATTTTGGAGATGATTTTGTCTCAGATTGCTTTGTTTAGTTTTCTTTTTAAACCTTAATAGTCTTTGGCTTATATATTATGATTCCTGCTTTTGTGTTTTTTTAAGGGTTTTTTCTGTGGGTATGTGTTTGTGTTTCTCATACTTTTTCTTTTCTTTTTTTATTCTGGTTTGTTGTTAGCCTGTCTGTTTTCTAAAGGTCTGACATTGGATGGGTTGGAAGAATCTGGGAGGATTTGAGGGAGAGGAAACCATAATCATAATACATTGTATGAAAAAAAAATACTTCCAGTTAAAAAATAAAAAGTAAGGGGCTGGAGAGATGGCCCAGTGGTTAAGAACACCTACAGATCTTCCACAAAACCTGGGTTTGGTTCCCAGCACCCCTATCAAGGGGCTCACAACCACATGTGACTCCAGTTTCAGGGGACCTGACAGCTTCTGCCTCTGTGAACACTGCCTGCAGATGGTACACATAGATTCACAAGGCACATACACATACATACCAAAGAAATCAATCTTGAAGCCAAAAAATAAAATCACTTTAGCACGCACTGCGTAGGTCCACAAGCTCTACCCAGGTTTTGCTTCTCTGGGTTGAAACCTAGGTGTCACCAAGATGCTAGCTTGCCATTCTTCTGTCATGGACGCCAACACCAGACTCATTGAAAACATGGCTGGGCGGTGGTGGCGCACGCCTTTAATCCCAGCACTTGGGAGGCAGAGCCAGGCGGATCTCTGTGAGTTTGAGGCCAGCCTGGTCTACAGAGAGAGATCCAGGACAGGCACCAAAACTACACAGAGAAACCCTGTCTCGAAAAACTTAAAAAAAAAAAAAAAGTGTATTTGGATGGGAGGAGGGAGGAGGAGGGATTTGTGGGTAGAAAATTTCTTAATAAAGAAAAATGAAAAAAAAAAAAGAAAGAAAACATGGCACTTGTTAAAAACATTGCCCATCAGAGGTTAGTTAAAAAATAATCCTAGAGAGACAAAAGATATGCATATTGTGGGTAAAACCATCTGCTACTTCCAGGACAATATTTTCTTCAAAAACTATAAAATTGAGAAAAGCTGATAGAACCTTGATTATGTCATTCTCTACATTTTTAGAGTCTGATAAACTCTAATTGTATAACTCAAAAAGCCAAGGAGAAAAGAAATGTACACACCAGGGAATCAATAATGTCCCAGTTCATGTAGGACTGTAAGCTGTAAGGTGAAATAAACTCTTTCCTTCCCAAGTTGCTTGTGATCATCATGTTTATCATATCAAATATAGAAACCTAATTAGGACAGCAAACATGTATGTATGTGCACCATGTGCATGCCAGTGCCCTTGGAGGTCAGAAGAGACTGTCAGATCCCTCACAACTAAAGTTAGGGATGATTTTGAGCCACCATGTGGGTGCTGGGAACCTAACTTAGGTCCTCTGCAGGAGCAACAAGTGCTCTTAAATTCTAAGCTAGCTCTCCAACCCCATTTTCTGAAATTTTAAGCTGGTATTTAATAAGTAATAATTTCTAACCTGTCAGAAAACATCATTGCTTTTGACATTGAATTAAAACATTTTTGTAGTAATAGAACAAAACTCATAAAAAGCCAAGTAGAACTTGTGAAAATTAAAAATATTCATGGATGAGTTTTTTTTTATTTTTAATGTCAGTAAAATAGGAATAGGAAAATATTAAAAAGAGGTAGAAGAATATTTGAAGAGAAATTTTCTGTTAGGGGATAATCTTTTTGTACAATGTGAAAATGTGTCTATGAAGATGTCATCTACCTAAGACACCTTCTGATTGTTTTAATAAAGAGCTGAATGGCAATAGCTAGGCAGGAGAGGATAGGCAGGACTTCCAGGCAGCAATAGGAACTCTGGGAAGAATCTGAGAGGCGGGGGATTCACCAGCAAGACTCAGAGGAAATCAGACATAAAGTACTGAGGAGAGGTAATGAACCACAAAGCAGAAAGTAGATTAATATAAATGGGAACAAACCTAAGCTGACGCCAAGCTTTCATACTCAATCAGAAGTCTTTGTATCATTATTTGGGAGCTGGCGGTTCAAAGAAAGACCTGCTACAAGTTTCTGTGAATTTTCTAGAATTGTTAGAAGATACTATTCCACAGCTTCAGAACTCCGAGTGAGCCCATGCAGGACACATGAAATGCATACCTGATGCATCATGGAGAATCACAGACAAAATCTTAGCCTTTTAACATGCCAGTTGATTGGCTGTGAAGCAGAGAACACTTACATACACAGTTGTTGGTAGGACTCAGTTATATTTGAGTTATTTTGCTTTTAGAACTTCTTTTCTAGCTTATTCTTAGCCTGGCCTTCTTTATTTCATTTTTGCTTTTCTTTCTTGTTTTTACTTTTTTTATTGTTGAGGTTTGTTCTGTTTTTTTTGAGCCTAGGTCTTGTGCGTGTTGTCATGGAACTCACTGTGCAGCAAGGCTGAACTTGAACTCATGGTTCTGAGTGCTAAGTCACAGTCTCATCACTGGGCCCAACTACGTTTCCTTTTTCCCATCCCTTCAGGTAGGACCTCACCATGTAGGGCTGGCTAACCTAGAACTCACTGTGTAGGCCAGGCTGACCTGGAACTCACAGAGACCTGCCTGCTTCTCACTCCTAAATGCTGGGATTAATGTCACGCGCTACCATGCCAGGTCATGTTTTCTTAATACACGATTCTCTCTGCAGGACATTTCCGAATATGGTAGTTTTCTTCATCAAAGTCAGCAAGCCTGGCCTCTCATATTTAAACATGAGGGTTCTTGAATCGATGCACCTCAAAATAGAAATAAGTTCACCTGATAGTCTGGAACATAGACAGCACACATTGGATAGTATATAAGTTGACTTTGTCCACTCTATAGTCATCAGTATATTTCCTGTGACTTTTAAGTCTCCTTTCTTAAGTTTCTTTAAGTTTATTTTCTTTTATGTATGTGGTCCAATGGATTTTTGAAATTTATTATTATTATTATTATTATTATTATTATTATTATTATTATATGTATGCATGATGTAGATGGGGCACATGTATCACAATGGAGGTCAGAGGACAACTCTGTGTAGTCAGCTCTCTCTTTCTACCTTTATGCAGGACCTGGATACTGACTCGGGTCACCAGGCTTGTATGACAAGTCCCTTTACCCGATAAGTCATCTGGCCAGCCCCTAAGTTGATCTTTTTATAAACTCTCTGTAATACTGAAGATAGATGTGTCCTGTTAATCCAAGTATGCAGCCCTACTCTTGGTGGGAGAAGTAGATCTGTCCTTCAAACCTTAGCTGTAGAGTTCATGGACAGCTTCCTATTTGGACGTGCCACCCATCAGTCAATTTGATCAGCACATTTTACAGTGTAAAACTGTGCTAATAGATTGTCTTTTGTGTGTGTGTAGGATCCAAATGAAGACACAGAATGGAATGAAATTTTAAGAGATTTTGGCATTCTTCCTCCAAAAGAAGAACCAAAAGATGAAATTGAGGAGATGGTGTTACGCCTGCAGAAGGAGGCAATGGGTACAGTGTGCCTTTGGGGGCTGCATGAAGGGGACATACAATGAAGGTAGTAAAATATATTTTATGGACACAGGAGAGGGAATTAGAGACTATTTAATATCAACTCGGCCTGTCCACTCAAAATTAGGAGATCACTACCTAAAATGGCTGATTTGTGTGTTGAAAGGCACATGCCAGTTAATAAAAGTACTGAATTATGCTCATAAGACCTAGTGAGATTTCTTCTACCATATCCCTCTCTACTTTGAGATTGCTTTCTCTTTTGTTCATTCAATATATGATCTTATTCATTAATATTTCCATGTACTTGGGAGAAACCTAAATTTATGGGGTCTAATTGATTTTCTCATCTGTGCTCACCAGTATCCTGTCAGTTCTATGAACTTTGAGGGAATCAAAAAGGCTGGTATTACAATTTCTGTAACGTGTAATCATGTTTTAGTAGGTTGCTACAGGTTTGTTAAAGATGTCATTGGCCTATGTTACCCAAGCTGTTGGGGTTGTGGGGTTTGGTTTTTTTGTTTGTTTGTTTTGTTTTCTAGAAGTAGGTTATGAAGTAAAAATAATGTTTGGCCCATTAGATGACCTGAAGTTTCTGTTCTAGTTAAACCGTATGAGAAGATGACCCTTGCACAGTTGGAAGAAGCTGAGGACGAGTTTGATGAGGAAGATATAAAAGCTATTGAGATATACAGGTACAACAGTATCGGGTTGCCGTGGGATCGCTACGTGAGAAATGGGCTTGCTAAATCTCCTTAAGAAATGGTTTTTTGCAGTAACTCGATTTTCTCTTGCTGCTTGCAAGATTCAGCTTTTGTCTCTTG
Organism: Peromyscus leucopus; assembly: GCF_004664715.2. Taxonomy (NCBI): domain Eukaryota; kingdom Metazoa; phylum Chordata; class Mammalia; order Rodentia; family Cricetidae; genus Peromyscus; species Peromyscus leucopus. The sequence continues at coordinate 63,209,288 of NC_051071.1, read as the reverse complement.
ACAGTTTAACTCTGTGGTGTCACAGATACTCGTGACTATCTTTGGGTCTGTCCTCCTTGAAGTGTGTCTGATACACTGGATTTTACACTTGTGTCTTTAATCACATTTGGGAAGCTGTGGGCCATTAATTCTGAAAGCGTTCTTTTTCCTTGGGTCTGCTCCTTTGTGGCTCCCGAAATATTATGTTGATCTGCTGGACAGTGGCCCGTGGGCCCTTTAGGCTGTGTTTACTTTCTTAATTTTTTTTTAAATCTGTGCTTCTGGGTTAATAATAACAATAATTCCACCTTTTGGTTTTCCGATTCTTTTGGCTGCTTGAATTTGGTATGTTTTTCACTTTAGTACGTCTTATTTTCAGTTCCCCTGGAGTCTTTCACTTGTAATATGAAGTGTGCAGGATTTTTTTCTCATGGGCTCAGACATTTATACATCTGGTCTCCATTTGGTGATGCTGTTTGGGAAAGTAGTGGAACCTTGGTGGTGGTTGGGGGCTACATTACTTGGGGGTGGGCTTTAGGAGTTCATAGCCTTGTCCTGTGTCCAGTTCGCTCTGCCTTTGTGTTGTGGTTGAGGATGTGTTCTCTCCACTTCCTGCTCGGGCCACCATGCCTGTGTGCTGCGGCACTTCCCCACTCTTGGACTCTTATCCTTCTAGAACCACAGGCCCAAATAAACTCTCCCTTCGATGGGTGCCTTGGACATGACAGCTACTATAACTACCAAATAGACGGACTTTGAAAATATCATAAGAGAAAGAAAGAAGTCAGAAAAGGCCGTACAAGTAGAAAGGAAACTACTATATAACAGATCTTCGAATGAACAAGCAGGAGGTAGCTGCAAACAGATACAGGACTTACTTGTGCCAATCAAAAAGTTACCTGGGGCTGGAGAGGTGGCTCAGTGGTTAAGAACACTGGCTGATCTTCCAGGGGACCTGGTTTCCCAGCATGCACATGGAGGCTCACAACCCTTTCCAGTTTCAGGGGATGTGACCACTTCTGTTCTCTATGAGTACCAGGCATGCAAGTGGTACATGGATATACATGTAGGAAGAAGATCCATACACAGAGATAAAAAAAAATGTTTTGAGTTGTATCATGGTGATGGTCCCTTAACTTTTTGATCCATCTCCTACAGCTCCCTGAACTGCTCTTTCCCAGGCAGTGACTGTGGTCTGGGTACTTTAGGGCTACATCACCTTAGAATCCTGTACCTCCTCCCATGTGAGCTGGGGATCTGTGTGGAAGACTGCACAGGACACTCTAGGGTTGAGTACCAGGGATGTATACATCACTTTCACCTCTCTCATTGGTTACCATCTACTCTCACAAGGAAGCTTGCAAGTGTGGTCTTCCTGCAAGCCACCAAAGAGGAATCTATAATGATAATTAGGTTCTAGCAAAGCCTCGGGGTAAGATAAAGAAGTGAAAAATACATTAGAGACAAAAAGGGTAGGCATTCGTAGGTAACCAGCTATGAAATAACAGATGAATTAGACCCAGAGGCTCCTGTAGCTAAAAGGAAGAAGGAAAGTCTAAATGTGGCCATGAACATATCTTTAGTATATTTTTGTGGCAAATACACTAAACTGTCTTCCCTGACACACGCTCCTCTTTCTCTTGATGCGTGTTACAGCCACACAGAAGCTAGAAGCGAAAACTGCGTTTCCCAGACTCTGTTGCAGCAAGGATACCAAATGTGTTTCAGGTTCTGCTAATGCTCACAGGATATTTGGGTTCAGAGCTAAATAAAATGGAGAAAGCAGAGGTGAAAAAAAAAAAAAAAAAAAAAACCTAAAGCATCCGTTTAAGTGGTCTGGACCTAGAATTTGCGTCATTAATTCTGGAGCCTTTGTTCTGGCAGCAGATTCTCATCCTCAGATTGTTGCTAGGGAGACTGGTTCCTAGTGCCAGAGGTTGTTATTGTGCCTCTCCGAGTCTCAGAGTAATGTAATACTTGGGCCAACAATTGGAATCCAGATTCCCCAGTTTCTGGATTGCGGCAAAGAAAGCCTTGGCAGACCAGTTTTGCTGTGTTGTTCTGGGAGTCATTCCTGGGAGCCCAGCCTAGAGCCTGTGCCTTCTGCCTTTTCGACCAGTTTGCAAAGCGCTTAATTTCCCAGATTAAGTCCCTTTTGGCCAAAAATAGCTAGAGGGCTTTCTGTCCCTGTACATGAATCACAATTTATTTGATTGCTAGGTGAAAAATGCAGGCCACTGAACAGCGTTTTCCTGCAGGCCAGATTAACCCCGGTGCTAACCTTTCCAGTGAAATAGGGAGGGAAAATAAGTGGGAAGAGAGATGCTGGTAGTTGTACTACTAAGAAGGTAGCGAGTAGTAGACCTAGCCCTGCATTATTGTTCTCTTTGGATTTCATTGTGTTCGGCTTCACGGTTACGTAAAGTGAATGAATGTTCATCTGGCATGCTTCTGACATATGAAACCAGGCCAGTGTGTTCTGAAGTGTGCGCAGGAGTTTTTGTTTGCTTTGATGCGAGTATGATCAGGAGGTAGTTGCCACTGAACGGCCACCATTCTCAAGATGAGGGGGTGCACCCTGGCACAGGGGCCCACTGGGGAAGCAACCAAACAGGTCAGGATCAAAAGCAGCAAGGGGAGAATCTCCGACACAACCTGTGTTGTGCTTTCTATGGAAAGAACACACAAGGCAGGGTAAGCAGGCTTGTGATTGGCTAGTGTGAATCATTTTGGTGGGCTCTGGGTTAGGTCTGTTGTTAGTTATCTGGCACCAGGTTCTGGGATGACTAGATCAGGGAGTCTTGAAAGAAAAAAGACAAAACAACAACCACAGGGGGAAAAAAAAGTGATTAAAACCAGGCATGGTGGTGCATGCCCAAAGTCCCAGACACTTGGGAGCTGAGGTGAGAGGACTGTCTGAGCCCAGGAATGTGAGACCAGTCCTTGCCTCGAAAAATAAGAGAAAATTAAAAAAAAAGGACCAAGGATGTGCTTGCAGAGTTGGCTGGCTTGCATTTGAAGAATGTGCCGTCTGGCAAGTGTTTGTTCTTTCTCAGAACCAGCCAGTTCTGAAATGAGTATTCCCTAAAGGATTAGCAAAGTTCTAGACACCAGAAGATCAAGAATGCAGGAAATGAGAGCTGCCAAGATGGCTCAGTGGATGGAGGTGCTTGCTGCCAAGCGCCATGATCTGGATTTGTTCCCTGGAACCCACCTGCTGGAAGGAGAGAACCAATTCCTACAAGATATTCTCTGATGTCCACACATGTGCAATGGTATGCACAGGTATGCATACATACCTGTACGCGCGCACGCGCGCGCGCGCACACACACACACACACACACACACACACACACGCGCGCGCGCGCGCGCGGGCACACACAGACACACAGACACACACACACACAGACACACAGACACACACACACACACACACACATGGGCACACACACGGGCACACACAGACACACACACACAGACACACACACACACACACACACACACACACACACACACACACACGGGCACACACACGGGCACACACCGGCACACACATACATATGCATATGCCTAAATGTTCAGTCCCCAGAACCCCCATCAGATGGCTCCCCACTGCCTGTAACTCCATTGCCAGGGAATCCAAGGCCTTGTGGTGACCTTCTCAGGCACATGCAAGCCCCTGGAACAAATAAACTCACAGACAGACAGACAGACAGACAGACACACACACACACACACAGAGAGAGAGAGAGAGAGAGAGAGAGAGAGAGAATAAATAAATACATAAGAAATAAAGAATATAACTCTTACCTAACATTTTTGTTTCAATTAGAGAAAAGCGGTTACAGGAATGGAAAGCACTTACGAAGAAACAAAAATTTGGGGAATTGAGAGAAATTTCTGGAAATCAGTATGTGAATGAAGTTACAAATGCAGAAAAAGATTTGTGGGTTATAATTCATCTATACAGATCAAGGTAATTACCACAGTACTTCAGAATGTGGGTGTCATGATGCTTTAAAAACACTCCTAGCTTTAGGGTCTATGATGCCTCTGATGAGAAATATTTAAGAGAAAGAAATGCACGTATTATACATGAATACATTATAGAATTTTTATCTTTAGGGATTAAATTAAGTATGCTAAATATTTTCATTTCTAATTTGAAGAATGTCACATTTGTTAGAAAAGTGATCACCATTTGGTGATTAAACCTCCTATATCTTCCCCCACCTCACACGCCTCTAAACTGACCTCAGACTTAGCCAAGGATGGCCTTGAACTCCTGATCTTCCTTCCACCCCCAAATTCTGAGATTCATGTGTACCTCATATTTGTTTTATGATGTGCTGGGAATCAAACCCAGGACTTCATGCATGTTAGGAAAGCACTCTAGACCAGCTGATCTCCATTCCCAGGATCTGCAGGCTTATGAATGTTGCACCTGTGAGCTTTCTAAATCATGTAAATTTCTAGAGTTTCCTGGCCCCTTGAGTTTCCTTAGCCTCCTGAGTCTTAGGGTTCTCCTGCTTCCTTCCAGGGGAAATGTTTCAACCTTGAGGAAATAACTGCACAGAAAGTTCTCATTCTTGGTGTTGGTATCAGAAAAGAAAAAAAAAAAAAAACAGTTTCTTAGGTTGGAAAAGTAGATAGGCTTGAGTGAGGTATTTTAGATGGACTGTACAATGTGAACAAAAATACAGAGGCCTGAAGCATCACAATGCTTCCAGAGTTTGGAGTATCGGATCTGCCTCAGTCATACAGTATGATGTGGTGTCAGGCAGGCTACCATCCTGGACAGGAAAGCAGCATCCACATCACGAAGACCATCTGAGACTACATTAAGGAGTTCAGATTTTATGCCAGTGAGGAGGAGCCACAGGAGGTTCTTGAGCTTGGGCAATGTGTGCAATCTCAGAGTTATATGATGCCACCTCCATGAGGGTTATATGATGCCACCACCTCCATGAGGGTTATATGATGTCACTTCCACGAGGCTTATATGATGCTACTTCCATGAGGTTTATTGATGCCACTTCCATGAGGGTTATATGATGTCACCTCCATGAGGGTTATATGATGCTACTTCCATGTGGTGTTCCCTTTGTAAGTAGGGCCAAGGATTAATATGGGTAACCAATTTGGAAACGGATTTAGGGTAGCAATGTACCTCAGATAAGGAGCGAGTGAAGCTATGGGCAAGGAGGGAGATAGAGCAATTAAACAAGGAGGTGGAGTTGGTGTGACTTCATTACTGAGCAGACATTGTAGAGAGATTTTCAGTCAAGCCAATTTAAGAAATATCAAAAAAAAAAAAAAAAAGATCAGGTTTTTGCTTGTTTATTTGTTTTTCCTTTGGGGCATGGGGTTGAATAAGGAAGGGAAATGAAATCTATGAGCTGCTAGAAGAAACATTTACTTTTAACATGGATCCAAAAGAGGGAATTCAGAAAGGTGAAGAGGAAGTTAACAGAACATGATATTATGGAAAGCATGCCAAGAACAGAGGTGACCAAAACGCAAGAGGGTGGCTTTTGTTGTTGTTGTTTTTGTTTTGTCTTGTTGTTGTTTTTCAAGACAGGGTTTCTCCGTGTAGTTTTGGTATCTGTCCTGGATCTCTCTAGACCAGGCTGGCCTCGAACTCACAGAGATCCACCTGGCTCTGCCTCCTGAGTGCTGGGATTAAAGGCGTGCACCACTGCCGCCTGGCTGCTGTTGTTTCACACACACACACACACACACACACACACACACACACACACACACACTCGTCCTTTTTCATCTTGGTTATGACTTCAAGGAAAGAAGATGGTTATTAAAAAGGAATTCAAAGTTATGAGATATTCTTTAAAAAAAACAAGCTAAGATTTATGAGCTTTAATATGTTTATGTGAAGTGGAGAAATTCTTTGGAGAAGAGAAAGTGAGAACACAGGAAAGAGAAGCAGACTGAAACCAAGGAATGTGGAAGAAAGTGGAGGTGTGTGGGGGTAGGGTGGCAGGGAGTCAGCTTGAACTCGCTGGCTAAAGCTCAGAGTGGTAGACTAGGAGGAAGGGATGGACTGAAGAGTGTGTGGGGTGGGAGTTCTGTGATGGATGAAGCAGGAAGAATTGGAAGTTTGGGATCCTGCTTTCAATCAGTTTTATATCTTAGATGAGAAATGATTTTGGGTACTGGGACCCAAGATGTGGAAAGCCGTGGGTGAAATTTGTTAGGATCAAGAAAGCCAGAGAAGTCTGAGATGAGGCACTTTGGATGTGAACACCTGTGAAATTAAACCAAGTAGTGAGTTGGATCCCTTTATTTCCGCTCAGGACTGCCCCGATTCCCCAGACATGCCTGGTTTTTGTTTATGTTCCTGTGTTCTTCCGCCTAGGATGCTAAGTGATTAAACTAATGCTAAGTGGCATGAGTTTACCTAAATTATGCAGATTCCCAGGGTATCAGCCATCATTCCTAGGGTATGATCTGCTTTTAGATTAAAAAGTAAAGATCTGCTTTTGCAATAGATAGGTTTCACTTATTGCACTAGACTCAGAGGAGCAACCTGCATTTGAAACACACGGTGTGCATTCTCTCTTTTAGCATCCCCATGTGCTTACTGGTTAACCAGCATCTTAGCCTCCTGGCAAGAAAGTTCCCAGAGACGAAATTCCTTAAAGCCATCGTGAATAGCTGCATTGCACACTACCATGACAACTGCTTACCAACAATTTTTGTTTATAAAAATGGTCAGATAGAAGGCAAATTCATTGGAGTTATAGAATGTGGAGGGATAAATCTCAAGCTAGAAGGTAATGATGTTTTTTTTTAATGTTTATGAAAGTAACAAGTGAAAAGTTCTCCAAATGAACAAGTATGAAAGTTTTTCTTTGAAACAAAGTTTTTTCCCTCAGTTTTCATCTTTTTAACATTTTAAAAATAATTTTAGCATGTCTAAGTGTTTGCCCAACTCTCTCTCTCTCTCTCTCTCTCTCTCTCTCTCTCTCTCTCTCTCTCTCTCTCTGTGTGTGTGTGTGTGTGTGTGTGTGTGTGTGTGTGTGTGTGTGTGTGTCCCTGTGCCAATGTGTATGTCCGGTGCCCGTGGAAGCCAGAAACAGGTGTTGCATTCCCTGGAACTGGAGTTATGGGCACTCATGATCTGCCATGTGGGTGCTGGGATCCATCTCTCCAGCTATTTCTCCAGCCCCCATTCAGTTCCCTTTTAAAATCCTTCCAGATCAGCTTTCCTGTTGTCGTGCTTAGATATATCAAAATACCTTTAGGATATGCTTAGAATATCAAAACATCTTTTGCTTAAAATTCTTAATGGTATCTGTCTAAAATAACTTAAAAATGTAAATCATCTAGTTTAGAATCCAGTCCACCTCCACACCTGTTTCTCAGTCCTGGGTAGGGTCTGCGTTAGTTGGGCTGGGCTTAGTCCCTGCAGACCCCAGACAGAGCTTTGCTCTCACACTTTCTCATGCAGTCTCTACTTTCACCTAAATTCCTCACCTTTACCCTCCCAGTCCAAACCCTGTTCCTAAGGTTTTCCTCCTTTCTGTTTATCCTACCATGTGTGCCCAGACTAATCAAACCTCCTCTTCCTCTCTGTGGGCTTTTGTCCTGTATGTTTGCTGTATCACCAATCCAGATGTTGCCCTGGGTTTGCTGATTGATAATCCCCTTTGTGTCTTCATCTCTGGAACAGGTGTGGAACAGTCTTCTATTGTTTTCTTTTTGATAGTACGCAGCACAGGACTTTATATTTTTACCCTTTTTAATGATTTTTACCTCCTAAAGTCATCCCTTTGACATTTTCATGTCTGGATATTGTTTTATGAAGCTTAGAATCTTAATCATCATCGTGTTAAATTATACTACTCAGTGACATTGACATTGACATTGCTGTGTTGCTGTACCTGTCATCCAGATCCACAACTCTTACCGTCTTGTATAGCAAAACTCTGGACCCATTAAACAGTGACCTTTCACTCTACCTGCTCTCCCACCCTTCATGACTTTAGACATACTATGTAGGCAGGATAGCACTGTTTTTTCTTTTTTCTCTTGTGCCTGATATCACTCAACATAATATTGTCAAAATTCATCCTTTCAGAAAGTATCAGGGCTTCTTTTTCTTTTTCTTTTTCTTTTTTTTTAAGTCTGAACAATGTCCCAGTGTCTACACAGGCCACATTGCAGGTATACATCCTTTTTGATGGACACTTACATTGCTTTTACCTTTTGATACCATGAATAATACTATTAAAACATGGATGTACAAATCATCTGTTCAATAATTTTGGAAATATAACCATAATTATTTTGCTAGGTAATATTGTTATTCTATATTTATATTTTGAGGGACTAGGTCATTTTCTTATACTTTAGCCATAATGTATATGTGATTATACATATATGTATTTTAGTGCTTGTACACATACACACACATAGAAATGTAAGGAATGATTGTATTATAAATTTGAAACTATTCAACAAATAACAGTATAGCATCCTAAAACTTGTTTTAAGCTCAACAATAATTTTCCAAACTTCTTCCTTTTATATCTGATTTAATAACTTTAAATCTTATCTTTCTCTCATTAAATATACCTTAATTTATGTGTTTGCCACTTCCTTTCTGACAGAATGTGAGCTGATTGTAGTTTTCTAATGACAATTCTTCTGTCATCCTTGTGCCCATCTGTGAAAAATCTCTCTTTTGGTTTTGCATTTTTAAGTCCACTGGGAAAGTATCTGTGGTGGTGTTGTCAACTTGATAAAAGTTATAATCAACTGAGAGGTGGACATTGGGCATGTCTATGAGGGAATTACCTTTATTATGTTAATTAAGGTGGGAAGACCCATCTACCGCAGGTGGTACCATTCCTAGGCAGAGGATGCTGGAATATGTAAGAGCAGAGAAAGCCAGGTGGTACCATTCCTACGCAGAAGATGCTGGAGTATATAAGAGAGGAGAAAGCCAGCTGAGCATGCACGCCTGTGTTCACTGCTCTCCCCTGACTGCAGACATAATGGATGATAACTTGGAACTGTGAGCTAAATGGACCCTGTAGCTAGAGTTTTCCTGCCTTGCCCATAGTCAGGACAAATCTCTCTCACCCGCCAGTCCCACAGCCACTCAGACCCAACCAAGTAAACACAGAGACTTATATTGCTTACAAACTGTATGGCCGTGGCAGGCTTCTTGCTAACTGTTCTTATTTCTATAAATCTATACCTTGTCACATGGCTCATGGCTTACCGGTGTCTTTACATGCTGCTTGTCATGGTGGCAGCTGGCAGTGTCTCTTACTCAGCCTTCCACTTCCCAGAATTCTTCTCCTCCTTGTCCCGCCTATACTTCCTCCTGCCTGACTACTGGCCAATCAGTGTTTTATTTATTGACCAATCAGAACAACACATTTGCCATACAGAACATCCCACAGCAGGACCCTTTCTCCCTTAAGTTTCCTTTGTCAAAGTGTTTTGTCATAGCAATAGGAAAAGAAACCAAAGGCTCTACCAATGATGCTATCGATGTCTCCTCTTATCAGTCCTGTATGAGAGTTCTCATTTACCCACATCTCTACCAGGTCTTAGAATTGTTATGCTGGTGTGGTTTTGTCAAGCTGACAGATATACAATAATATCTTTTTGGTTTTGGCAATATTGGGAATTGAACCCAGGGCAGAGCAGGGCCTTGTGCATGGTAGACAAGTGCTCTACCCCTGAGCTCTAATGTCAGCACTACAAAATATCCTGCCGCTGTTTAAATTTGGAATGCTAGTGGGGATAAGCATTCTTTAGTAGATGTTGGTCATTGGGTTTCTTCTGTTTGCTTTCTTCATGTTTCAGCATGTTCCTTCATTGAATTACAGGAGTTTGTGGTGTTCTGTCCACTGTTTCTGTGGCATCACACACAGGTTCTTGGTAGCTTACCCCTTCAAATCTCTTTTCTCTGGGTATATGTATTTATCTGGGGTATGTGTGATTGAGCCCAGGCTCTCCACCACTGAGTTACATTTCTAGGCCAACACTGCTTCTTTCTTTTTTCCTTGATACAGAGTCTGTCTTCAGACTCTTAGGCCAAACAATCTTCCTTTCACTTCTCAAGTAGCTGAGGCTCAGGGTATGCATACCTGGGTCTAGCTTCATTTTAATTGTCAGGCAAAATTATATCGGCAGAGTTAAACTTACTAATCTTTTAAAATTATACTTACCGTGCTTCCCCTTAAAAATCATGATATATTTTTCAAGAGGAAAAGGATATCCCCCTATATTTTCTTTTAATAGTTTTATTTTTATTTTTTGCTTAGGTCTTAAATAACACTGTAGCAAAGTGTTATAAAGAATGGATCTATTTTCTTTTCTGTTGCCCCAGTGCCATTTACTGAAACTTCGTTTCCCACTCTTTTTAAATTTATTTTTAAACTGCAAAGTATGTATAATATGAACTTTTACAATCTTAGTCATTTTTCTCAACTTATTCTACACATTTCTTTTTGAGATGGGATCTTGTGACCTTCCTGCTTCGGCATCCCTAGCAGCAGAAGTATGGATAGGTGCTTCCAGCCTTGAAGTTTCTGAGACTAGATAGACAGTCATGCTTCTTCTGTCTTTGGTCTATAATAAATGCTGCTACCATGAAAACTGTTGTTGGTTGCTTTTGCTCTTTTGGGGGACCTGCCACCCAGCTCCCAAATAAATTACACATGGATGCTTATTCTTCACTATAAATGCCTGGCCTTAGCTTGGCTTGTTTCTTTCCAGCTTTTCTTAACTATAAATTATCCCGTATACTTTTTGCCTCTGGGCATGCCATAATGAACATGTTGTGTGTGTGTGTGTGTGTGTGTGTGTGTGTGTGTGTGTACTGGCATGCCATAGTGTGCGTGTGGTCAGAGGATAACTTTTAGAAATGAATTCCTTCCCTTTACCATGCCATGTGGGTCTCAGGGATGAACCGCAGGTTGTCTGTCAGACTTGGTGGCAAGCAGCTTTACCCAGTGAGCCCTCTCATCAACCTCAATTTCCACACTAATTCTGTCAAAGTCAAATTCTGTTTCATGTAGATAAGAGATTCATCTCCATTTTCCCGAGGTTTTTATCCAGTTTAATGATAGGTTTTTTATCTGTTGTAGAACTTGAATGGAAACTATCAGAAGTTGGCGCAATACAGACTGACTTGGAAGAAAACCCCAAAAAAGGCATTGCAGATGTGATGGTGTCTTCAATTAGAAACGTTTCCATTTATGACAGTGACAGCTCCAACAGTGATAATGATGCCAAATAGAACTAGTTAATAAATAGCTTTAAAGTATGTATCAAATGCTTTATTTCCTATTGACTTCATAATCAGATAAAAATGTATGGACCTTATTTTCATCTTTATGTAAGAACTATAGCCTACATGTCAACTGAAAATCTTCCAGGTATTTAAGATTATTGTCTCTTGCAAATATGAATTTTTGCTCCCTAATATTTTTCTGTGACTTATTTTTTTCTGACTACTGTTGGACAACACCAACAAATTCTTTAAGTCTTCTGTGTTCCCTAATCACTTCCAAAAAGGCCCATGAGAGGAAATACATATAACTTTCTAAGTTAAATTCATACAATTTGTATGTGTGCACCCATGTCTGTATAGGTGTCCATGCCTGTGAGTGTGCATGTGGAGGTCAGAGGTCGACTTTGGGTGTCTTTCTTAACTGCTCTCCACCGTAAGCTCTGAGATAGAGCCTCTCATGACAAAGCGGACCTGGCTGAGCAAGGCGCGTGCTCCCTTGTCCCATCCTTAGGTCCTTGCACTGTGCTCCCTGATGCTGCCTGACAGGCACACAGTGCCAAACCTGGCTTTGAGGTGGGTGCCGAGGACCTGGACCGAGGCTCATGTTTGCAGTTTACCAGGGGAACCCTCTCTACAGACTCTGAGTTGATACATGGTAGAGTCGATTTTCTAGGAAAATCGTATCAAAGAAATGGCTACCTAGTTGTGTCCATTTAATCCCTGGATGCCTCATGAGATGGTTCAGGACACAACAGTGGTGGGCTGAAGGGAAGAGCCACGTTACCCTGAAGTCACAATGCCGTTTTTTGCGCCGTCTAATGCACGCAAACATGAGCATTAGCTTTCCTTCCAGTGAAACCAAGTGAAAAACCTCTCTACAATGTAGTCCTTTCCTTTGGTTTTAAATTTTATCCATTTATTTATTATTTATTTATTTATTTATTTATTTATTTATTTATCTTAATTTTTTGAGACAGGGTTTCTCTGTGTAGCTTTTGGAACCTGCCCTGGAACTCATTTTGTAGATCAGGCCGGCCTCCAACTCACAGAGTTTCACCTGTCTCTGCCTCCCGAGTGCTGGGATTAAAGGCATGCGCCACCACTGCCCTGCAAATTTTATTTTTATGTGTATGGGTGTTTGGTCTGCATGTTACTCTGCGCATCACCTGTGTCTGGTGCTCAAAGAGGCCAGAAAGTGCACCAAATCCCCTGGAACTGGAGTTACAGACACTTGTGAGTTGCCATGATGGTGCTGCGAATTGACCCCAGGTCCTCTGAAAGAGCAGTCAGTGCTCTTAACCTCTGAACCATCCCTCTAGCCCGCCTTTCTTTCTTTCTTTCTTTCTTTCTTTCTTTCTTTCTTTCTTTCTTTCTTTCTTTCTTTCTTTCTTTCTTTCTTCCTTTCTTCCTTTCTTCCTTCCTTCCTTCCTTTCTTCCTTCCTTCCTCTTTCTTTCTTTCTTTCTTTCTTTCTTTCTTTCTTTCTTTCTTTCTTTCTTTCTTTCTTGTAGCTTTCCATTTCTTTTTAATGTTAAAATGAGCTAAAATAAAAGGTAAACCTTCCCTTCTTAACTCTGATCCATCCAGTAATAAGGGTTTATCCACCAACACAGTTCTGAAGACTAACATTTGTAAAACCTGTACAACTGCAGTATGTTAGAACAGGACTGTTTGTGTGATTCCAGCCTCACCCTTCCACAAGGTATAGACACACATTCTTCTAGCAGAGGCTCATGCTTAGGATTATAAGTCTCTACTATTTCACAAATACATTTGTCGTTTCAGCAGGATATAGGTATTTGTCAGTCTGTGAGAAAACTGATATGTAATATTCATTATATTGAACACATTGATAGGGCAGAAATTTGACAGTTTTTAATTGTCTGATACACAATAATTGTGACTTATGAAAGTCGACACTTTCTATTCCATCTAGTGTTTTTAACTATCCTTGACAACTGTGTGCTATAGAAATCCCTTCCTCTACTGACAGTGTCTTAATCAAGTTTCCTCCTAGTGTTATGGGTATTTCCAGGAAACATGTTAGAAGTGCATGATCTCTGGTCCTATCCAAACCAACTGGGTTGAATTTTCACTTTAATGAGATGCCTCCTTGATTGGCACATGCATTAAAATTCCAGGAGCACTATGCAGCAAATCCCTTAAAGCTTGAGTGTGTTGACCTCTCCCGACACTGGGTTATTAAATCTACCCGAGTTAAATCTACTCCAGTTTCAGTTCCAAGTCAAAACTGAATTCAAGGAACTCTGAAGACGAAGGATACTGCCATAAGACAGGGTCTAGCCATGTAGCCAAGGCTGGTCTCAAATGGGGCTGTGTTTTAGCCTGTTCTTTTTCTTCCCTTCCTTGGTCCATCTCCATGGTAGTAGGAACTTGGGAAAAAAAAAAGAATACATTTATATTGCCTGAAATCCACATTGTATCCAAGTACTTGCTATTTAATGAAATATGCTGAGTTCTCCTAGAAACTGGGTTAGCCTCCCACGGCACAGACCCATACTCAACATGGACACAGATCAGGTTTAGTGTCCACCCCCTACCCCCACATAAGTATACCTAGTCTTCTTGCTGTTAGAATTTCCTTTCTCTATATGTGTCAAAGTGGTTCAAGCCCAGACAGTACTTCCATCCAGTCAAATCACAAGAAATATCACACCTTGACCATATCAAATGGTAGGGATGTGTGCTTTGATTTAGTTCAACCCACTTCTGGCCAGCGGTTTCTCTTCAGCGGTTTCTTTCTTCCTGCGTTGGTTAGTATTGGGTAATATTGATAAACCTGTCTATGGATGAGATTACTGTTGCTTTTTGTTTTCTTATTCTTTGTCTCTCTGGGAACATGCTACCCAACTCCCAAATAAATCGCACACTGATGCTTATTCTTAATTATAAATGCCCAGCCTTAGCTTGGCTTGTTTCTAGCCAGCTTTCCTTAACTTAAATTTTCCCAATTTATATTTCTCTATTCCTGTATACCTTTTTGCTTCTTACTCTGTGGCTTGCTGTGTAGCTGGGTGGCTGGCCCCTGATGTCCTCTTTCTTCTCTGGCTACTTCCTTCCTCTCCCAGATTTCTCCTTCTATTAATTCCCTCTGCCTGCCAGCCCCACCTATCCTTTCTCCTGCCTTGTTATTGACCAGTTCTTTATTGGACCATCAGGTGTTTTATACAGGCACAGCAACACAGCTTCACAGAGTTAAATAAATGCAACATAAACAAAAGTAACTCACCTTACAATAATATTCTACAATAGATTACAGTCTCCCTTTAGGCTCTTAAAGTTTAGAGACACCTTCAATTCAATGCTATTGAAGCCTTAGTCACTTAACATGGAATGAAAAGAGGAGGAAAGGAAAAGGCAGCACTCAGTAGGAACTCAAGGAGATATGGCATCGGGGATAGAGAGGAAGAAGAACACAAGTTTGAGGGCAGCCTGGGCTACATACATTATTGAGACTTGTCTTAAAAAGAGCCAATAGCTGGACATATAATTGAGGGGTAGAGAGCTTTGATCCTTAGCACGCATCACACACACACACACACACACACACACACACACACACACACACACACACACACGAGGAAGATGAAGAGGAGACAGCTGCAGCAGCAACATGGTTCCAATGACTGTTTCCGAGTATTCCTCTTCTTAAGTGCTATGCTTGCATGTGAAGTTAGAGATGGCCACTGAAAATCCACTTTCCACAACTTTTGACCATGGCCAAAGGAGGTTTCTGGCATCAAATATTAGTAGTTATTTGGAAGATGAGATTCTTGATGCTCTCTGATTCCTGCTTTGGACTTCACTTAGCATCGTATACTGGTGGTAACATCCTCTGTTGCAGTGTTACACATGTTATACAGGTGGTAGCTTTCTCAATCACTGTCACATATCTTCACAGACAGTAACTCATCTATTTCAGTGTTGAATACTCCTGCACAGGTGCTAGCTTTATCTATTTATAGCGACACACATTCTTATATAGGTGGTAAGTTTATTACAGTCTCATGTTCTTGGACAAATAATTATATAATAGTGCTCCACATTCTTCTGGATTCTCAGATAGTAGTAGGACAACAGTACTAGTCACATGATCTTCCCCAATCAACTCCAACTTATCCCTCTTTTATACTTTTATATAAATTTCTAGAGCTACTTCTTGACATTCTACCTCCAATTATAGTTGGGGATATAAAAATCTCTCTAGCATCTCTAATTTCATTCACTCAATTACTTATTTACCTCAGATATTGGAATAAATGCTGTTAAAAATAGTAAATAAAACATGTGGTTCCTTTCCTCTTGAAGTGTATCATCTGGTAGGGAGATGGTTACAAAGTAAGCCATTGAACATTAAACAAATACACATGCAACTAAGAAGTATTATGGGGGAGACAGTAAACAGAGAAGCTGTGGGCACTGTGTGTAGGTGGGAGAAGAGTAGGAATACTTTAACATACCAAGATCCTTTGACACATGACAGCAGAGGAGGCAGGGTTAAGAATAGGTACAATAGCAAGCAGGCAAGGGCTCACAGCCGAGGCTGTGTCAAAGCCTGAAAGTGGGCGGTGATTAGCAAGGAACTGAAAAGATGTTTCTGGGATGTCACAGGAGCAAATGGTAGGCCATAAGGTTGGAGGGCAGGCATGGGGCAGATCACAAAGGGGGTGGTGGCCACGATGAAGCATTCGGATGAACTGCAAATAGGAGTTTTAGAAGGAATACAACGTGATTTCTCTCACACTTGGTTTTCTCTTTAGAGACAGGGTCCTGCTAGGTAGCCTGGGTGGATCTAGGACTCACCATCCTTCTGTCTTGGCCTCCCCGGTGCCAGGATCACAAGTAAGTACCACTATTAGCCACTCACAGTTTCCAAAGGATATGTGTTTCGTGTGGCATACTTGAGACACCCAGGAAAAGACATCAAGTGGGTAATTGGACATGTGTATGAAAACCAAGGGAGTGGAAGCTTCAGTCAAAACTCTGAATCAATGTAACCATTCCCAGGGCTCCAGTTACAGACTGGAAAGGGGGACAACAATCATCCTCACCACCTAAAGCCACAGTTCTCCAAAATTCTGATTTTTGCATTTTAGGTGTAATACTCTGAAGCTTGGGGGGGGATTACTTTTATCTATGAATGCCATAATACCACATACATTATTGAAATCCCCTCTGTTTTAAAAGGACTAGAAAGAACCCAAGTAAATAGAGCCATGCGCATTTAAAGACTGTACAGTACTGTCTTGCATGCCTGAGTGTCCCAACTCCCCCAGAAGTATGGAACAGCTGGTTATGTCAACAGCAGATGTGAGATGTGAACGGTAGAGGTGAACGGCAGACGTGAACGGCATTACGAAGGTGCAGATACTGCTTTGTGACCAGGGGAACATACAGAGCCTGGGGAAGAACGTGAAGGAAGAAGACTGGAAATCATAGAAGGAATGACTTTTAAAAGTGGCCAAACAACATCCCTGAGTGCAATCGTGGTGTCTATTCGTGTGTAGGCTAAGCCCCAACAGCTCCCTCCACAAGAAGGAAATCATGCCTGGGACTGGAAACCCAGCTGACTGCCTGGTGCTAGTGACATCATGAGCCATGAAGGAGAATCCACAACTGTCACATTCCTAATCCAGCAAGAGTCCTAACTGCATTCTAAATAGTAATCCTTACATCCACAGGTAAGTACAGGTCTCACCCCTCATCAGAAAAACATGTTGTCATTGCAACAAATGGAGACCATTACAGAAAACCACAACAGATCAAGATGCGGAGAACAGAGTGACTAGATGATACTCAGCCCCAACTGAGATGTCTACAACACAATTTCCTGCACTGTACCTAAGGCTCGGGGATCATAGTGCAAGAGGAGGCAGAAAGGTAAGAAAAAGAGGAACAAGAAGTTTGCTGTGAGATGTGTTTCCTAGGGATGTCAGAGAAGCTGCACCCATGAAGTCTCAACAAGATGGCTGCCTAAACAAGACCTGAACAAGGAAGACATCAATAGACACGCTATCCCAGAAGGGGTAAATCTCACGGGGCCTCAACCCTTGATAAAGAACTACAGGCAACTAAGGAATGCTAAAGTCGGGGGAAAACAGTCTTCCCTAGAGAAGAGCCCCTAAACTGGCTATCCAATACCAAGTGCCCAGCCCTGAAGTCATATATATATATATATATATATATATATATATATATATATATATACATACATACAGCTGAGTCTATTATCCTCATTTTACAGATGGAGAACTTTATGTGGAAATCAGTTGAAAAGAGAATGAGAAACACTTTTAAATGATAGCAAGGCACGTGGGAGTTTACAGAACACGTAACCAACACATGTGGTGTTTAAGGCGGTAGTTTAGGATTGAAAGTCTAGATTTAGGATTTATGAAACTACAAGGCAAAACTTTTTTTTTGAAGGAAACACAGAACGTTAAAGTTGGGGAGAAAAAGTTTTCCCCCTCCCTTGGAGAGAATTGGGGGGGGGATTGTAACCCGAACCGTGGGAAATATTCAAACAGTGACAGAGGACTGAGCAGAAACTCAAGGGATTATCAACAGGGCTCGGTAAATAATTAAACACAAATGTGAGAGAGGGGGGAGTCAAAGGTGACTGAGAGGACAATGACATTAAAAGGGGCAAAGGTCATTTTGAAGATAAAATATAAAAAGGGCTGTTTCTAGACTAAAACTGAAACTTGCAACCTAGCAAAAGCACCCAGGCTCTCTTTTATCTGGCTGCATCAGCATTTTCTAACCTTACTTCCTCTTGTTTACTAGCTACCAGTAATCAAGGCGCTAACTTGTATGTGGCAGAAAAGCTCTCATTGTTTTAAGCAATAAAACAAACACACTCAAGGGTTTATTGATTACTTTAACTGAAATTTCCAGAGGAATCTAGCCCGCATTGATGGGCTTCAAGCATCTAGGCTGCATCTCCATCTTTGAATCTGCTTTTTTGTTTTTTCCTTCGTGGTGCCGGCTTTTTCATTAGCCACACACACAAAAAGGCTTCATTCTTCCAGCTTCAAATCCACTGGAAAAGTTTTCTTGGTAGTGGCGGCCCGGCTGAGAGAGAACTCAAGGTTCCCCCTTCGCAGTGTCCTGCCTGGACCACAGGGACTGAGTGGAGAATGGGTAAGTTGTTCAAAGGAAATGACCCAGAGCAGCAGATGGATTCGGAACAGCAGAGATGCGCAGGAAGTCTTTCAACGGCGAAATGAACAAAGCATGCACCAGTTCTTCAGACAGGGTCTGGTTATGCAGCCCACATTAGCCAGGAATTTGAGGATTCTCCTTCCTCAGCGTTCACACTGCTGGGAGAGCACGCAGCTAAATTCGCCGGTTTTGAAGTTCTTTTATTCTGAGCATACAACAAAAATGTAATTCTTACTGAGGTGGACCTAACCTTGGAGAGAGGATTTTGGAGCTAAGGTTTATTAACAGTACAGGTTTAAATTGATTTTTAAAACATGTTATTAGGAATTAGGGCTTTCTGGGTTTCTTTCCCAATAATTCGGGTGCAGTGGCCAGGAAACCAGTGTAAACTAGGGTCCTGGCTCATCCCTGGAGCCATCCTCATCTTTTACAGTGCCTCTTGCCTTTTCATAAAAGGACCAAAAACACCTCCCGACCTTTTGCAGCTCAGATCACTTGGGTCGCCCATGCCCACCTCCGGGGAGCAGCCGGGAAACGGAGTCCCCGGCAGTCCACGCACCTCCTGGAGAGGAAGCCCACCTGATCCAAGTCGGGTTGGAGGAGTTTAACTTGGCGTCAGCTAAGCTCTTTGCTTTTTCCAGGGACAGAGGCCCCTCTCGGGCCGGCGGCTCCCACAGGCAGGGAGCGCCCGCATCCCGGGGAACCGAGAGCCGCCCAAACCGCTGCGGGCGGCCGCACCCTCCCACCAGGCCCCGCCTCCCGGCCCGAGCTGAGAAGGGGGCCCCGGGGCATCCCGGCTTCCCTCTGCGGCTTCCCAGAGCGTGCACACGCGGGCCCCGCGGGAGTGGGGTTTCCTCGGGCGCCCGGGATCCCCCGGAGCAGCGCGGCGCAGCGCGGAGCGGCGCGCGGCCGCCTAACGGGGAAAAGTCGCATGCGCGCCCGGCCGCGCTGGGGAAGGCGGCCGCGAGGGGAGGGGCGAGTGCAGAGCCCGGCCGACCGCGGAGCCCCGCGCCCACGACGCATGCGCCGGGGAGGGAGCGCAATCACGGACTCGGCTGGCGGCTACCGGCTGGAGAGAGGAAACCCCGGACGGCGAGAGCGCGAAGGAAATCTGGCCGCCGCCGCCGCCGCCGCCGAGCGCGCGCGCTCCCGGTGAGTGCACCCGGCAGGGTGGGCCCCGGTCGGACGCGCGGCGGGCGGCGGGCGGCCGGCCCCGGCGGCGCATGCGTGCTTCCGGAGCCGGTGGAGGAGGGAAGGCCGGGAGGGGGAGGAGCGCGGCAGTAGCGGTGAATTTTGAGGGGTGGGTTGGGGGCGCGCCCGGCCGTCCCCGGTGCTGCTGGGGGCTCCGGGAGCCGCCGCGGCGTTTCCCGGTCGTCGCGGCCTGGCTGTCCCGAGTCCCCGCGGCCAGAGTCCCGGGTGGGGGAGGGAGGAAGCCGGAGCCTCAGGCGGCCGCACGGTGAGGACGCGGGCGGGCGGGCGGGCGAGCGCGGGCGCGGAGGGGCGGTGTGCGGGGCCCGGGGGGTGTGGGGGCGGCGGCGGCGGCCAGGCCGGGAGGCGGGAGCTGCGGCCGGGGTCGGGCGGTCCGCGGAGCGCCGAGCTCCGGGGAGTCGCGCTCAGCGGGGCCTGCGTGAAGCGTCCGCGGGGCCGCCGCCGCCGCCGGGGGTTACCTGCGGGACACGGGGGCGCGGCGGGTCCTGCGACCCGGGGGCGCCGGGGCCCGCAGCGCGCTGGAGGGCTGGACGCGCGCGGGCTGGCGGAGCCGGCCGCCGGCAGGACTCGCGCCCGGGACCCGCTAGGCCTTGTGACCCACTTTATTCCTGTCACCGCTCGGGCACGTTTGGAGCGGCGCCCAATGGGGCGATGGGGCGGCCAGCTCCGCCGCCGCCGCCGCCGCCGCAGCCGCCGCCGAGCCCCCGCCCTCGCCCTCGCCCTCGCCGCGGCCGACAGGCCGGCCGGCGCGCGCTGCGCTCCGCGGTCCGAGCGGCTGCCGCGGCCGCCCAGGGCTGGTTCCGTTAGTGGTCGTGGTTCCGGGGCTTGGTCCGGGGCTTGGTCCGGCGAGCTGCGCAGGGCCCCGGGCGCCCGACCGCCCTCTGCTTGCGGAGCTGACCGCCCTGGACGTGGTCCTGGCTCGGCCGGTATGTCGCGCCACGAAGTTTAGATTCCCCCGGGGGTGTTTTCTGCCGCCCTAGACGTCCGGGGTTAAGTCGGCAGAATCCTGAAAGATGAAGAGCTTTGGCCTCTGACCTGGCAGATGACAGATCAGGTTCTGGGTTTTTGATATTCGAATGCGGTGACCCTTCTAGACGGCAACAACAAACCCCGGTGTTTCCTTTTTCAGTGAACGAAAAGCACAAGAAGAAACTTTTCCAGGCATCGTTGATTTGACGACGGCACTGATCCTCCGAAATCACAGGAAAGGTAATCTCTCTCGATTGCGTTGTTAGAGATTACAGAAGAAAAATTGTCGAACATCCATTTTCATACTCGGTTAAAAAGAAATTCTTAATAGGATATATATATATATATATATATATATATATATATATATATAAATTTAGTGGCTGTCTCTAGATCATATGCCACGGAACAGCTCAAATTTGGTTTGTTTTAAAATCTTAGGGGGGAAAAAACCTTATTTGCCAAGTAGATTACTGACTAGAATGCCATTGGTTAGTTTGCAGGACTAGCCATGATTACCTGTGAAAAAAGAACAACACAAAACTTTGGCATAAAGTGAAAGAAGCCAGGAGTAGAATGGTGTGGATTGTGTGTTTTATATGTTAAGGGAGAGGGTAATAACTAAGATCTGTATTGCTCTTCCGTATAAGGAAGTCCTAGAATAATACTAGAAAACCAATAATTACGGGAAAGGGAGAAGTGGTCTGAAGAGGAAAGGTTAGAAAAATGAAATGTTTTATTCGTTGTCTACTTTTTTTTATTGTTTTATGGATTTATGAACAACAAAAATTATTTAAAATAGTTTATATTGGTTCCCTATTTTGTAGGGAATTTTGATCATTTTCGGTATTATTTTTCTTAATATTTGAAGAATAAACTGAAGAGAAGTTTAGGACGAATTTGCTGGCTTTTCCACTTTAAGAAGGTGAAGTCACAGACGAATTCAAAACTGCAAAGGTTGTTGTTTTGCCTTGTTGACTCTTAGTGGTAATGGCATTAGTCGTCACAGTTGCATGAGGCTGTGTTGATAGTGTAGTGTCTCCCTTTAATTTTGTCAGGAACTATAGTTTATAATTTATTCTCCTTTTGTCGGTCCCTGCCTCAAAGTTGGAGCGCTGCATTTACGGTGCCGGTAGAGTAGAAGGTCTAGCTTTTTGTGCTCTTCTGGTGGGAAGCTATTATGTCCTCTAAGGACGTCAGACGGGAACCCCAGTGAAGTCCGTGTGTGTGTGTGTGTGTGTGTGTGTGTGTGTGTGTGTGTGTGTGTGAGAGAGAGAGAGAGAGAGAGAGAGAGAGAGAGAGAGAGAGAGAGAGAGAGAGATATGAAACTCAGAATCAAATACGAGAAACTAAGGGCTTTTATGATTACAGATTGTGTAAACATACATTAATGATTTTTCTGGTTCTGCCAGCCTAAGCTTTTCAGTAAGGTCAAGGTTGAAAGGTGGCTGTGAGAGTGGATATCATTTTAGGGAGGGAATACTCAGAAACTCCCTCTAGTGACAATGATATTGTATGGAAACCAGTTGCTACAGACATTTTGATTACTATTACTAGTATTTTTATTTTGTGGGACAGGATATTTGGATTGGTTTGTTTGTTGCAGGTGTATGATAGTCACTCCAGTGCAAAACTTATGTATGTGAATTTTCCAGTCTTTTAACCAGATGAATCACATAAGTAGAGGCTGTCTTCCATTTTTGTTATTGTTGTTGAGATAGAATCTCGTGCTGTGTGTAACCCAGGCTGTCCTGGAACTTACTTTGTACTCTAGACTGGCCTTGAACTCATGATAATCCTCCTGCTTCAGCTTCTTGAGTACTAGGATTGCAGCTATGTTCTACTACACTGGATGGACATTTCTACTTTCACCTCATATCTTCCTCCAGAAATAAGTATTAACAATTGGATGTGTAGCTTTCTACATCTTTTTCTTTGAATTATAAATGTGTCCATTTTAATCTTAAAAACTGAATCATTGAACTTGTTTATGGTAGTTTCTTGTGGGGGTGTTGGGGAATCTTAGTTTATAGTCCAGACTGGTCTGGAGGTAGAGAACCTCCTGCCTCGCTCAACCTTTTGACTGTTAGGGTTATGCTTGGCCAAGTTATTGAGTTCTTCTTGAATGATGGTTTGTTCTGCCAGTTTGCCTGTACTGTACCCCCCACTCCAGGATAGAAATAACTTAGAATATGTCAGAAAGTTTCAACATGGGATATGAACCTTTGGACATAACCCTGTATACCCCCCCGCCCCCAATATTGATATACTGGTTGGTATGGAGGCATCTGCAGTTTAGAGGGATGTCATACTGATGTGAATTCAGTGTAGAAACTTATATTTTAACATTTTTTTCTATAGCATTCTTAGGGGCCCAAATTGTAGGGTCTCAAGTATGGGCCCTTGAGGGTGAATAGGCATCTCAGCCTTGTAACTAGTTAAGAAAGGAGAGAACCGGAAGCTTAGACTCTCTTCTTCATGTGAAGGAGCCAGTTGCGACCTTATGGCAGGTATCTCTGAGTTGGGTGCTATTTGTCTGGATATATTACTTAATTAAGCTTTTCCATTGGAAAGAGCCTTTTGCTGCTTATTTGATCATTGTGAGTTCATTATATATTGATTTCAAGGTTGTTAAAATATGAAACGAAGAAGTGGGGTTTGTCATTGAGCTGCTGTCCATTGTCAAACATGTCAGGCAGATACTGCTTTAAGTACAGAAAGTCTCTGCTCACTCTTTCCTCAGAGCACCGCCTTCTTCTTCTTCTTCCTCAGAGCACGCTGCTTCTTAGTTCTGCTTAGCTACTGTGTCAGGTGAACTATTTATGTACTCTAAATGTTGTAATAAAACACTGTGGGAAGCAAATTACTTTTAAAAGTTTCATATTTTATAGCAAAACTGTCTTTGTGACTATTTCCTTAAAATACTTGCAGAAGCATGAAGCATCTTTTTTGAAGTATAATTTCTTTGTAGACAGTACATAAATTGTTGGTAGAGTTGGATGAATTATCAACCTAACACCTTTAAATGTAAGAACAATTTAATTCTTACTAATTGGTTTAATTACATAATGGCATTTATTAATTGCTTTACAACCATTTTAATTGCCCTGATATATGTAATTTCCATGAATTACATGGATAAAAAAATTGTTTTCTTTTTCTTTTTCTTTTTTTTTTTTTTTTGGTTTTTCGAGACAGGGTTTCTCTGCGTAGCTTTGCGCCTTTCCTGGAGCTCACTTGGTAGCTCAGGCTAGCCTCGAACTCACAGAGATCCGCCTGGCTCTGCCTCCCGAGTGCTGGGATTAAAGGCGTGCGCCACCACCGCCCGGCAAAAAAAAATTGTTTTCTCCATGCTTTACTTTGCAAATATTAAATTACCTAAACAACTTATTCTCACAGTTTTGAGTTATCACATTAGTTGTATAATTCACATAGAAATAATTTTGCTTATTATTTTAAGTCTGCCCTGTCACTCTACAAAGAGAAATCATTTATAAAGAGTAAATTTTTATTATTGCTTTTGATTTTTTTAAAAGGACTATTTTAGAATTTCATTTTGTGCGTTTGGATGTTTTATCTGCATGTATGTCTGCACCATGTGAGTATGGGCTCTCTTGGGGGCCAGAAGAGTGTCAGGTTCCCCCCCCCCCCCCCCGGAACTGGAGTTACAGACTGTTGTGAGCTGCCATGTGGGTGATGGGAATTGAACCCAGATCCTCTCAAAGAACAGCCAGTGCTCTTAACCAGTGAGCCATCTCTATTCCCTAAAGGATTTCTTTTTGGTGGTGTTGTTTGTTTTGTTTTTTTAAGCTCTGTATTTTAAATATTTAATTTATTTTATAAAATCCCTTTTATTTTCATATGGTGAATGTTAGAATGAAAAGTGGACACGACACCACCATGTCCAACATGCTCTGCTTTTTGAAAGAGTTCATGTTTTAAGTTGATATTTAAATTTTAATTTTCATTATAAATAGTAGAAAATAAGAGCACACGTTGATTCCCTCTTTGTTGGTGGTGATGGCTGGATTTTTTTGGAGCCAGAGTCTTGTGTAGTTGTGGCTAGTCTTGTGCTCTCACTGCTCCCCTCCAGCTCCTCTAGCATGGGATTACAGGGGTATCCGATACACACCTGGCTTCCAAGGCTTCTGTGTCTAGGAAACGAGAAGCACAAAGTTGTACCTGTAGCTGAGCCACTTGCCTAGCTGAGAATTTATCATTTGTACTGAGATAAGCTTAACGTCGTTCAGTAGTTGACTGACTTTCCTAATTTTCAGCTCTCAGTTATAAATGCAGCACGTCCCAGTATGGAAATTCGGGAAACAGAAACAACATCAGCACAGTTTCAGAGTTTAAACTACTGCTGAAGTCCTGTCACCCAGAGATGCCGTTGTTAGTATTCTTGGGCACCTTTTCCTCTGTTATGCTTGAGCTTTGTGTGAGTTTGTACACGCTTACAGACCCATGACTGTACAGACTGTAGCACCTACTACAGGGTAAACAGTTGTGTTCCTTTAACAGCAAGTCAGCACCATGCTTTCATCTCATTATTTTTCTGCAGTGTTTTCTTTTAATGTTTATTCTTATCCATGTTTTTTTATTTCATTTACTTAACTGCTTTTACTGTGCTATGTTAGTTTTTAATTTTTAAGTTAAGAAGAGGAAGTACAACTTGAAAATTTTGATAGTCTTCAGAATTAGAATACAAGTAAAATAATACCGAATTTGTGTTGATAACCAAATTCAACAGATTTCATTGGAAAAATGTCAGTCTATATAATCGACTAATAATAATGTTCAATAATGAAGTAAATCCAGGATTTTTGTAGTGTGTTTTTTTTCTAATTTTATGTTTTCCTTAGAAATTTATTTCACATTGCATTTCATGAGCATAAATCAGTTGGGGATTTGGTTTTGGTTTTGGTGCTGAGGATGAGCGCCTTTCACATGCTAGGTGGGTGCTCTCTCCTCCCCAGCCACTTCCCCAGCCGCTGTTGGCCACGTGCTTGGATGTTCCTGCCATGGTTTCCAAGGAATTTGTGTTTCCTTGAAGTCGCCAGCAGAAAGTTGGTTGTGATATTCTTTTTTCCTCTTAGTATCTGTAGGAACACAGTGAGTCTAATGTCTGTGTAACCTAGAGCAGTGGTTCTCAACCTTCCTAATGCTGCAACCCTTAATACAGTGCTCCATGTTGTGTGACCCCAACCGTGAAATCATTTTCTTTGCTACTGCATAACTGTCATTTTGCTGCTGTTATACATTGTTTATATCTGTGCTTTCTGATGGTCTTAGGCCACCCCTGTGAAAGGGTTGTTCATCCCCCAAAGAGGCCGTGACCCACAGCCCACAGGTTGAGAACCATTGCTCTAGGGTGCCCCCCCATCCACATTATTCTGATCTAGTAATTTGAGTATTCTTTTTTCTTGAGCAGCCTAGCTAGACATTTATTAATTTACTGGGATTCTCATTGCCAATCTCTAGTTTAACTGATTTCCTCTTCTTTTTCTGTTTTTAAAGCCCTTGTTTCTTCTCTACTGCTCATTATTTGCTTTCTTTGGATATATTTTTTTTCTCTGATCTCTCAAGCTAGACACTGAGGTCATTTGATTTTTCATTATAAGCACACTAGAAATTTTGACTGCTTAAATTGTTTACTTCCAGATTTTTCTATTTTTGGGTGGCTTGGGATTCTGTTGTTTCCCAGGTTAGCCTCTAACCCTGGGCTGAGGGGGTCCTTTTTGCCACTCTTAGGAGTATCTAGGACTGTAGGCAAACACAACTGTGTCTGCTCCTGGTATCTCTTTGAGCTGGGATTAGTGAGTTTGTTTACAAATATTGGGCTTTTCCAGAGTTAGTTCTGCTAATCTAATCCAGTGAGATGATATTGTTTTAAATTCATGGAAATTTGTTTTATAGTCCCAAGTATGATCTTAGTAAATGTGTCTTACATGTATTTGAAAAGAATGTTGTTGGGTACAGTGTTCTATAAATACCAGTTAGGTCAGTTTGGTTTATTGTTTTATTTATGCCTTATTACTTTTTTTTAAAAAGATATATTTATTTATTATGTACACAGTGTTCTGCCTGAATGTATGCCTGCAGGCCAAAAGAGGGCACCAGATCTCATTACAGATGGTTGTGAGCCACCATATGGTTGCTGGGAATTGAACTCAGGATTTCTGGAAGAGTAGCCAGTGCTCTTAACCTCTGAGCCATCTCTCCAGCCCCACCTAATAACTTTTGAATGAATATCAGACCTGCTATTTTTTGCCAGAGATCATGTTAGCTGCTGTGACGTAATACCTGAATGAAACAACATAAGGAATCACTTCCTTTGTTTCCGTTTCAGTGGAGGTGAGACAGAACTTGATGGGAGAGGGCATGATAGTGCAGGGTTTCTCAGCCAGGACAGCAGAGGCAGAGAGGTCTGAACAGAGTCTGGTCTCCAGTGACCTTGGAAGTTTCTCACTTTTAGTAATGCCATCAAATTAGGAATCTGTCAGTGGATTGATCCATTGATTAGGCCAGAGCTCTACTGACCTGTTGTCTGTAGGTTGTTGTTTTTTCCAGCTCTTTAGGGGCGTGCCACCCAGCTCCAAAATAAACACATGGAGACTTAGTCTTTCTTATGAATGCCCAGCCGAGACTTGTTTCTAACCAGCTTTCCTTAACTTAAATTAACCTGTTTGCCTCTTCGATGTTTTGCCTCTGGACTTTTTACTTTTCTTTATATGTCTTTCTTCCTTTCTTACTCCATGGCTGGTTGTGTGGCTGGGTGGCTGGCCTCCGGCATCCTCCTCTCCCTCTCCTTTCCTTGCTCCTCTTCTTCTCTGGAGCCTAGATTTCTCCTCCTATTTATCCTCTCTGCCTGGCAGCCCCACCTGTTTCTCTCTCCTGCCTAGCTATTGACTGTTCAGCTCTTTATTAAACCAATCAGGTGTTTTAGACAGGCACAGTAACTCAGCTTCACAGAGTTAAACAAATGCAACATAAAAGAATGCAACAGGTCTTTGCATCATTAAACAAATATTCCACAGCATAAACGAATGTAACACATCTTTAATATTCCACAACAGGTCTCCTGTCTGTGGTTCAATCCACAAGCTAGGGACAATGCCTTCAACACTCTAGCCTTTGGGTAGGCACATCATATCCAGACCATAACAGAATGCTCACCTTTTCATCTAGGCAGGGAGGAAAGCATCTTAAACTAAGGGGAGGGTAAGAGACAGGATCTTGCTAGGTTGCCCAGGTTGCCCTTGAATTCATGATCCTTCCACCTTAGCCTCCTGAGAAGATGGATCGCAGATACACACCAACTTCTGGGCCCTGTGTAGTTTTAAAATTCAGTTGAGTATCCTAGAGGAGATAGAAGTGAAGAACTCTGGATTCCTGGATGCTGACAGTGTTGTTACTCTAGCCCTGCATGAGCACCCATGTGCTCTCCTAGCTTCTCTGTTCTTTGACGACAATGTTTTGCACAGAACAAGTTGAAACTAAGCCTCCGGTCTGCGTCCAAAGTGGAAAATGCCCTAGTTAAGTGTAAGTCAGATAGAACAGGAACCTAGAAAAGACCCCCACCCCGCCTCTGGAGTTTGAAGTCTTGTCCTCATGTTGGCTTGTGAATATGGTTTTTGTAATTCTGTTGGCTTTTCTAGTTCTCAAAAAGAACGGTAGTCTACTGCAAGCTCTCTTTTGTACCTAGACACAAACATTTTCCTGTTGTTTTAAAAAATGCCTAGAAAGCTTGATTTGGGGAACTCATTTTATTTTACTGTTTGAATATTAATGTTGTTAGATTTTAATTTTAATATTAAAAATCATTGTTTTTAGAAATATAATTTATGTCTTAAAGTTCACTGATTTTAAGTGTGCAGGTTGAGTTGTGGTAAATGTACACAAAAAAATGTAGCTACTTCCAATACCAAGAAACAAAATCCTTTTCCCCCTCGAAAGTTTCCTCTTCTCTGCAGCCCCTGGTCTATTTTCTGTTTGCATGTTTTCCTTTTCTGTGATGCAGAAATGGAGCTGCTCAGTCTGTCTTCTGTCTCAGTGCTGTCTTTCCCAGCACACTCATGTCAACTAGTTTACCTCTTTTTATGTTGGGTATTGTTCTTTTGGGTGGGGTATGCATATGATTTGTTTTTCCAATTATGGGTTGACAGACATTGGGTTGCTTGTAGTATGGATGGGACTGTTACAAGAACTGCCAAACCTTTGTGCACATATATTTTCATTTCACTTGGCAAACACCTGAGAAGGGTGTTAGCAGGTTTCATAGTAATTGTATGCTTCATTTTGTAAGATACTGATGAATTGTTTTCTAAAGTGGGTGTTCAACTTTACGTTCATTGCACCAATCATTGACAGTTTGTTGCAGAACAAGGCAAGAGCTACCTTGCCTTAATATATTCTATTAGAGTCAGATAGTAGATAGTAGAATTGTAGAAATTATCTCTCAACCTGTGACTTCCCCCCCTTTCTATGTTTGTTGGCATTTTTTGAAGAGAGTTTTAACTATGATGATCCATAATTCATTAATTTTGTCTCCCTTCCGCTTCCTCCTCTTTTTGTTGCAGGTTTTTCTGAGACAGGGTTTGACTGTGTAGCTCTGACTGGCCTGGAACTTGCTAGGTAGACCAGACTGGCCTCAAACTCCCCGACACCTGCTTGGCTCTGCCTGCTCAGTGCTAGTCTAGAGGGCACCACAATGCCTGGTGATTTCTTCTCTTTGATGCTTCATGGTTGTTTGGTGTCTTAGCTAAGAACGAGTATTTTTGTCTCATGTTTTGTCAGAAGTTTTAAACGTTTGTTTTTATACTTAAGTCTGTCTGATTCAAGTTTATTTTATTTAAAGTATGAGGAAAACAATGATATTAAAAACCTATACATATATAAGTTTCATTAACATGATTGTACTTCATAATTATGAAGTTAAATTAATAGTTAATAAACATTTCTCTAAAAATAATAAAGCATTAATACTCAAGAAGCAAAAGAGAGTGTTTTAGGAAGCTTAGTGGAGGATTTTCATGGACTTCTAGCAAACGATACTGTATCAAATGAACAAAAAACAAATCTGTATATAGTAGCTAAATATACCAATTATAATTGTAATTGGATGGGTAGTCTTAATTCTGCTTTGAAAATAGAAATTCTTATATTTATTTTCAGAACTTTTGTGGGAAAATATAAAAAAAATTGACCATCATACTAGATAATAAAACTTGAGTGCATTCCAAAAGTAGTAATAATAAAGTAGTAATAATATGCAGCTGTCCATGTTAATGTAGTAGCTATTAGCCATGTGTGTTTAAATTTAAAGTAAAATTTAGTATTGAGTTTTTCTCTCTCATTAGCCACATTCAAATTTTAACTGAGATTGATTGCCTTTATCATACAGAGGAAGAAAGTAAATTGAAGACTGAGTCAGCTGAATGCTTACTTTTTATAGCAGAGAATCAATATACATAATTTTTAATATAAATTTTTAACTGATATATAATCCTCAAAGTTGTACATATTAATGGGGTACCATGTAATATACAATACATGTATACATTTATATAGTATTTAAATCAGATTAGATGCAGTGTGTCTTCAAAATTCTATTGTTTGTTTATGGTAAAACTTGAAAAATCTTTTTTGTAGCTTTTAGAATGGGTAGTACATAATTGCTGTCTATAGTGATGCATACTGTTTAGTAGTACCCAGAGCTTCTTCCTGTCTGAACTGTAAATTCGTACCCCATAAATCAGCCTGTCTCCATTCTCTGTCTGGTAACCATTCTTGTCGTCTGAACTATGAGATCAATTCTTTTAGATTCCATGGTAAGTGTGAAATCATGTAGTACCTGTCTGTCTGTGCCTAGCCAAATACGGTACCATACATACAACAGTTGAAAGGATTTCATTTTTTTTTTTTTTATGGCTGAGAAGTAGTCTATCAGTCTATCATATGTGTATACCCCTCCTTTTAAAAATCTGGATCATATATCTAGTGAGTATAGAAACAGATTTCTCTTCAACATATTGGCTGCAGTTCCTTTTTTTTTTTTTTTTCCTCGAGACAGGGTTTCTCTGTGTAGCCTTGGCTGTCCTGGGCCTCACCCTGTAGACCAGCATGCCGAACTCACAGAGATCTCTGCCTCCCAAGTGCTGGGATTAAAGGTGTGCTCCACAGCCCACCCTGGCTGCAGTTCTTTTATAAATACAGTTGTGGAATTGGTGGATTGTTGTTAATGTTTTGAAGGACTTTCCATACTGTTTTCTATGAAAGGCCATCCTAATTTACATTCCCACCGCAGTATATAAGAGTTCCTTTTTCTTCTCTGTCCCTGTCAGCACTTGTTATCTTTAGTCTTTTTTGATATTAGTCATTCTTAATAGAATGAGGAAATACTTCATTGTGGTTTTGTTTTACATTTCCTAGTGAGTAGTGATGTTAAGCATTTTTTCCTGTACCAGTTGGTGTTTGTATGGGTTTGTTACTTTTTTCTTCTCTCTCTTCCTCTCCTGCCTGACCCCTCGTGTGTGTGTGTGTGTGTGTGTGTGTGTGTGTGTGTGTGTGTGTCTGTGTGTGTGTGTGTGCACGCACCACATATGCTGAAACCAAAGGTTGGCACTAAGTATCTTCCACTGCTCTAACTTGCTACCTTGCTCCTTTTGTCTTTTTTTTAATTGATTTTTTTGTCATACACTATATTTTGATCATATTTCCCCCTCCCCCAGTTCCTCCCAAATCCTCCCTAACTCTACCCAACAACTTTGTTCTTTTTTCCTCTTTCAAAATTAAAAACAAAATGAGAAGTAAACAACCCCCATAAAATAAACAAGCAAAAGACCAATAAGACAAAAAGAGAAAAAATGCCCAAACAAAGCATAATGAAACAAAGGGTCCATGATTGAGTTCCTTTTGTGTTAGTGGGGCCTGCCCCTGAAGTGTGGTTGATACACCCAGTGAGAGTTCATTGTAGAAAACTAATTTTCCCTTTGCCAGTGGAGATAATTGCAGATAGCTTTTTGGTTAGGGATAGGACCCCGTGTCCACTTCACCCTCTCAGTTCTGGGACCCCGTCTGTCTTGCTGCAGGTCTTGTGCATGCTTCCACAGTCTCTGTAAGTTCCTGTATGCCTCAGTCCTAGTGTGTCTGAAACAGTTTCCTTGGAGTCTTCCATCACTCTGACTCTTACAGTCTTACTGCCTTTTCTTCCCCATAGATCATTGAGTGTCGAGGGGAGGGATTTGATGAAGACATCCATTTAGGGCCGAGTGTTCCAAAGAAGTCTCTCATTTTCTGCTTATCATTCAGCATGGGTTTCTGTGTTAATCCCCAACTGCAGCAAGAAGCGTCTCTGATGTGAGCTGTTACACTGTTGCTTTTTGAGGCACCTGGAACTCACTGATTTGGTTAGTCTGGCTGCAAGCCCCAAAGATTCTCCTGCTCCTGCCTCCCCAGCTTTGGAATTAGAAGTGTGCCACCAGGCAGTCCCTTCAGCTCAGTTTGTTTGTTTGGTTTGGTTTCTTTTTCTTTTTTTTTTTTTTTTTTTTTTTGAGACATGATTTCTCTGTGTAGCTTTGGAGTCTGCCCTGGAACTTGCTCTGTGGATCAGGTTGGTCTCGAATTTATAGAGATCCTTTTGCCTTTGCCTCCCGAGTGCTGGAATTAAAGGTGTGCAAGCACCACCACCTGGTCAATTTTGTTAATTTTTGAGACAGAGACTTACTGTGTTTCCCAAGTTGGTCTGGAATTCCTGGTCTCCTATTTGGAATTTGAGGATGTACTGCCTTGGAAAGTAAAGTTAGTCATTGTACAGACTTAAGGTCTTTGTGATTATTCTTCAGTCAAGCACTGAGTGAAGGTACAAAAGTGAAGTCCTTTGTTTACTGAACTTAGGACGCATTGCAATCTTGGCTTTTCAGTAAACACTTGATGCTCTGTGTTTGCTTGTGTCTCTAAGGATTAGTACATGGTCTAAACGTCTAACAGTAATTGCTTGACATTTAACCCAAGTTACAGCTACACTATGATTACCAGCATTGAAACAGTCACTTTAATGATTATGGTTTAATATTGGATGAGCTCAGTAAAGCATAATTGGAACAGCCCTGCACTGGATAGGAGGCTTCCTTCATCCTGACTGTTAGCACCCATCTACTCCTGTGCTGGAGGAGGCCATTGTTTGTCTTTAGGTTTTCTCTGCTCCTTACTGTTTGTTAAAAGCCTTGAGATTCTTTCCTAAAGATGTTTTCTAGAATGCTTTTTGTAGTTATAAAAATAAATTGAAGTATTGTGCTAATCATAGGGGCTTGGTTTTATTTACTGACCAACTCAGTTCCTAAAATAGTACCTGGCCATAGCATATATTCAATAATTATTTCTTGTATATAAGTAATTATCCATATTAATTTTTTACTAATATTAATGCATTTATTGACCTTTTTATGTCTTTGTCTGGTTTTGATAGATAATTCTGATTTTTCTAGAATGAGTTTTTAAGTGTCCTTCCCTTTTCAGGGCTTTGAAAATTTAAGGAGGACTGGTAGATAATTCTTAGAAGTGATCTAGCACTGAGCCTTCTTTGTGTTGTAATCTTTTATTTCTTGATTTAGTAATTTCAAATTATGTCTGTTCGCCTCCTACTAAGAAAGCGAAGACTTCATCTCATACTGTCATTCTCTGCCCTTATCAACACCATCTGCCATGGAACCACCTACTTCTTTGAGTGATGCCTATGCAATAATGATGGGATATTTGCATATCTTAGTGCATTTTTAGTTCTCTGTTCCATAAGGGATAGTGGGACTTGTCTGCGTTTTTCCATTGTACCCCTTTCTTTCTCCACCTCAGTGTTCTGCCTTTTGTTTTTGACCAAATTGGTAACATTCACATCCTGTTTACTTTTATTTATTTATTTATTTAGAGAATGGAAGCTTTTAGGCTTTGTAAGTTAATTTTAAAAGCTGAACATAGTAAGCATTACTTAAATCCCAATTCTATCCTCTAGCTCCTCCCCATCTTCTCCCATGTCCCTCTCCGAGTAGCATGGATTATCCCCTTTTGTTTCACTAGAATTTCTAGTGCTTATAAAGGTTTTATAAGAAAAAAGACACACAAACACGCACACACATACATTTATTTAAAGTTTATATTGGTTGCTTAGACTTATGTTAGTCAACGGCCAGTTTAAGATATACTCAGAAGTCAGAGGGCTTCCATGACAGTTTTACAGAGGACATTTGTCCAGTTGGCTTCAGAAAGCTTGTGCTAGGAAGCAGGCCCTCATCTGTTTGTTGTAACAGAATTGGAGAGGAGACTAAATGTGTGTCCTTCTGTGTCTGTTAGGGCCCTAATGAGGAAAAAGTGTGACCTAAGAATTTGGAACCCTGCAGTTCCTGCTGAAGCCTTTGTCCAACCCTAGAGAAGCATTTCCTTTGCTTTGGCAGAGGATGGCATCCTCCACCACACACACAGGCTATTGCCTAAAGACTGCTGTGGTCCCAAAGAAGGGGGTCTGCGCAATGAAGTCTGTCCTCAAGATCTGTTCCCTTTGCCTCTCATTGCCTTCTGCCTGACAACTATCATCAGAAGCTTTGCACAGCCTATGAGATTTGCAAGTCCTCTTCTGGCAAGACCTGTCTTACATGCAAAATGATTTGTAAGACTTAAATAATAAATATGATGAGAAACCAGAGAAACGGATATGGGAATGTTTTGAAAAATGTTGAGCTGAACAACAGCTTGGGAAGAAGGAAGTTCATAGTATAAGGTTACTCATCGATGACCAGTGATTTGTATATATTTTTCACAATCTGTAGCTTTTCCTTCATAATCTTAATAGAGTCTTTTGTGGAACAAAAGCTTCCCATATTGCTGAAGTCTAATTTACCAGTTTTTGTTTGTTTGTGGATCATGTATTTGAAGTTATGCTGAAAAGCTGCACCAAGTTATAGGTCCCTCTGATTTTCTCTTTTATAGTTCAGTGGCCTGCATTGAATGCATGAGATATGTTGGGGCTGGAGAAGTGGTTTTAGTGGCTAAGAGCACTCCCTTCTCTTCCTCAGGAGTGGAGTTCAGTTCCCAGCACACACTTGGAATGCCTTGTAACCATCTGCATCTCCAGCTCCAGGGCTGCTTCTCTTGGTGCATGTACATGGCTTACGCTCCCCCCCCCATACACATATAAATATACCTAAATGTATATAAAGTTTGAAGATCAGGTCAGGGGTCTCTTGATCAGGTTTCCTTTATTTGCCTATGGTTTTATGATTTCTCTCTACACTGTGATGGTCCTTCAAGCTTTTTTTTTTTGGTTTTTCAAGACAGGGTTTCTCTGTGTAGTTTTGAGCCTTTGCTGGAACTCACTTGGTAGACCAGGCTGGCCTCGAACTCACAGAGATCCGCCTGCCTCTGCCTCCTGAGTACTGGGATTAAAAGCGTGTGCCACCACCGCCCGGCCCTTCAAGCTTTTTAATCCATTTGAAGTTACTCTACACTGAAATCTAGATATTGATGAGATCTGACATGTTCATTGCCATATTCCCTATTTCTGGAAAATAGAAGTGCCTCTACAAATGTTCTGTATTTTAAAAATAGTAATAATGGAATTTGATTAGCAACTGCCTTGTTTGCAGTTATTTTTCTTGTGGGTGTAAAATTCAGAAGCTGATTCTGTCAGTCGTTAAGAGAGATGCCTTTGGAAACTTGTGTGGTCCTTCTAGGTTAGTCTTTAGAACTTGATGAATTTCACTTGATAACCTTTAGCCTCCTCTTTGAGCTCAGAGGTATGACTTTTTTTTTTTCTTAATTGTAATATGATGGGATTTCAGTGTCCCGGTAAACATAGACCAAGGAACTATAAATGTATTTGGGGCATGGTCTCCTACTTTTCTTTGTAGCTTTTATTTAAAATCTTTACAATTTTTTTCATTTTTTATAAGGAATATGTATTAGTCAGCCTCCAGTTGCTATAACAAAAGAACTGACAACAGTTTTTAAATGAGGAAAGTTTTATTTTGGCTCAGTTTCAGAGGTTTTAGTTCATGATGAGCTTGTTCTGTTGCTGCGGGTCTGAAGAGGCAGAGCATCATGGCAGCAGCAGTGTGTGGAGAAAGTGGGTTACCTCATACAGATATGAAAACTCTGGGGAGAAGGCCTGCTTTTCAAAGGCACACTCCAGTAATCTATTTCTTCTAAGCAGCTACCATCTCCTTATAGCCCATTATGCTATAGATTAATCCATTGGTAAGGTTAGCATCCTCATGATGCAGTACCTGTGAATAGCACCACTCACTGGGACACTAAGCTGTGGTGATGTTTTGTTTCTGCTTGGAACAGATAAAGCTCGCCTGGAGATCAGAGTTCTGAGCTAGCCACTAGAGGCAGTGGAGGCACATGCCTTTAATCCCAGCACTTGGGATCTCATGTCTTTGATCCCAGTACTTGGGAGGAGGAAACAGAAAGTGATATGGCTGGGTGGAAAGAGCAAGTGATAAGGCAGGGTGGAGACTGGAGCTCGGCTCTTTGGGTTTCAGGAGTCAGTAGAGTTAAGAAGTCTCGCTAGTGGCTGGCTTCTTTACGTCTCTGATCTTCCAGCTTTCACCCTGATATCTGACTCTGGGTTTTTATTATTAAGAACAATTAGAATTAGCACTATACTAGTATAGCCTCTAACACATGAGCCTTAGGAACCATTTTATATCCACACAATAACAGAATGAAAAATAACTGAAATCCAAATGTGTTCTTTTTTAAAAATCAATTTCTGAAATTTTCCCAACTCCCTCTCATAATAAGAGCTATTACTTTCCATTTCCTCTGACAAAGGGAGGTTATTTGCAAATGGCTGAATAGGAGGATAAGATTTGTCAGGTTTTGGACAGTAACGATTACCATGTTTTAAGATTGTTTTAATATTTTACATGTAAATGGCAGTCTCATTTGTACACTTTCTGTTTTAAGGACAAGTTATCTGCTGTAGCTCCAGTTCACATCAGAGGTTTACACACTTCCAAGTTCAGCATGCTAACTGGCCTTTCTCTGTGACTCATAAGCTAAGACTAATGTTTGCTTTTAAAAAAATCTCTTAAGTATACCAAGTGTCACATAAAAAGGTGAAATTCAGATTTCAGTGTTGATGATTTTACTAAGATATTTGTGGACTGTGTGGGACTACTTTCAAACTCTCGTGACAGTACAGTGGTGGCAGCAGAGACCCTGCTTCTGGCCTGTCCCTTACAGAAGAAGTTAGCTGGCCCTTGCATTAGGTACTTCTGTGACTGCCGTGACACAACACTTGGTAGAGCACTGTGAGGAAGGAAGGAAGGAAGGAAGGAAGGAAGGAAGGAAGGGAGGGAGGGAGGGAGGGAGGGGGGGGGAGGGAGGGAGGGGGGGGGAGGGAGGGAGGGAGGAAGGAAGGAAGGAAGGAAGGAAGGAAGGAAGGAAGGAAGGAAGGAAGGAAGGAAGGAAGGAAGGAAGGAAGGAAGAAAGAGAGACAGATTTATTCTGGCTCAGAGCTTGAGGGAAGGCACGGAGGGCTGCGAGTCAGCTGTCCCACTGTGTCTGCAGTCAAGAGTCAGAGACATGAGTGCTGATGCTCAGCCCACTTTCCCCTGCCTCTTCCCTTCAGTCTAGGGCTCAGCCCATGGCATGGCACCACCTGCCTGTAATGAGTCTTTCCTCTGCAGGTAAGGCTCTCTGGAAACACCCCTTGGCACCTTCACAGCTCTGGCTCCTAGGTTCTTCCAAATGCAGTCAAGTTGACAGTGAAGAGTGATTGTCACACCCTTGCT
Organism: Peromyscus leucopus; assembly: GCF_004664715.2. Classification (NCBI taxonomy): domain Eukaryota; kingdom Metazoa; phylum Chordata; class Mammalia; order Rodentia; family Cricetidae; genus Peromyscus; species Peromyscus leucopus. The sequence continues at coordinate 63,171,882 of NC_051071.1, read as the reverse complement.
CTGGGCAGTGGACGTATTTATGGGTCGACTGCCAGGGTTTATAAGATGTGGGAGTAGGGGAGGTAGACAGCTGGAGGTAAGGGTCAGCTGCCAGCGCTTAGTGACTGGCTTAGACTTTTTCTATTCTGGGAAGTAAAACCACATTAGACTAACTGTTTTAAAGTAGGGAATAAATTAAGAGACTTGCAGTCTTTTATTATTTTTCTTTTAAAATGAATGAATATATAGAGAAAATTAATATGGAACTTTTTAAAGTTTTTACCATGTTTTAAAGTTGTCTTAATATTTTACATGTAAATGCCTGTGTGTATCATTTTTACACTTTGTTTTTCCATAATGTGTGGTGATGGCCTGTTCATTTTATTTATTAAATGAAAGAATTGATATTTGGAAATCACTTGATGACTGACTCAGTCATCAAAACTAGTACATTAAAGATGACGGTGCACTGCCCATGAATGACTTAGAGAATGATTTTCAGGGACTTCACTGAAGTTAGACACAGGCATTTATATCCTGTTGGGAGAAAGACCAGGGTTTTAGTGTTTATCTCTGTTGTTCCTCTGAAACACTTGATAGCGACTGTGGGCACATCCATCACTCTGAATCCAATTCCTTTTTGAAAAATAGAAAAAAAATAATTTTCTTCTGACAGCAGGTGTTTGGGGGTTGGCTACATTATTCATTGTGCATAATTTGTTCCCCACTGATTGATCTCCCACAACTAGCAATCACTTGGCACATGATTAGAGAATGTAAGTATAAGTTGAATGAAAGAAAAAAGACTAGTTGAGGTCCCGTGTCTATCAGATAGGCATGATCACGGAAACACCAGCTTCTTCAAAGATTTACATTTGGGGATTTGAGGTGTTTTGTTAACGAGTAGCATTTTGATGAAAATAGAAATTTTCTTTATATTTGTTCTTTATAGAGTGCTATCAATGCATTGACTAGATTTATTGGTATAATTAATTACATAACATTTTCTGAAAGCTTTAAATGGCAAGATGAACTGCTATTTTAAGAATTAAATTAGCCTCTAAGAAACATAGAAGCTATACTTCATTGTAAAACCATAGCACGGACATGGACACACACACACACACACACACACACACACACACACACACACACCCCTACCCCTTGATAGGAAAATCTGTATACATTCATGTAAGTTTTCTGAACTTTCCCTAACTTTCCACCAAACTTCATTTTATAGTGGAACTTGTCTACACAGTTTCCTCAACAGTTCAACTTATAAAATCTTACTTCACAGAATGTAAAGATAATGTACAGAATTTTTAATTAAAGAAAATTGTTCCAGATTCTGAAAATGATTGGTAAGTGAAAGTAAAAAAAGAAAACAAACCTTTATCTCTCTTCTTCTAGACAGATTTTTAACCTGGATAAAATGGTTGGTAAGAGGGAAATTTTATCGTTAGAGGAATTGCAGCTATAAGAAATACTAGAAAATTGTAGGCTTCGTGGATTTAATCGTCAGTGACTCTGAATATACTATATAAAAATTGGTTGTGAAATGTGTGAAATACAATGGCTAAAGCAGAATACATAAACCTTTTTAACTGATGATAGTCAGCAACTCTGGTGAGGAGACAAATTTCACCTTGAAAAGTAACTAGTAGGAGTCAGGTTGGGAAGGAAGTCAGAGTTGACCAGCCTGTGCAGTGGTAGGTGGAGGAAGGTGCTACAGATTGGTAGCAAGGACTCCAGAAAGGGGGATTTCCTCTTTTTCTTCCCTCCCTGCCCTGGACCAGAGTAAGAGTTTCATTGCCATGGTAGCATATACATTCAAAAAGGTGAAGGAAAAATGTCTGTGGCCTAAAGAAGTGGGAACACTCCCTGCAAGCTGGAGCATGATTTGGAAATCCTAAGAAAAGACAGGGGCGGGTGTGTGTGTGTGTGTGTGTGTGTGTGTGTGTGTGTGTGTGTCTGTCTGTCTGTCTGTCTGTCTGTCAAAATCTTCAGGAGCCCCAACCACATTCACACTGTTTGAGTTCAAAACAGAATCCAAAAATCAAAGCCCAGAGAAGTGACCTACAAAGTAAACCACAACTCGAGTTATGCATTCAGATGGTGACCCCAAACAGTAAAGCAGAAGCTTTGAAAACTGAACTCACATGGAGACCACTACCCACAGAAGGCTACTTAGAACCTGTGGTCTAAACTCAAAGTCATATTCACAAGAGGGCCTTACTAGAGCCTACAGTCCCATGGTCAGTATTTGGAGTGTCTAGAATACAGTGCAAATTCTTGACATACAAAGAAAAAAGGAAATTATGACTTTTTAAGGAAACCATGAGAAGAGCCAGAAAATAGAATTATAAGAAAGACCTTAAATAAGCCTTGAGTTAAAGCTAAGTACTTGATATGAATGGAAAAATAGGGTATAAGATTTGCTTCTGATACTTGAAAATTTTCCAGTGAAAATCAGAACATGAATCAAATCGAATTTCAGAATTGAAAAATGTAATGTGTGAAGTATAAATTGACTGTGTGGACTCAGCACTGTGGACATGACAGGAGAGAGTGAACTTGAGATAAGTCAGTAGAACTCTCCAGGCTCTATCTTGTGCATCGAGGTCTGCATTATGCCTTAGGTTCACGTGGTGACCTCTGCTTTTGCTCATGGAGTAGTGTGCTCTCTGCACAGCTGCATGCTCCTCACTCACTGCTTCTTAGCGGCTGCAGAGAGCTGCCTTGTCACCCCACACAGATGCAGAGGTGGCCATTGCTCACCATTGTCTCATACTTTATCACTTAAGAAGGCTGAAGACAAAGTCATCAGTGAGCTGATTAAAATAATTGTCACCTGAGGGACTAAATCTACCCTTGTATACGTTTTCATTTGAAAGCTTTGACGGTATATTAGGAGATATTTATATATGTAAACAGAGATGGGTAATGTGTGTAAGTCAGATTGTAAATCTTATATTTTCAAAGATGTTAATTTTGTCTTAAGAAAAATAAGTATAGTAATTATTTTAGTGAAGAGAAAATATTATGGCCATTATGTTCTAAATAATCTGTGGATTAGAATGTTTATTTGAACTAGTCAGATGGCTGTGAATTTGCTTGGCCTACTTGGTTGTACAAAACTGATTTGGCAGGTAACCCAAGTTTTTTTGTCCGTTTGTTTTTTGTTTTTTTGTTTTTTTGAGACAGGGTTTCTCTGTGTAGTTTTGGTGCCTGTCCTGGATCTTGCCCTGTAGACCAGGCTGGCCTCAAACTCAAAGAGATCCGCCTGGCTCTGCCTCCCTAGTGCTGGGATTAAAGGTGTGTGCCACCACCGCCCGCCTCCAAGTTTTAATAAATCAAAGCAACTGTCATTTTAGTGATTATACTGCAAAATATTCAGAGGAATATTCAAGCCTTGAAAAAAGGTTTATTTACTTTGGCGATAATTCAAGTATAGCCTCATTGATGGGATGGATATGAATGTATAATGAATATGTATACATATTTGGCTTTTTAAGTTAATGGACTCCTACAAAATCTGTGGTTTAGTTAAGTTTGGATATCTGTTTCACACTTCAGAATCACATCACATCATTTTTAATGTGCATTAAGAAATTAATGTCTTTTTTTTTTAACATGCCTTAGCAGTGAAGTAGTTTTTTAGAAGAGGAAATAGGTTCTCATATTTATTTGGACACTATACAAATGGAGCTTAGATAATATTTGTAGCGATGTGTTAGTTGAATTGTTGAAATGGTCTTCTGTTTTACTAAGAGAACTTGCTACTTTTTTTTTTTTGGTTTGTTTAATGTTTCAGAAATTATTGTTCTTTGACATTTGATAAGTTTAGCGTTCTAGTGTCACTAGGAGGAATCTTCTGTGGTGTCACTCAAGGCTTAATTCATAAACCTGGTTTGGGGTGTGGTTTTTAAAGAGGATTACTTGAGTTTTATATCATAGCAGTTAAAACTTTTTAGCACTACTGCTTTTGATTCATGTTTATATCAGGGAACAAAATTTGTGATACCAAATTTAACAGACAAAATTCTAAAGTAGGTCATGAATCAATAGGTTATTTGATTAGAAAAAATAGTTTTAATTATATAAATTATAGAAAATTTATAGTTTTAGTTTTTAACATAAGTTTTTGAGTTGTCTTTGATAATTAGCAATAATTAAATCAATTAAAAGACTCCCCTTCTTTAAATGATGTAAAGACATAGGAAATTAATTTTTTGCTCATGTTTTTGTTTTCTGGAATAAATAGCATGTATTTTATCTTTCTTCTTAAATGTAGGCAGAACTCTAGTATAGACACCTAATTCATAAAGGATAAAAAGAACACTGCAGCTTTCTAATGATAAAAAGAATGCACATTTATGAAGGAAATTTTAGAATGTATTGAAAATGTGAAAACCATTATCCATAAAATATCTCAGAAGCCATCATGTGCTGTAACTTTGGTTTTATGTTTTGGTGCCGCTGTAAGTACAGTTAGACATACAGTTTTTTTCTAGCTTTACTTTAAGTAATATTTTGGTGAATATAAAACTTAGGATGCCTCTCTGATGGTTTATTTCCCCAAATGAAATTATTGGGTCAAAGTATCTGTGTATTTTCAAACTATTTATGTGTCTCAATCCCCTCCTCCCCACTTTAAAAGTCAGAGTCTGGTGTAGCCCAGGCTAGCCTTGAACTTACTATGTAGCTGAGAGAGGATGCCTTTTATACATATAATCCTCCTGCCGTCACTTCCTGAGTGCTAGAATTCCAAACATGCATTATCATGCCTGGGTTATTAGATGTGACACCAAACCAGGGCTTCATGCTTCATAGGCAAGCACTCTACCAACTGAGCCACAAGCTGCCCATTAAGAAGAACATATTCCTGGCTGGGCTGTAACTCAGTTCGTAGAGTGCTTAGTGGAGTAAGCATGTCAGCCAGAGCTTGAGGCAGCTGCTCACATTGCATCCACAGTCAGGAAGTAGACAGGAAGAAAGCTCTTCTGTTCAACTACCTTTTTCCTTTGCATGCAGTCCAGGGGATGGTGCTGCTCACATCATAGTGAGTCTTGGCACCTCAGTCACCTGAATCTAGAGAGTCCCTCACAGGTGCATCCAGACTTAACCTCCTAGGGGAGACTGCATCCTGTAAAGTGGACAATTAGTGCTAACTGTCATGGGCATATTGGACTCTCCTCTGTCTTTCTGACCGATTCTCCTTTGGATTTTTGTTAAGAAGATCATGCTGGCTTTGTAGAATCACTTTGTATCATTGTTGAAGTTTTTTGGAAGAGTTTGAGGAGAAAAGGTGTTAACTCAGTCATGGTTTTGATAGAACCAGTGAAGCTAGTTGGGTTGTTTTTCTTTGTGAGTAGTTTTTGATTATTGGGTCAATATATTTATCTGTTCAGATTCCATTCATGTTTATGTCTTGATAGGTTGTATATGTGTAGGAGTTTATCCAGTTTTTTCTTTGTCTAGTTTGTTGTTGTTATAGTAATGTCTTACAGTCCGGTGTCTGTGGCTTCAGTTAAACTGTTTTCTATTTCTGATTTGGTTTATCTGAATCTACTTAATAAAATTGAAGGTGCATCAGTTCATTTGATTTTTTTTAAGGCCTAGCTGTGTTGATTTTCTGATTGATGTTTATTTCCTTCCTTCTGTAGACTACAGACTTGATTGTTTCTCTTTCTAGTTCTTTGAGGTTTCTTAATTTTCTTTTTTTCAGAGCTGGATGTTGGACCCAAGGCTTTGAGTGCATCAGGCAAGTGCCCATCACAGAGCTGCGCTCTCAGTGTGCTAGTTTTTATTGTGGGTATTTAAATACTGCTCTAAAATGGTTGTACTCATGCATTTTTATGTGCTTTGTTTGTCTCAAAATACTTGATAATTTCACTCTTGATTTGGTCTTTAGCCCTTTGGTTTTCTAATAGTGTGCTATTAAATTTGCACATTTGTAAATTTCTGTCTTTATTCTCTTGTGATTAGAAAGAATACTTCAGACTTAAATTTGTTAAAACTCACTTTATGATCTAACATGTGACCTCTTCTACAGATTTTCTCAGTGCATTTGAGCAGAGTGTGCATTATGTGGCTGTGTATGAAGTATTCTTTGTATGTATATATGGTCTATAATGTAAGTCTGCTTTTGTTTTTCAGCAGAATGATCTGTCCTTTATTGAAACTTACTGTTTTATTTCCCTTCACTCTGCTTCTTATATTTAGATGCTTTGTTGTTGGGAGTATACATTTGTAATTGCTGTAGCTTTTGAGTAAAGTGACATTTGTGTCCTTATCTCATGACGGTTTTTTTTCTTCAAGTCTGTTTTGTGTAGTGCAAGTGTGGCCACATACGCCCGGGTTTTGCCCTGGTTTTGTTTGCCACCTGCCCTGTGTAGAGTACCTCTCTGTCCTCTTAGTTCTAGTCTGTGTGTACTTATAAATCTGAAGTGAGTCTTAAGATAATGTATGGTTGGATATTCCTCGTTTTGAGTTCATTCAGCTACTCTCTGTCTCTCACTCTAGGACATAATCTTTACGTTAGTGGGATTCCTTGTTTTCCAGTTCACTAGCTCTCCTCTTCTCCTTGCTGGCTTCCTCTGCATTTCTTACGTTCTTTTTACATTATTGTGCTTTCACTGTTTTCATTTTTCTTTTGAATTGCATGTAGAAATTCAAGTCATTTACTCTTCCTCTTGCTTTATGCTACTGAAGTCACACCTTATATTTATTTATATTGTGTGTTCATTAGGATCTTGTGTAGTTTTTAAAAATACCTGTGGTTCAGTTTCTGTAGAGAATTAAAAGTGATTTATCTTGCTTATATTTTGTTCTGTGTTCTTTTTTCCCTTTCTTTTTATTAAAAAGAGATTTTTCAGATAATATATTCTAAATCTGATTTCCCCCTCAGCTCCTCTGAGATTCCCCACACCTCCCTTCATATCAGAATCCACACCCTTTCTGCTCACAGGCATCTAAATAATAATAATAATAATAATAATAATAATAATAATAATAATAATATAAAGCAAATAGAATAGGACAAAGCAAACAGAAGAAAAATAGCCAAAGAAAAAGTACAACATACACAGGAAGATGCAGAGACATACATGTTCATACACACAAGAATTCCCTAAAAACATAAAACCAGAAGCCGTAATATCAAAGAACCTGTAACATTAAAAATAAAATGCCTTGTCAAAACCTTATGAGACAGAGAACCTTCAAAATGCCATTGAGTTCACTCTCTGTTGGCTATCTACTGCTGGCATGGGGCCTGCCCTTAAGAGTGCTTTATATCCCAGACTCCATTGGAGAGAAGTGATTTTTCATTTTTGAGTGGTTATCAATTGCACATAGCTTCTAGGTTAGGGGTGGGGGCTTGTGCCCATTTATCCTCCCAGCTTTGGGATCCCATCTGGTAAAGACTTGTGCAAGTCCTGTGCATGCTTCCACAGCCTCTGTGATGTCTTATGTCCATTGGCCCATTGTATTTAAAATGCCTTATTTCCTTGGTGATCTTCATCCGCTCTGGCTCTTACACTCTTTCTTTCTCCTCTTCCCCAGGGTTCCCTGAGCCCTGAGGGGAGGGATTTGATGGAGACATTTCATTGAGGACTGAGTGTTCCAGGTCTTTCTCTTTATATTGTCTACCTTTGGGTCACTGTATTTCTTTTCATCTGCTGCAGGAGGAAGCTTCTCTAATGATGGTTAAGTAAGACACCGATCTATGACTATAGCCAAATGTTGATAGGAGTCATTTTATAGATATGTTCCTGTAGCAGAACAGTAGTTATTGCTGTCTAGTGGACCAGCCTCTAGGCAGTCGGGCCTCAGAGGGAATCCACATCACTGGCAAAGCTAAGATTTTTTCCATCTGAGGGGGTTAGGGAAGAAACACACATTCTCTTGATCATTTCCTTCTTTATTCATCAGCCTCTTCTGATGGACTCATTGGGCTGGCTTGGGTTTGGCTTTGGGGGTGAACAGCCATACAAAAGTGTACTTTTAGATTGTTAGATAAAGCATTTCCTCATACTAAGGTCCTCAACCTGAATTTACATGTATGGCTGAAGGGGAGCATCCCATGCCTCCATCACTCCAGCCCTTCATTATGCATTGTATGCAGTACACAATAGTACAGGAGTCCCAGGTGTGCTGTAGAATTATTGTAAGGTTTGTTACTTTTGTTTATGTTGCATTTGTTTAACTCTGTGAAGCTGAGTTACTGTGCCTATCTAAAACACCTGATGGTCTAATAAAGAACTGAATGGCCAATAGCAAGGCAGGAGAAAGGATGGATCAGACTGGCAGGCAGAGAAAATACATAGAAGGAGAAATCTGGGAAAAAAGGAAGAAGGAAAAAGAGAAGGAGGAGGACATCAGTGGCCAGCCACCCAGCTACACAACAAGCAATGGAGTAACAAAGAAAGATATACAGAAATAGAGAAAGGTAAAAGCCCAGAGGCAAAAGGTAGATGGGATAATTTAAAGCTAAGGAAAGCTGTCAAGAAACAAGCTAAGCTAAGGCCGGGCATTTATAAGTAAGAATATATATATATGCCTCCATAGTAGCTGGGTGGTGGTCCCCCTAAAAAGGAGTAAAAAAACAACAGCACAGATGTGCCTGAGGTGTTCTGTGACCAGGGTCATGGGATGGCTGCAAGGCCCCTTCAGCAAAATAATCATTGTTTTCCACAAGGATTCTTCCAGGTCAGGGTACTTCTAAAAAACATGTGTTCATTCTAATCTCTATCCCATACAGTGATTTTGCTAAATTCCTACAGAGTACAGCTAACATGTTTTTCATCTCCCTTACATAATTAAAAACAGAGTCATCCCAATATCCCATATACATTTACGTCTAAGTAATTTATTGCAGGTCACCAGAATGTGAGTAGACAGCATCTTTTCATAGCCAACTACCATGGCTGCAGAGAAAGAATCAAAGTTCTACTGTCTATCTTGAGAATTAATATTACAAGGAATCTTAGCGGAATCACAAACCTAAACTTTTGTATGTAAAAGACAATCAGTTGGCTATACTTCAGATCTTTAGGGCGTATACCCATCTATCACTAGTTTCTTGTATCAGGAGATTGAGGGCAAGAATGGGTACAAGAAGTTAATCTTCACCTTTGATCAACAACCAACCTTAACAGTTGGGCTACTTTGTGTTTTTAACCTCAGCTATGTGTTCTTATGGGCATTAGATTGTTCTCTGTGGTTTTTTCATCTCAAAGTTATTGTCAAAACATCTGGTCTAACCTGAAGTTATTGCAAGGCTTTGTTTCAGCTAAATGATGCACATCACACATTGAGACCTGTAACTGTATCTTTTTAGTATTAAGAGAATTAAGGCCAGCCTGGCTTCCAGGGAATTCAGTTTTCTCCTAATCATTAACCTGAGTTGTAATCTAAAGAAGCTCCTAAGGTAGAACCCGTAAGTATTTAGCTGTAAAACATATCCTTGTATATACTTTTATTCGTCAAAGCTTTGTATAAGCTAACATTATTATCAGTTAGATTGTACAGCTTAGGGAGGAAATCATCTTCATAATAATTTGTAAGTAAAACTGCCCAGTAGAAAGGAAGTTTCCATGAGATAAACATATTACCTTACAGGCAGTGGGGAATTTTCCCAACACCCAGTTCAGCTGTGCCAGATATCAGTGAGAGAGATAGCAACAGCAAGCATGCAAAGACACAGCAAAAGCCAAAGACATTCTGGGGTCAGTGGTCTCAGAGGCCTTGCCTTACACAGAATTATCCACCAAGAGTTACCTTCTGGTGGGCCAACACCCTGAACCTCAACCATCACCTGCTGCCCCCCTGACATGCTGTCAGCAAGTAGTATTTGGTTTTCCCCTAGATCCCTGGCCTTGTTTGTAGTTTTAAAACTGTTTTCTTTTTATGAAATCAGTTTATAGAATTCCAGTTTCATTGTTTATTTTTATAACAAAGTTCTATATCTTCTGTGTTTTAAGAATTAGTTAAAATGTTTTTGTGTTAAAATTGTATATAAGTTGGATTAAATTTAACATTATTTTCTTGTTTAAATAGAGTTCTGATGGTCAGTCATACAGAGGAAGGCCTTGAGCTTGTGGGTTTTGGAGAATCTGTTCTGAAGATCTAAAAAGTGCAAAAGGTAAAGGCACTCTATAATCTTCCATTGTATTGATTTTTCCCAGCAAAAAAATATGTAAAAGAACTTAGGGGCTTGAGAGATGGCTCAGAGGTTAAGAGCACCGACTGCTCTTCCAGAGGTCCTGAGTTCAATTCCCAGCACCCACATGGTGGCTCACAACCATCTGTAATGAGACCTGGCGTCCTCTTCTGTATACATAATGAATAAATAAATCTTTTTTTTTTAAAAAAAAAAAGAACTTAGATATTGCTTGGCATAGCATTATTTAAAAAATTTTGCTTTTGTGTGAAGTCCAGCTCAGAACATTTGCCATACAGTAGCTACTGTTTATTACTTTAATTTATGATTTTATGATGGTTAATAAGACTGAAGCTTTTTCTGTCTCATGAAGATACCATTTGAAGGAAGATAAGCAGTAAACAAACCATTAGTACTACCAGGAAAATTAAAGTGGACAGTAGATTGAGGGTGGCTTTCATAAGGTTAGTCAGAGAAGGCTGTGTTGAAAAAGTCATTTTAGTTGTGAGTGAAATGGTAGGTGCTGAGCCATGTGTGGCTCTGAAAGAGAAGAGAAGCTACATTGGCAGTGGGAACAGGAATGACTGGGTGCTTGGAGAACAGAATGTAAACGGGGCTGGTGTGTGCCTAGGTACTGCAGAGTGTACAGACAGGAAGATCAGCTTGAGGAGAAAGTTAGGGGGGAAGCAGAGGGCTGGAAACAGTCAGGGGCTCCAGTTCAGCTGTTGGAAACCTGTAGAAGAGTCGTGTGGTGGCTGGGGAGATGGCTCACTGGGCAGGCACTTGGTGTGCGAGTGTGAGGACCAGCCTGAGGTCACGGTCCTAGCTCTCATATAAGCAGCTCTGTGGCACTGCACACCTGTAACCCCAGCACTAGGGGTGGAGACAGGTGAATCCCCCAACTCCCTGGCCAGATGAGCTAAATCTGAGCCTCAGGTTCAGCCAGTCTGTGTTTCAAAAAGCTGGATAGAGAACAATAGAAGAAAACATGCTGTGAGCCTCTGGTTTACACACGTGCACGTCTGCGCATATATGTGCATATGCATAACATACACTGCATACATGCATGCACCCACACAAACTATAGATATGTCAAGAAGGCATTGTGATACCAGATGTGGTGGCACGTGCCTGTTTGGGAGGCAGGGAGAGGATCCAAAATTTGAGATCAGCCTGGGGCGTGTGATTACCTGTCACCAAAGAAAGAAAGAAAAAGCAGTCTGTTCAGGCTTTGAAGTTGGAAGTCTGGACTAAAATAATGAATTTATGAATTGTTGGCATAAAGACACGCTTAAATGTTTGCATTCGTTTACCTAGGAAGTGTATTCAGCCCTAGTTCAGACTAGTATTTACCATAGGAGAAGTGATGGTCATTAGAGTGAATACAAAAGCTGGAACATGTTCTGCACTACAAGTCAAGAGAAGAAATCATGAAATCAGTACAGAAATGATGGCTTATGTCACATCCACCAAGGGATCGTGTAGAGAGTCAAGGAAGCAGCCCTGCATGTACAGTACAGTACTTGGCATTGCAAAGTCAACAGTCTCAGTGGAGGGTACAGAAGTGCAGCAGTAAGTGATGGGGGAGAGAGGACATCCAGACTGAGATGGCAGACAGTGCAGCTGAACTTCACGTCTCCCTTGTCACTGGTGCAGCGCCCAACATATGCTACTTTAAGACAGACGTCTTGATTAGTATTTTGGAATCTGGGTTCAGTAGACCATGATATTTTACTTTTGGGTTTCTGGGCTCATTGTGAAATCAAGCATGAAGGCAGCAGGAACATGAAGCAGGATACAGGAAGAGGCCAGGAGAAGATACAGTCTAGGATCTAGCCACCATTGACCTACTTCTCACTAGGCCTCATCTACCTTTTACCACCTTTCAATAATACCTTCACACCACGTGTCAGTCAAAGGGTTGGTCTGTCCAGTATATGTTAGAACCCTTAGGATAAATTTGACTCTGGAACTACCCTGTAGACACACCAGAGGTTTGCTTCATTAATCTCTTAGATTAGTGGCTCTAAACCTGTGGGTTACAACCCCTTTGGGGGTCAAATGACCCTTTCACAGGGGTCACCTAAGACCACCAGAAAACTCAGATATTTACATTATGGTTCATAACAGTAGCAAAATTGCAGTTGTGAAGTAGCAAAGAAAAGAGTTTTATGGTTGGGGGTCACCACAGCATGAGGAACTGTGCTAAAAGGTTGCAGTGTTAGGAAAGTTGAGAACCACTGTCTTAGATGTTTCTTAATCCAGTAAAGTTGACCAAGATTAACCAGTCACAGCTAAATAAAAAAATAAATAAGTTTTGCAATTGATACAACTTCACGATGACGGAGAGAATGGGAGAAAAAAAATTAGACCTAGAAAAGCAAAAGGAAATGTGGTTAAGTTCCTTAAACTAGCAGTGGTGGGGGGGGGGGTCTGAGAAACTTGTCACCACAGAGCCTCTGAAAGTGTCATGAATTGAGAGCACTCTTTTGTTTCTGGAAATGAAAGTGATGGTGGTACTAAAACAGAGTCATTTGTTGAAAATACACTTAAGAGATTGTTTTCTCTGACTCTGAAACTTGCACAGTTGCTCCTGAAATTCACAGAAGTCTGACTGTTTAGCAAGTATAAAATAAGTAAGAGCTAAATGGAAGGGCTGAAAAATAAAAGTAATGTATTAAAAGTAGAGAGAAAAGTAAAAAGTAGATAAACTGATTAGATAATACTGTTATTGGTTATAGATAACAGATGTCATGGGAATAGATTAGAAATTTCTGGGGGGAACAGTTGGAAAATGGCAAGATGTTTACTGTATGAAGATACAGTAAGTATATTTAGATAGTCGTGCGTTTGTAGTAAATCACCAACAAGTATGTTCAAAACTAGATAAGCTATAAAGAAAACTAATAGCCATTAGTTACTTTTCTTCTGCTTTGATAAAACACCATGACCAAGGCAACTTGTAAAGGAAAGCGTTTTATTGGGTTTACAGTTGCATAGAGTTAAGAGTCCGTGATGGCTGCTGGAATAGCTGAGAGCTCACATCTCAAACCACAAGCAGGCGACAGTGGACTGGGAATGGCAGGAAGCTTTTTAAGACACAAAGGCTGACCCTATAATAACCTCCTCCAAGGCCACATCTCCTCATCCTTCCCAAATAGTTGTACAACTGGGGATAAGTATTCAAATATATGAGCCAGTGATGGTAGACAGTCTCTTTTAGACCACTGCAGCAACTAAGTACAGGGAAAACTACTCAGAAGAGGAAATTAACTGAATGCTAGAAGGCTAAGGCTTAGCATTTACAGTTATAAAAATGTTAATTTGAGCTGGGCAGTGGTGGCGCACGCCTTTAATCCCAGCACTCAGGAGGCAGAGCCAGGCGGATCTCTGTGAGTTCAAGGCCAGCCTGGTCTACAGAGCGAGATCCAGGACAGGCACCAAAACTACACAAAGAAACCCTGTCTCCAAAAAAAAAAAAAAAAAAAAAAAGAGAGAGAGAGAGAGAGAGAGAGAGAGAGAGAGAGAGAGAGAGAGAGAGAATGAACTTAGAATTACAATATTGGGAAGTTGTGAGAGGGTGTATGTTTATAATGTCAAAAAAAAAAAATCCTCAGAGTTGGAAAGCTTGCTCAGCAATTGTCTCTGTTAGGGTATCTATTGCTATGATTAAAAACATGACCAAAGGCGACTTGGAGAGGAAAGGATTTATTTATTTCAGTGTAGAACTATTAGGTCACTCCATCACTGAAGGAAATCAAGGCAGGAACCTGGAGGCAGGAACTGAAGCAGAGGCCATAGAGGAGTACTGTTTACTGTCTTGTTCCTCATGGCTTGCTCAGACTGCTTCCTTACACACCCTAGGATCACCTCCCCAAGGGTGGCATTGGCTGGACCATCCTACATCAATCACTAATTAAGAAAATACCCCTGTATGTATAGGCTTACATATAGGCTAGTTTTAGAGTGGCATTTTCTTAATTATGGTTCCCTCTTCTTAGGTAACTGTAGTTCCTGTCTAGGTGACCAAAAAACAAAAACTAAAACTATCCAGGAAAGTGATTAAAACCATTGCCTGCTCTTCCAGAGGATCCAGGTTCAATACCCAGCTTTACAACCCCCTGTAACTAAAGTCCCAAGGGAGTTTACGTCCTCTTTTGGCCTCTGAGGGCACTTCACATGGGTGGTGCACATACATACAAGCAGGCAACACACCGATACACATAAAGATAAGTTAAAGTCGCAGAAATCCTCCTGTTCCCTAAAAATAATTAAATTAATTTAGTGAATTCTCTCAGTAGAATTAACTAAAAGATGCCTAAAAATCTAGACACTTTTGAGAGCCAAAGAGGCTAATTTAAATACATTGGGACAATCAGAGTAAATTATGACTGTCCAGGCACTCCATCTGAAAATGGAAGAATCCAAAGTAACAACAGATGTTCACAATCGTGGAGTGTATCACTGAAAGAAAGTGGGAAATGGGGTTGGAGAACAAAGAACTACTGATTTCATAGTAAGTTTCCTAAAACCACCCAACTGTATAGATTTCATACATGTGTGTACAGGTGGAAAGAAAGCTAGATTGTAAAATAAAAGAATGGAAATAAGGACACTGAGGTCACAATTGCTTTCCTGGGGAAAGGGACAACAATAACAACAACTGGCAGTAGCTGAAGAAGGTTGGTGGGTCAAGAGAATGGACTCTTACTTTATCGGTCTCTTAAAGTTACAGAGTACTAATTAATAGACTGCTAATATTGATCAGGGACAGCAGTCGGAATGGAAAGCCTGTGGTGGGTGACAGCAGATGGGATTCAGAAAGACAGTAGTGTAATGCCATTAATAATACACTGCAGAGTTTATTTTTAAAACAGAATCCTTTTTATGTGAAGGATTCTGTTCCAAAGATGAACTGCCAGACACTGAGATGTCTCTAATTCTGTGCACTGCTGTGTGCTGAAGTAGGAGTTGCTTCTATGTTTACCACATTGAAACTGTTCATAGAATTATTTGGTTTAATGCTGTCTGTCATTCCCTGGTAAGCTTGCATTGAAAGCTGGTGTTAAAGTAGTGTTTATACACCAGTACTTGTGCCCCGGTACTGACATCATGAAATAGTAATGTGATACATGCTCACCTGCTAAATCTGTGACTTGGAGTTCAAGAGGCTTATGGAAAGGGACATTTAATTCCTAGCTTTAACTTGATCCTTTTGCATTTTTGTGAACTGCGCATTTAAGTAATTGCAACTGATCCTTTTAAAGACACATTGCCTATCATTCTGGTCTATTAATGTCAATACTTTATAAAAAATAAATAAATGTTATTCTATATGAGTAGACTGTATACTTGGAATTTCTCTTGAGCTTGTGTAGGGAAATGGCATGTCTAAAATGGAACCTTTCTGATGAGCAAGTTTCACTATAGTTTGCTGTTAAAAGCCTGGGTTATTGGGTGTTTTGTGTGTTTCTTTAATACTACATTATTTTATTACTTTGACACTCTTCAAAAAGGTTTGCTGTGGTGGTATTTAGTCCTACCCATTTTACTCCCTTTATTTTTCTCGTAAATGAAATGTATCTATCAGTTGGCTGGAAAAGTAGAATAAAGATTGTAAGCTATCCTGTGAACGATTGTAATCTTAAGTGTGTGACTGTGAGTGTAGTCATAAGCTGAGCAAATGTTTTGACAATTACTGTTGATGGTAATAAAGAATAGCTTAATAGTGGGTGGGTCTTGTCAACCATTGACTCCTTCCCATTGTGCAGTCAGCAGTGTCCTTCCCTATAGCAGGCTTATCCCCATACTGTGTTGGTCTGTGTTCTCCTTTCTGACAGTTAAGTGTGCTGATGGCTTACTAAATGACACGTGAGGCAGAGATTTGGTCCCTTAGTTTTTTATATACCTTTTCCACTGTCCTTTTTATTTTAGTGATAGAACCAGCATTCGTCATTACCATTCCCCTTTCTTTTGATCTAGAAGGTTGACTTAAGTAAACTTGAGTGGTCTGTAACTGTGTGGTCCCTCTTTTGATGTTAACCCAGACACTTGAGTCACAGTGTTCTGTCGTGCTATTGATCCTCTTTTTTCCTTACCTCTGGTCATTATCTTGTAAGAATTCTTAGTCCTCTGAGTCTCATTGTGTTAGTCAAACCACATAGACAGTGTGTCGTCATTTCTCAAGAGCTAGCCTCTCCTCTTAGGAAGGTCCATATGAAAACAGTGACTCTCCTGTTCAAATACCTTGAAACGTCTCTGGGTTAGATAGAATTACATGTTAATTTATATTACTTTCTAAACTCTAAATAAAGGAAACAACAATATAAACTTCTTATACCTCAGAACTTAGGATATTTATAAATAAGGTCATTTGTTAATCAGTATTTAACTCAGGACTTGAGAGAAAACTGCTTTTTAAAGGAGTTTTAGTCTGTGACTCAGTTTGAAAGCAAAGCATTTTAAGTTTTAATTACTGAAACGTAGAAAGAATAGGAAACACTTCATAATACTTAACTTCTCTGCTTGACTTGCCTCCCCTCAAGTTTCCTCAGCCCCTTTAGGTGCAGTAGGTAAAACTAGCCTGGAACATGCCTGTGAAGAAAAGAAGCTCTTGGTTTTCTCAAACCCAGTGTTGTTCTAGCTCCTGATACCTGTGCGCTCACAAACTGTCACTCTGCTGTCTCAGCCTTGGCCTCTGTGTTCTTTCGTCTGCACTTCTCAGACTTGAGTAGTCCTAGCAGTGAGATTCTCCTGGACATGTAGGTTCGGAGGTGATGAGGATGCTTCCTGCCTCTGCACCATGTTTTCAGCACAAATCTTGACCCATGACAGGCCTCGGTGCCCCAGGCTTCGCTCTGTAATTCTCACAGACACACTTGATTGCTTCCTGTCAGGATGATGCCACTGAATAATGTAGCCTTCATTGTGTATTTTATTATAATTGTTTAGATACCTGTCTCCTTGCTCATTACAGATTTTTGCCTGTAGAGCTGAGCCTCTCATCCTTATAGATATATACAAGACCTACCATGCTGTTTACCAGAAAATAAAATCTCAGCAAATATCTATTAGATAGTATTATTGTAGTCAGTTTATAGTTATGTAAGGTACATACTGAGTATTAAAAATGACTTTTCTATTACTTTAGAGAACCACATTATGAATTTGAATTTTTCCATATTCCTTTTAGAAGAAAAAACCCTCAAATATTCCCTACCCAAAGATAATTTGCTTGAAAATAATGCACCAGCTTCGTTTTGAAATCTGCACAGTAACCTACAGTATTCTCAAGACTAATTTGTAGAAGTGCTTTAAAAATCTAATAACCATTTCTTTCTTTCTTTCTCCCAAGGAGAAGTACAAATGTCTACCACAAGACGAAAACGTAATGTGTTATGTTGTTTACCGTAAGCTGTAGTAAAATGAGCTCAATTGTTGACAGGTATGTTTTTAAATTCACTCAGAATAATGCTCTATATCAACTTGATAGAAGTGTTATGCTAAACATAATTGCCATTATATTCAATTTATACAAAGAACAAAAAAGAAATAATAAGTAAGGTATATTAGTAGTTTTAAAAGCTAAAGTGAATAGCTTAAGGTTTATGTTACAAATGAGTTTTTATTTTTGATTTAGGGAGTTTTAGTCAACTGTTCTGAAAGAAACAATGTTTGTGAATGATTACCTGGCCCCTTTTAGACTGTAGGATCCAGTCTGTTGGTGCTACCTCTAACCCTGAAAGCGTCTTAGCACTTGGAGATGATAAGACATAACTGTGATTGGGATTGTTATTTCATTAGTTAAATCTTTATAGATGAGTCTTGGGGAAAGGATAAACTTGCTCGTTTATTTCTTTCTTTGACTGTAAATCTTTTTTTTTTTCCTGTTCTTTTGGGGCTGGGAATGTCAGTATACTGGTACACTAGTCAAGTGCTCACGTCAGTATACTAGTATATAGTCAAGTGCTCATGTCAGTATACTAGTATATAGTCAAGTGCTCATGTCAGTATACTGGTATATAGTCAAGTGCTCACGTCAGTATACTAGTATATAGTCAAGTGCTCACGTCAGTATACTAGTATATAGTCAAGTGCTCACGTCAGTATACTAGTATATAGTCAAGTGCTCACGTCAGTATACTAGTATATAGTCAAGTGCTCACGTCAGTATACTAGTATATAGTCAAGTGCTCACGTCAGTATACTAGTATATAGTCAAGTGCTCATGTCAGTATACTAGTATATAGTCAAGTGCTTACGTCAGTATACTAGTATATAGTCAAGTGCTTACGTCAGTATACTAGTATATAGTCAAGTGCTCATGTCAGTATACTAGTATATAGTCAAGTGCTCATGTCAGTATACTAGTATATAGTCAAGTGCTCATGTCAGTATACTAGTATGTAGTCAAGTGCTCATGTCAGTATACTAGTATATAGTCAAGTGCTCATGTCAGTATACTAGTATATAGTCAAGTGCTCATGTCAGTATACTAGTATGTAGTCAAGTGCTCATGTCAGTATACTAGTATATAGTCAAGTGCTTACGTCAGTATACTAGTATGTAGTCAAGTGCTTACGTCAGTATACTAGTATATAGTCAAGTGCTTACGTCAGTATACTAGTATATAGTCAAGTGCTCATGTCAGTATACTGGTATATAGTCAAGTGCTCATGTCAGTATACTAGTATATAGTCAAGTGCTTACGTCAGTATACTAGTATATAGTCAAGTGCTTACGTCAGTATACTAGTATATAGTCAAGTGCTCATGTCAGTATACTGGTATATAGTCAAGTGCTCACGTCAGTATACTAGTATATAGTCAAGTGCTTACGTCAGTATACTAGTATATAGTCAAGTGCTCACGTCAGTATACTAGTATATAGTCAAGTGCTCATGTCAGTATACTAGTATATAGTCAAGTGCTCATGTCAGTATACTAGTATATAGTCAAGTGCTCATGTCAGTATACTGGTATATAGTCAAGTGCTCATGTCAGTATACTGGTATATAGTCAAGTGCTCATGTCAGTATACTAGTATATAGTCAAGTGCTCATGTCAGTATACTAGTATATAGTCAAGTGCTTACGTCAGTATACTAGTATATAGTCAAGTGCTTATGTCAGTATACTAGTATATAGTCAAGTGCTCATGTCAGTATACTGGTATATAGTCAAGTGCTCATGTCAGTATACTGGTATATAGTCAAGTGCTCACGTCAGTATACTAGTATATAGTCAAGTGCTCACGTCAGTATACTAGTATATAGTCAAGTGCTCACGTCAGTATACTAGTATATAGTCAAGTGCTTATGTCAGTATACTAGTATATAGTCAAGTGCTTATGTCAGTATACTAGTATATAGTCAAGTGCTTATGTCAGTATACTAGTATATAGTCAAGTGCTCATGTCAGTATACTGGTATATAGTCAAGTGCTCACGTCAGTATACTGGTATATAGTCAAGTGCTTTACTACTGAGCTACCTCTCGAGCCTTGTTTCTAAGACTCTTAAGGTTGTTTTGTTACAGTTGTTGTTTTCACACTTTAACATCTCTAACATTTGATGGTCTTCTAATTCACTTCTCAGACTGTATTTTGTGCCTTCTTTTCTCCATCCTTCGCTCCCTCCCTCCCTCCCTAGCACATAAAGGCTAATCTTAGGGCAAATAGTGTCTAGAGCTGGTGAACAGAATCTTTTTATTATTTCATTGAATTGTTTAGATCCTCAAGGTTTTATAGATACAGGTCAGGAATTAGCCAGCTTATTTAATTATGGTTACATTATAATTTACTGTATGATAACTCCATTTTTTTTTTTAAGGATTTTGCGAATAGAGTTATACAGAGTGGCTGTTGATATCTGAAGGCAACTTTTCTTCTTTTTTGAACTAAAGAACAAAGACATATCTTGTACCAGAGCGTAAGACTTAAGGACAAGGACTGTCCTTAGATTTGCCTTCACTATGGCCATAGCTTTGGATTACAGGTGTAGTCTCCTTGAAAAGACATGCCAGTCATCTAAAAGGAGTGCAGATGAGTGGTGTTCAATTCCTTTTCTACACTTTATGACATCTGAGATGCCATCTGTGTGTACAGAGATAAAGTAGTGATTATTAATATGGATTCCTTACATCTGAATATTACAAAATTTATAGGCTCCCTCATCAGAAAAATGTATATTCATGTCAGAGTTTTAAAATAAGTTCCCAGGCTTAAATGGACTTTTTCAAGTCTATTCATGAGCCTCCATGAAACACAACTCACAACTAACCTCAAAATGAGGCTAATAGATGCTTCAGTGACTATTGATCTTCACAAGCCACAGCAGGATTTGGCTGAATGGTGTGACTGGTGGATTCATGTAAAAGCTCACCAACCACCAGAAACTTGGATATCACTCCTTAGTTTTAAGAGTCTCTTGATGTAATTTGTTGGACTTTTGCTTCAGCTCTCCAGTTGTGCCCATCTTGTATCTTAAATCCTCACTCAATGTTCTCAATTCTACCAGTCCTTCCCTAGCCACTCAGACTAAAGCAACCACCCAGAGTTGCTAAGTTGGTTTTCTGTTGTCATGACAAAACACCATGACCAAAGTGACTTATAAGCATTTAATGTGGGGCTCATGTTTGTGGTAGAGACCATGCCTATCAGAGCAGGGAACATGACAGTGGGTGGGCAGCATCTCACTGGAGCAGGAGCTGGCAGCTGACATGGTGACCTAGCAACCATGAGAGTGAGCTAACTAGGAATGTCAGGGGCTTTTGAAACCTCAGCGCCCACTCCTAGGGACACACGTCCTTCAAAAAGGCCACACCTTCTAATCTACCAAACAGTTCTACCAACTGAGGACCAAGCATTCCAGTCCATGAGCTTTGGGGGGGGGGGTCAGTCACCTTCAAACTACCACACCATGGGTCCTTTAGAACTAAGACCTGTTGCTACACATTTTCATGTATGTTCTTTCTACTAGAAGATAAACTAGAAGAGAGCAGCTCTTAGTCCTGTAAGATCTAGAACACAACCTGATACCTGAGTACTACTCAGTATCTGGTAAATGGGTCAAAAAGACTAAGTTCATAGCTAGTAATTGGATGTTTATGAATAGTAGTGTTTTTAAAAGTGACTGTCTCAGAAGGTTTTAAAGTTAGGATATTGTAGTTAATTCCAGGTGGGTAGTTTAATATAGTTAGTGATGATGTCATTAATATATAAATATAATATATAAAAAAATATAGTTAGTAATGATGTCATTTTATACTGACATTTGATAGGTTTTCAGTAGGTATTAAAGTTTTGAAATAGAATATTTAAACTAGATAAATTCTTGTTTATCCTAATACATACATATAGCTGAGTAGAACTGCTTATAAAAATTCATATGTGAAAAACTTAAAATGTAACTAAATGTAATTAAACTTTACTAGAAAATCTGTGCTTCCTGAGCTTGTATTTATATGATCTCTTCACCTAGGAAGTGGGTCAGTCTGAGTGGATCCCCTGTCGCTTTGATGGTGGTCCTTACTGAGTTCTCTTAGTCTTGTCCCTTTGTTTTCTCTTGTAGAGATGACAGTAGTATTTTTGATGGATTGGTGGAAGAAGATGACAAGGACAAAGCAAAAAGGTAGTGAGCCATGAACTAGAAAATAGTGAATAAATGTGTAATGCCTGCATGTGTTCAGATGTGTTAGCAGAGTAGAAAAGTGTAGATGATCAGATACAGTTTATAAATTCAGTTATTTCCTGACCTTTTGAAAGTAAACTGAAATAAGTCATGTCCAAATTGAAGACTGTATTTAACTATTTGTGTAATTAAATTGATTGTTTAAAAACTACATATTTAATTTCTTTTTTCATAGAGTATCTAGAAACAAATCTGAAAAGAAACGTAGAGATCAGTTCAATGTTCTCATTAAAGAGCTGGGATCTATGCTTCCTGGTAATGCTAGAAAGATGGACAAGTCCACTGTTCTGCAGAAGAGCATTGACTTTTTACGCAAACATAAAGGTAAAATACTGACTTTGTAAAATGGGTATGGTTTTTATAACAGACTCTCCCTTAGAACACAATGACTTATATGATGCTTAAGATAAGGGAAAAAAAAGATTTCAAGTATGTTCTTTCTTTCATTCAACAAGCATTTATTTAGTGGTTTCTGTGTTCTAGGTTCTTACGAAGTTAGGATGACTTTCTTGACTCTCAAGCCAGGGATCACAAATGTGTAAACACATTAAAATACAAATGAGTAATATTTGTAAACTATAAGCTCGGGAAACACATTTTACAATTTTTTTTTATCATAAAGGAAAGAATGTTTCAAGGTGTACAAATAGATAATTTTTTAAAACTAAGTCTTAGGTTAAGTAAGTGAAAGTGCTTTACACAGAGGAAAAGTGGGAAAGCAGGACTTTGGTTGTAGCTGAGCATGTGTGTATTGGGAGGCTGTGGGTGTGTCTGAGTTTGGGGTCATTTTAAAAGGTCATTTCAGTGTACGTCTAGGAAAGAAACATGATACCCAAAAATATTTATTGATAGAAGAAAATCATCTTGACTAAATCATTCATGAAAAAAACACTTTTAAAGGGTTTGGTAGTTAGGTAGTGGAGATTTGAACTGTGTAAAAAGTAGAGAAGGATATTTGTTTTTTCAGGAGAGGTAAGACTGCGAACTTCCTAGGAAGACAGGTGCTCACTACTACCTCTGTTTCGTTTCCTGCCACCCTTGCACTCATTGCTGGAGTCTTTTTTGTTGCACTCCTCTCTGAAGTGCTTTCATTCCTGACACTGCCCAGCCATCCCCAGGACAGCAGAAGTGTTTCCTTCTTCCTGACTCTCTGTAGTTACCTGGTGATCCGGATCTGCCCGCTGCTGACTCTTCTCCCATGGCATCGCATTCTGCTTCTGCTGCCCCTTCCTGTCTGGCCTCCCTCCTCTTCCCTTCTCGGCTCTCTCACTGGGATGTTTCTCAAGGCTTATCCTTTGATCTGGTTTTCTCACCCCTCTTTCCTGCGTGTAACTCACTGTGTAACTATAGCTGCTGTGCGTCTGTAGAAAGCCACTAATAAATCTTTGTTTGTAGATGCAGAATTTTCATCCTTGTATTTCTAATTAACTTATAGAGAGCAGCACTTTCCATGCCTCCAAACTCAGTTCCTCTAAAATGGATTCATTTTCATTTTGTCAGGTCAGTTTCTCCTAAACTGGTGCTTCCATTTTTATACCATTTGATTAGGTTCCCAGGGCTCAAACATGAGATCCTTTGGGAATGTTTTCATTTATCTTAGCATCCTATCACACATGCCACATTCTCTTCTGATTCTTTTGTAAATGTTTCAGTCACTTACATTGACCCTTTTTGTAAATAGTGTCCTTGCTGATTAGAGCTCCCTTTGTACACATGGCACACTCACAGAAGTCAGTCCCTTAAACATTGTAGAGCTCAGTAAATGATTGTTGAATGAAATAAAGTGAAAAGCATACATTTCCACCACCTGAAAATAGAACATTAATTTGGGCATTAACTAGGTTTTATTCACAAAATTGAATGTATAATTCTCACAAAAATGAAATGTGTGGTAAATTTCAGGGAAAATTTTTAAGTATTTATTCATCTAACATAGACCTGTATTAACTAAACCTTATTAAATTTGTGTATATAATTGCGTATATAATTGACAACAATTTAAAGAGTATGACTGTATTTCACAGAATTAGTAGCTATACTTTTTAGTTATCTGTCATAGTTCAGTATAGTCATCTGTAACAGCCAAATTTGGTATGTAAATATGATATATTTAAATATCTGATAACAAAACATTAAAACAATATAGTCCATACTTTTTACTATAAAGTGAGGTAGAGTACAGCCTTTCATTGGTCTTTAATTTGTGTGATTGTTGTAGTATTAAAATGGAAAGATAATGTTGAGGCGTGGTGGTGTTTGCCTATAATCCTAGCATTTGGAAGCTAAGGCAGGAGTTGTAAGTTTGAAGCCAGCCTGAAATACATAGTAAGACCTTGTTCTAAAAAGAAAAGAAAACATTGATTAAACAGCAAATAGTTCAGATTTCATTATTTATGATAACATTCGTATAACTAAATCTATTTGCTGTAGCAAAATGAAGACGTAATGTGGTAAATGTGTGTGCCATGCCAGAGACGCCAGAGCTTTGGCAAGCTCCCTATCGTTAGGAACGTTAAGAAGACACTGAGCAAGTCACTCTGCAAGCAATGTCACTGTGAAATTCTGGCCCCCAATCCTCCTTTAGTCTCCTAAGATTAGGAGGAAGCTTTTACCTGGCAAAAATAGGCCCTTTTTGTTGAAAACAGACTGGCTGGCCCCATTGGCACCTTTCCTCTGAGCTGACCCCTTATCTCTACTCAAGATAGTACCATTTGAATGGCAAGGAGAAGACGAGGTAAACATTCTTCACAATGTTTGGAATAATCTTGTTGTAATCTGCTTGCTTTTATTTGCTAATTATGCCAAGTTGGAAACAGACGTAGGCTGATCCATCATAGAGCATATCAAAGCCATACCCTTGCCCTCCAATTAAAATCCCAAAGAAATTGATACTAAATTATCCAGACCAAGTTCTAGAAAATAACATTCCACATTTTCAAACCCTGGCCTCCTGTTAGGTAGAGCAGTAAATACTGCCTGTTCTTATCAATGAGTAGGAAGAGAAGACAGCTTGTAGGTTTTGTGCTCCCCCAGTGGTTAGAGTATGCTGCTAATGTGTCCATCTGTTTACAGAAATCACTGCACAGTCAGATGCTAGTGAAATTCGACAGGACTGGAAACCTACATTCCTTAGTAATGAAGAGTTTACACAATTAATGTTAGAGGTATGTCCAGATTTAATTTTTGAAAGTTTTATTTTTCTAGAATTTTAACAGTGGTTAATTTTAGTATAGTTTTGGCAGTATTAATAATTGAAAAGCCTTAATTCAGTGTAAATGTCATAAGCTCTGTTTATGTATAATTACAATTACAAATACAATCAGTGTATTGATCAAGTATTGTAAGCAGATAATGCCATGTGGGTAGAGTGATCCCAAGTTTTCCTATTTTCATTATTTGAAAAATTGAGACGCTTTTGTATCGTTCAGAAACCTATAGCCCCTGAGTCTTCACCCTGAGACCACCTACCCACTACATTCTGACAAAGCATAGCCTGTGTTATCACAGCAAATGCTACTACTATCAGTGTGTCTGTCTTACTCCAGCTGAACTGCTGTGCCATAATAGCATGGATTGCAGAGCTTGTAAACAGCAGTTTATTTTCTGAAGTCCTGGAGGCAGACAGTCCAGTAAGGAGGCCCCAGTGGGCTTGGTATGTGGTGAGAGCTATTGATTCCAGTTCATGGATGATCTTACTGTGTCATGGCATGAAAGACATGCTATATAGGAGCTCTCAAGAACTCTTCGATGGGGACACTAATTTCATCTTTACCACCTAATCACTTCCTAGCCACTTCCCCCCAGTACAATAAAATGGGAAATTAGGTTTCAATATTAATTTTGTAGGACACAGCATTTAGTCCTACTAGACATCTGCCTAAAATAACCACAAGTTGTAATAAATGATGTATTTTTCAAATGAAAATATGTGTTAAAAAGTAATCATTCTGTAAGTAGAAACTTTTAAAAGGAAGTGAGCAGATGTTCTTGTATTACAGAGTTGCTTTTAAAAATAATTTAGAACAGTTTTTGCTTGTATGTAGAATATAACATCTCCCAGTCAGATATATAATGTACATAAATTTTGGAACATTCATACCTAATAGCTTTACTTTTCTATTCTTTTATCTTTTCCTGCATAGAATTATGAAGTTATCATTTATGCACAGAAACTGTCAGAAATTAGTATCAAGTTTTATGAAACTTAAAATAGCAAACAGGTGGTTTACTTTGTAGGTAACAGTGATAAGAAAAATCATAAAAGTACTAACCCCGGTATTCAAGAGGATATGGCAGAGTGATTAGGGTGGCTCAGGTATTACGGCTAGCCTGGGCAGCATGTGCAGAAATCATAGATGTAAGAAATAAAATTGTTAAAGAATTTATCTGTACCATGTATGTATATATAATACTTACATCTCAGATGGCTTTTTTATACTCACTAGGGCCTGAAACAAGGTAGAACATTTTTCACTAAGAGGATGTATTGTTTATTTGATTATACTTTGGGGTGTAAAAGTTAGTGAACTCTATCTGTGTATTTACCAGAAATTATTAAAATTTGTTAGAGATATGTGTAGCATAAGCATTTAAACTTATACTTTAACTGAAGGGTACTTTTCTTCTGTTAACTCATCCAATTCCCAGACCTACTTTAAGAAGGTGTTTGAAGTGGGAACAGGAGCTGTCTACAACTCTTTTACTGGCTTCTGAGACCCTACTTCTCATACTGGGTCACCTTGCCCAGCTTTAATACATGGGGAGGTGCTTAAGTCTACTGTAACTTGATAGGCCATGTTTTATTGATATTCATAGGCGACCTGCTGTTTCCTGAATGGAGACAGGAGAGGAGGGGATTGGGGGTAATGGGGGGTGGAGGGGAGGATGGCAGAGGAAAGCTGTGGCCAGGATGTAACATAAATAGATGAATTTAAAAAAAAAAAAAAAAAAAAAAAAAAAAAGGTATTGGAGATAAGGAAATCCAGGACCAGAGTTGTCAGGAAAGCTGCCCATGTCACACAGGCTTCTGGGATGTGCAAGGAGGCTGTGCACAATTATGTTCAGTAGCTCTGAAACGATAAATTAGCTCATTTAGTGTACAGTTGACATACAACTCAAGGAACAGTCTTAATTTTACCTTTTGACCTCTTAAAAGAAGTTTGGCATTATACAAAAATATATCTTTAAATATATGTTTGAGAAAGGATACACACAAGCCAGTCTCAATAACAAGAAAGAAAATGACTCATTCATCATTATTTTATAATCCTAGTGCAGTTTTTCATTCAGTAAGATTTTCTGTGTTTGTTATAAACTGCTTGCTTTAATTGGCATGAAAAGTTTCTTATAACTCAAAAATTGTGTATTTTGTTAATAATCTTAATGCACCTGTTTTACTAATAGGCTAAATACCTTTAGTTTTTTCTTCATAATAGGAAGCTTTTATATTAGTTGCCAAAGTACATGTACTTCATACATAGATAAATATCAAAGAAAAATAAACAAAAAATAAACAAAAAAACAGTGATGCTATGACATAAAAACAGAGAAAATATATTAAAAATTTGAAAATGTAAGTTAATTCTTTATGATTGTCCTCAGATTGTAGATTCACATAGCTGAACAATGTTGTATTTACTTTTAATATGTAAAGAATACATTTATTTATTTATTTATTTATTTATTTATTTATTTATTTATTTATTTATATGTCTGTGGTTCTATTTATTTATTTATTTATTTATTTATTTATTTATTTATTTATTTATTTATTTATTTATTTATTTATTTATTTATTTATATGTCTGTGGTTCCATTCTTGCCCCAGCACACATGTGGAGGGCATAGGACAGCTTGTGGAGTTGGCTCTCTCCTTTGACAGGTGGATTATGAAGATCAAACTCAAGTTGCCAGGCCTGGCAGCAAGCACTTTTACCCACTGAGCTGTATTGGTAGCACAAATATTTTAAACTTTGTGTATGTACTGAGTAAATGTATTTCTCAAAAGTAATAGGCCAAGATGAAGGGTATGTATATAGGTGTGTATCTTATATCCTTAATCCAGATGTTTGCACACGTGATTTTACATGCTTCAAGTCTGCCTTTTTCTGATTGAATATGAAAATTTTAATTATAAACTTAGAATTGGATTTGTTGATAAAATAGTCTGATTTTGTTTGGGTAAAGTTTATCTGACGGGCAAGACTGTGATGTAGTTAGTTGTGTTACTTTTAGGTGGTCATGTTGATCAGATTGTAGCAGAGTAGGTCCTCCCTGTTTTCAACTGAGTTTCAGATGTATGTATTATCTTAACATGTTAGTGTTGCTGGTGCAGGAGTTTAGACCATCCACTTAACATGTTAGTGTTGCTGGTGCAGGAGCTTAGACCATCCACTTAACATGTTAGTGTTGCTGGTGCAGGAACTTAGACCATCTACTTAACATGTTAGTGTTGCTGGTGCAGGAACTTAGACCATCTACTTAACATGTTAGTGTTGCTGGTGCAGGAGCTTAGACCATCTACTTAACATGTTAGTGTTGCTGGTGCAGGAGCTTAGACCATCTACTTAACATGTTAGTGTTGCTGGTGCAGGAGTTTTAGATCATTTAGCTGAGCTTGTTCATTTCTGACTATGTCCAGAGTAGTTGAATCTTGTTTACACCCAAAAAGCTAACTAATGTCATAGTTGGAATCTAGGTCTTAATACTTCCTTCTGTTGTCTTTCTCCATTCTTTGAATACAACTGTACTCACTCTCTCACTCTGTTCTCTCTCTCTCTCTCTCTCTCTCTCTCTCTCTCTCTCTCTCTCTCTCTCTCTCTCTCTCAGTTAAAGTTATCTCTGATTGTATACTGTTTTCCCCTTGGCAGCTCATAGTCTTCCTTGTAGTCTACAAGACAAGGGCTTGCAATCTCTGTCAGCTTCATCTTTGCTGAAGATCCACAAGGAACTCCTGTCTTCTTCCCTAGAACTGAAATTGTTATCTTTAACAGACTAAATAATCACTGTTACCAAGAAGATACCCAGATGAAAGACAGTGTTCTAAGTAATGAACAGTTGTCCTTTATTCATACAGTAAGAGGACAGGGATAATTCACAGTTGTCCATCATGACATGGGGACGTTCTCTGCCTTATTCTTCCATAGTTCTCTAATTACCCTTCTCAAGGAAATTTTCTTCCTCTACTCAAAAGATTTTAATGACTTGGCAAACAGTTAAAACTTTTCTCTGCAAGAGGAAAGAGCAGGCTTTAGCTCTAGGAGTGGGCCTAGATGATGAAGCGCTTCATTTCAGTCCATTCTCTGCAGAGAGAAGCCCATACAGTTCCTAGCAGTTCTTCACAGAGTGAACTCACCACCACAGTGAAAGATAACTTGCTTTCAATGCTGACAGTCTTCTCACATGAAAAAGCATAGGTTTGCTTTCTTCACCAATTTGACTGTATTTACAGTAGCAATCAAATAATTAATGATTAAATCATAATGGGTTAATACTGTAAGAGTTGCCTTAAATTCAAGATTTTAAACCCCCTCATTATTCAAAAATAAATTTGAGTTGTTTTGGAAAGTAAGGAACTATTCAAAATGAGTTTTCTCTGGGACCCATATCTCTCCCCTAGTAGGAGAGAGATGGGGAGGGTACCCTTTTCTGTACCTTCAACAGTTAGAGACTGGGGTGTAGCCTTATGGTAGGGCACTTGCCGAACATGCACGAGGCCCTGCATTCACTTCCTAGCACTGCAGACAGCAGTGATAATAATAAATTGGGCATGGTGGCTTACCTGAGTTCAAGGCCAGTGTAAGCTATACAAGCTGTCTCAAAACACTCCACACACCAGCACACACACCAACATAACAACAGCAACAAAAAACAACCCAGTTTGTCGTGGTTTTCTTCCCTCCCAGTCCCTTCCTTTATGTACTGTCCCACTTTCCACTTGTACCAAGTGTGTTCATCTGTGCCCAGACACAAAGATATCTCTCTCTCTCTCTCTCTCTCTCTCTCTCTCTCTCTCTCTCTCTCTCTCTATCTATCTATCTATCTATCTATCTATCTCGCGCGCGCGCGCACAAACACTCACACACTTCCTATTGCAGTTAGTGACCCTTCGAGAGAGCTGTTTAACTGAGTCACTTGAAGCTTCTCCACCAGCTTCTTCTCTCCTTTAACTTACAAGTGGACTTGTTACTACTCTGTGCGTTATTATTCTTTTGGTTTTCAGTGTTCCTTTGGCACGTGAGCCCTTTACAATAATTGTCCTTCCTCCCTTATTTTCTTGTCAGGTTTGTGAATGAGTTATGAGAGCCTCTTCTTGTCAGCTTGTTCTAAATTTGTTGTGACTGACTTGCCTTCCTGTTGATGTTGCTCTTGGAAAAAAAATCACTGAATTGGCTCATTTTCTGGTTCTGTGGCCTATCCGCTGTCACATCCCTCTTCCTTGTCCAGCTTTTCCACACCGGATTCTGCCTTTACTGTTTCTCTGGCTCTTTTCTTTCTCTTCATACTTACATTTCAGTGATTCTTCCAAGCTTTGTCTTCAGCCCCTTTCTTTATTGAAGGTCTTAGCATTTCAGTGGCCACTACTGTTCCTGCGGTTGTCAAATGAAAGCACACTGGATCTTGTGTCTAACGTCTGTCCTGAAGATGTTTGTAATCTTTAGCACTCGGTTGATCCTTCTCTTTTCCTATTGCTGCTAATTTCATTCAGTGTCATTAAGTTCTTGATTATCCCAAGGCATGTTTCTTGACCCAATTTGTTTTATATATTTTTTCCAGACTGCAAGTATTGAAGCACAGCCCCTGCCCCAATATAAAACCTTCTGTTGGCTTCCTTTTATGTATAGAATAAAGATGCCTTTACCAAGAGTTTGGGCTTTACATGATTATGCCTCAGCTTAGTTTGGGGAGGCTTAATTTGTTCTTCTCCCTTCGTTCTGTTCCTCTCATTATATTCCTGTACTTCAGGCTCACACCTCTCTGTGTGTACTTTATGAGATGTGACCAACTCCAGATAAGCCGTACTGTACTACATAGTTTATCATATAGTGTATGTATGCAGCTGTAAAGGCAGAACATTGATTTCTTACCTTTAAAAACCTGTTTCCAATAGCTAGCCAAAGTGATGTTTTTCCCTCAGACACATCTAAAGATACACGAAAATTAGTATACTAAGGTACTGATAGCAAAATAGCTGCCATTTTGACTGTACTCTAAACACTTCTACAATAAGTCCATCATTTTTCCTGTTTCTCTCCAGTAAAATACTATTTTTCTTTTCCCTTAACTGACCATTATGTTTAATTTCAGGCTCTTGATGGTTTTTTTTTAGCGATCATGACAGATGGAAGTATAATATATGTATCTGAGAGTGTAACTTCATTACTTGAACATTTACCAGTAAGTATAAAAACCCTATAATCTCTTTATTACTTGATGTCTGCATTAACTATTAGAATGCACTAGGAAGTAGACCTTTCGAGTGAGATTTGAACAGTGGTTGAGGGTTGGGATGAAAGAAAACTCTAGGTTTGTCTTTGCAAGAGCATTGCTGTGTTTTCTCAGACCAGTCCTAAGGCCTTCATCCACAGTACACAGTACTTCAGCCTCTGGTGTTCTTCACTTTGCATTCTGATGCTAACTTTGCAATGTTTTCCTTTTAGCCTGATGAAAATATTGTACCAAACAAAAACTTCCAACCAAATTTCTACTGAGACACTTATTGCTATGAGGAGAACTCATAAATAATTTTCTTAAAAGAGTGACTTATAAAAACTGAAACTAGTAGGTGCAGAATTTGTATGCAGTGTGAGTTGGATGGACTAGTACTCTAATAATGGTCATATTCCACTTTCAACTGTGTCATCAGAAAGGTGCACTGGGCTGAGATGCACGCGGTGTTCTTTAGGTTGCAGTAGAGGGGTGGAAGAAGGACAGATGCACAAACATGTCCAGTGAATGTGGGGTCCTGGAGGGTTCTGCTACTGCTGCCCCCGTAGCTCGGG
This sequence comes from Peromyscus leucopus, assembly GCF_004664715.2. NCBI lineage: Eukaryota > Metazoa > Chordata > Mammalia > Rodentia > Cricetidae > Peromyscus > Peromyscus leucopus. The sequence goes on along the minus strand of NC_051071.1, from coordinate 63,140,050 downwards.
CCTCAGGGTGTTTCTTGGGTGCACTATAAGGGGAGGGGCTAGCTAGTCTTGATTGATCTCAGTAGTAGCGCTGTCAGTCTCAGGCTGTAAACATCCAGGAGGAGGAAGATGAAGTTGCTCGTCTTTGTAGACGCCAAGGAAAACTTTGCCATTCCTCTTGAGTTTGGCCCATAAGAGTGAAAGATTTGCCAGTTTCCCACAGGCCAGTTGCTCATGGAGTCCTGTACCGGCCATGCCCATGTCAAAATACACATTTACTTAGGGTTTCACTCACTGAGGGCTTCCTCTCTTTCCTCAACAGTGGAAAAAAGTAAAGAATTAAAGTCCATTGAATAATTTTGATTGACATGCTGAATACCTAAATTGTGTGTTTGCTTTTTTACTCAACCTGTATTTATTGAACGTCCATTCTGTATTGAACCCTAGACTAAGTGCTACCTACAGTTAAGGTTTTTGAAATGTATTTGAAAATTTTATATAATATGTATTTAAGATGAGTTTGTGGTATAAAATTTCTAATATTTTTAAATTACTCTTGAAATGCTCATGGTTTAAAATTTTACAACAATGCAGTGTAAACCATTCTGTAAATATTTCTTTTTTAAAAACAAAACAAAACAGCCTTTTCCTCCCCTCTGGTTTCTCTGCTACCTAATCCTTGTCTGGAAAAAGGACTGCACACGTGAAAATGCCAGACTATACAGGGGCAGCTCTTCACTGAACGTCAGGCAGTGAGCATTGAGCTCGTTTTTAAATGTTTATTATTTTTAATTTTTATTGATGTGTATGTGAGTCTGTGCCTGTGTGTTTCTATGCCATTTGCCTATGGGTGCCCACAGAGGCAGAAGGTGATGGATTCCAGGTGCAGAGCAATGAGTGCTCTTAACTGCTGAGCCATCTCTCTGGCCCTGTATACTAGTTTCTACCAGTGCCTTGACTTTACTGATTTTCTTCTGAAAAGACAAATAAAGCCTAAATCTAAAAAGTGATTTGAAAGTGAACATGAGAGAGCAGTAACGTGTGAGTCAATTGGCATGGGCCGAGAGAAGACCAGATCAAGTAGATATTCTGGGTGACCCCCTTGAAAATATTATTTGCTCTTAAACACTGAGCCAAAATGTTTAGAATTTGCTAACTTAACAAAACATTACTCTCCACCAACCAGTGGGCTAAGGATGCTATCAGATAATATCTGAGGTCTATAGTTGAGATTTTTCTGCCTGGCTAGCCCATGTCTAATGTTTCATCCAATTTTTTTAAATTAAAATATAACTACATCCACCAGTGTATTTTTTTTAATGCCTTGATTTACAGATTTCTTTGTTCTATTACCATAAAACTATGAAACAGCTTCCATGTTGGAATAGCAGAACTTGGGATAAATTAATCTATATTCCAGGGCCACCATGCTCACTTCAATTTGGCTTCAGAATACATACCATTTTTCTCCCTTGGGGGGAATTTGCATAGTAAGAAAACCTGGAGCGCTGGAGCAGGAGAGCTGGGAACCTGAGATGTGTTCATTGGTAGGTCACTTGCCTAGCACACGCCTAGCCCTGTGTTTCTCCCGCAGTTCTTCAAAAGCAACGGCAATGAAGAACAGTAACAAAAGAACAGGGCAACCCAAGGATGAGTCCTTCCATTCATTTGTGCCACTTTCTCATTTACTGCTTTTGGCCAGGCCCTCTGGACTCCATGCAGAATTAAAGGCCTTCTCTTTTGTTAACTGTGTGCATCCTACCACTCGAAATTAGCTGTTATACTGTTACTTATAAAATAAATAATTATTTATTTTACAGTTAAGGGTAATTGTAGGATGCTAAAGCCAGCAATTTTTATCTCTTTATTCATAAGAATACTGGTTGGTTTTTCAGAGCCACTCAGTAATTATTTATTGAGTGAATAAAAATGAATTAAGTAGTCGGCCATCTTAATGACTCCTTTTAAAATGTTTCCTAGGGCTCTGAGAAATGGCTAATTAGTTAAAAGCACTCGACTGTTCTTGCAGAGGACCTGGGTTTAGTTCCCAGAATTCATACCAGGCAGCTCACAGTTCTAGGGGATCTGGCAGTGCGCACACATGGCACTCATACATATACTTAGACACACATACATACCCATTAAATAAATAATAAGTAAAACTTAAAAATACTCTCCTGTGGAGAAGAGGGTATCAGATTCCCTGGAATTGGAGTTATAGACAGTTGTGAGCTGCCATGTGGGCACTGGGGATTGAACCTGGGTCCTCTGGAAGAATAACCAGTGCTCTTAACCCCTGAGCTGTCTCTGATCCACTGCCGGTGGATCTTTGCTGTGGGATAGTTTAATGACGTTTTGAAATCCACAGCCTGACCGAGCTAATTGATACGAAGTATTTGATCTTTAAAACCCCTCAGTACAAACTTCACTTTGCCATTCCCTCCTCTGTTTATTTTAAGTTTGTATTTTAGAACCTCTTTTAGATTTACAGAGAAAGACAACAGGAATATCTTTCTCATGAAAATAGTTGAGGGGATGAAAGAATTCAGAGAGCTAGTAATTTCTTCTCTTCCATTTGAGTTGTGCTTGATAACTGAGTGGGCATGATGGACGTGTCCACAGAATGGACATCATGTGGGTCATCTTTTTTATGTAAAAATGTGACAACTTTGAGAGTTGTGACTAGTGGAACATGAAGAACAGTGATGAATGGAAAGCTGGCACCGTGGCTTGAAGGGGAGGAGGGAGTGTCGCTTGTGATTATATTCTTGTCGCTTCATCTGTGGTCGATGAGTAGGACACAGCTGATGAGTTTATAGATGGAAAACCAGGGAAATAAGTGGAATTGTGATGCAATGAAATGACACTAGAAAACAAAACTAATTCTTAAAATTTACATTTTAGTGCTTAGTTCAAATTCATTTTTTTTATCAAGACTACTTTTTGCATTCTGATCAGTGCTTAAGTTTTATACTTGGTCAGTGAAAGACTGGTTTCTAGCATTTTGTTATTCATGCCTGAAATTTTCATCCTTCTTTTAGCATTAATGGCTTTTTAATCTTCCAGAAGAATTCCTCATTAAAATACAGAAGTGGTTTTGGTTGTGGCTGACCCTTAAGCTATTATTAAATGACTCCTTGGTGCCAAATCATTTTTTTGTACTAATAAGTTGTGTGTAAGGCACAGAGTTTACTATACCTTGATTGTCAAGGAAGAGAATAAAGGTATAAAAGGGCCTTTTTAACATCATGGGGCAACCAGACATGGATGTTAAAAGAACTACCTCCTTCTGGACATAAATATGAGCCATAAGTTCTAAAGAAATTTGTATGTGATTTTGGATATGCTGTTTTGAAGGAAGTAACTTTTTTAAAAAAAAATTTAAGTTTTATTTAAAATATAAATGCATCATTTCTGCCTTCCCTTTCCTCCCTTCAATCCCTCCTGTGTACCCACTTACTCCATTTCAAATTGATGACTTCTTTTTCTTTATTATTGTTACACACGTACTGCAACATACATATAAATACATAAATGCACCTTGGTGTTGCTCACATGTGTATGATGTTAGGACTGACCGTTTTGTATTGAATACTAGTTACTGGGCTCATAACTGTGAAAGACTAGTCCTCACTCCCTCAGCAGTCATTCCTAGCTTACAGTTTTTTGTTTCGAGCTCTATGAGATCCCCGTCCACATGAGCATGTCTGTTGGTGTTGTCATTGTACAGATCTCGTTTAGGTAGCCGTAATGCTGAGGTGTCATGGAGACAGCCTTCTTGTCATTTCTAGGACATACAATCTCACAGCAGACTTCCTGGTCCTCTAGATCTTCAAATCTTTCTGCTTTCAGGTGTTCTTTGACTAGAAACAATTATATATAGGTCAGGTAAATTTCCATGTCTATTTTTTTAGTAACTCCTTCTGAAAGACAATCCATTCTTAACATAGATATAAATATGTAAGTACACGATGATAGTTCTTAATATTATAAAATCTGAAGTCACAAATGCAAAGAACTGTTAAAGCTGATTAATGTCACTATTACCAGATACAATTTAAAACTAATAATAACAAATGATGAAGGTGCAGGGGTTGTGTTGTAGATATATCTGTTAGAGTTGGACACACCACAATGAATTGTTCTCTGCATTTTGACCTTTTTTTTTTTTTTTTTTTAATAGTCTTTGTCTTCTGCAAAGAAATACTTTTTTGATGAGGGGTGAAAGCAACACGTATCTGTGTGTAGAAGGAGAAGCTTAAGAATGCAGTAAGAGTTATGGTAGTCTAGTACAGTGGTTGTAGTAGGTTTTTCTGTAAGATCTGTGGCCTCACTAGCTAGGTGGACTTGCTTAGGTTTCTAGTACCAGGCATACTTTCTTGAAGGAAGTAATTTGAATTGGACTTTGAAAGATACAAGATGTGGAGTTTACCAAAGCTGTTCCACTTCTTGGAGTAGGGAAGACTTTGATCATTAGAGAAAAGCCAGACGACATTGTGTGGCTGTATGGGGAGTAGTAAATCATCCCTCCCTTTCCCCGTGACTTGCTTTTTCTCTTCCTGTTTTGTTTGAAGCAGTGGAGCTATTCAGATACAATCTCGATAGCTATATAAAATACAGACAAAATGAAAGTGCAGCCGCTTGGCCGCCACAGCCCCGCTACTTGCTTGCGCTGCCTCCCACAGGTCCCTGAGCTCTCACTACCCTGTTTCTAGAGTTAACGGTTTAGAAAGTGAGAAATCCAATAGGAGGGGCTGGATTCAGTAGACAGTGAAGTGGCTGAGGTTTCACTGTCATTGGTACTCATAGGAGCTGTCCTATTCATCTTTGAGTCCACAGCATCACCTGTTCAGAGATAGGAGCTGTCCTGTCTCTGTTAGCTGTTCCTAACATTGGTCAGACTGCTGTTGATTATTGAATAATGACTAAAGTCATATTAGCAAGCAGGAAGAATTAGAATATTTTACTTGCTGGCCATCCATTTTAGGCAAGGCTTTTGACAATGTGATATAAAATAAATGCCTGGAAAAGATGGAATAAAATTAAAGGACATGTTTGACTATTGCAATGATAGTAGTGTCAGATCTCTTCATTTAGCTTGTCACTGTTTCTGTGTACTCATGTATAACTACTTAACAGATGTTTGAATAAATTACAAGGCTGTGTCTTAGAGCCAGTAATTTTCTTAACTTTCTCAGTCCCGTTGTATTTTATAATGTTCAAATTTGATGAAACTAAAGTTTTCGAATAAGGTATCTGGCTTTTAGGATCACATTGATTATGGATCTGATGACTCTGGTATGTTAGCCTTCTCTAGCTTCTCAGTCTCATTTTTTAGTATGGAGTTTCTAGCTTGACATTATTGGTTTTAATGGATAATTGAATATTAATCCTGTGCACCTTTGTTATTTAATATCTATTAGATGTGTTAGAGATAAGTGCCTCTCAAAGCATTTTTATATAATTTTATTTATTTTTATTTTTTAGTCTGATCTTGTGGATCAAAGTATATTTAATTTTATCCCAGAGGGAGAACATTCAGAAGTTTATAAGATACTCTCTACTCATCTGCTGGAAAGTGATTCATTAACCCCTGAGTATTTAAAATGTAAGTAGACCCTCCTAAACAAAGACCTTGTATTTGACAGCATTGTCCTTTACTTCTGTAAGTTTATGAAAAACACAATGTGTTTAACTAAATTAGTAGCACTATTTCATGAACTATTAAATTAAGTTATTTTAAAATGTTGATTGATATATATATATATATATATATATATAACTAAAAGAATTACGTGCATTTTAAGATACCAAATCTATTCCATTGTATATTGAAGTCTCGTCTTTTTTGATGTAAGAAATTGATCACAATTATGCAACAAACTGTAATGTATAAAAAGATGGAAATCAGCTACGTGTTTTTTTAATGAAATATTAAAGTATTGATTAAAATAAACTTTGCTGGATATGTTTAATATAATTTTTAAATTGCTAAAGATAGTGAAAAATAGTTCCTGTCATAAAGTAGCACAAGATAGTTTGGTGTAGTGAGACATTTCTGTAGAGTGCCTGGGCAAGCAGTTGACTGGCGCTTTCTCTGCCTTCCTTCTTGGTGTGCTGGTTACCCTCACACAGTGCACCCATGGACTAGACCCTGATAAGGGACAGGTTTATATGGGCTCATGGTTTAGAGATGTCTAACATGCTGGGGAGGACCTGGTGGAGCACAGCTGTTGACTGCACGACAGCTAGGAAGCAGAGGGAGGGAGAGAGGGAGAGGGAGGGCTCAGACAGCAGCCCCTGCCTGCTCCTCTAGGCTTCTTCCCTCCTCCTGCAGTCTGTAGAGCCTCTCACAGTAGCGCTACCAGCTGTGGACCTTTGTGCCAACAGTTCATATGCAAACCTTAATAGCTGCCCTGAGTAAAATTAAGAATGTGGGTATGCAGATACAACGGTGTGAAGTACTTGCCTGTAATGCACATGACCCTGAGCTCAATTACCAAAAGTGTGTGTATGTGTCTAAATTTAGTACATTATTGTATTTGTGTAGCTATTAGAGACCTTCTTTAATCATTTTTATGATTAGTTTTAAATTTTATCTGGTAATAGTGACATTAATCAACTTTAAAAGATCTTAGTATTTCTGTCTTCAGATTCTATAATATTAAGAACTAACATGTGTATAGTTATGTACATATTTATATCCATGTTAAGAATGGATTGTCTTTCAGAAGGATTTATAAAAAGATAGAAGTGGAAATTTACTTGGAGCCTATATGTAATTGTTTATAATCAGATTTGCATTACACTGGTCATTAGACTATTTTAATGTGGCACTTAGAAGGAACATTTGGGCTAGACTTAATCTAGAAATGAATTATATGGCTTTAAGCAGTATTTGAAGTCACAGGACAAAAGGTGTTCCTTGAGGCAAATGCATAACAAAAGGAGAGAAGTAGAAAGTTGGCACTCGGAGGTGCCAGCAGAAGGACAGGGAGAAGGAGGCAGTTTCAGGGACCCTCGGAAGAGAGGACTGCTCAGAAAAGTGCATAAAAGCTTCTGCCATGATAGACCCCCTGCTCTCAAGATCAGAGAAGTCTTAACTTCTGGCTTGCTGAGGGCCTTCTAAAGAGCTGGTACACAGGCAGAGTTTTTTCCCAAGAGTCTGTGAGTTACAATGCAAGATACTTTGCTTGGAAAATGTAGTAGGCTATTTTAGCAGTAATGACTATAAATGAATACATGTGATAGGATGTTTGTAAAGAAGAGGCAGAATTATAAAGAACCTAGTATTTCAATCTATGGAGTTTAAATTTTATTCTTTACACAATAGAGAACTAGTGAAGGCCTTTTGGGTGGTGTGTAGTTGGAGTGGGGAAAAATCAAGGTAGAGAATTTTGCAAAGGACCAAACTAGGGACAAAAAAGGGGAAGTGTATAATTCGCTGTAGAAGTAGGATGGAGAAGAACCATGATTGATAAGTTGATAAATCCAGTACAACTAAATCTGGGATGGTCATGGAAAGATAATGATAACTGGAATTTGAACCTGTTGAGTTAAGTGGTAAAGCCAGATGCAGAAGAGTGTAAATGTGATGATGCATTGAGCAAAGGAAGAAGGTGTTACACATTGATGAACAAGACTGTCTTACATAGAATGTAGAGTTGGTCAGAAAGATAGCAGAGTTAAGGAGCCTCCCAAGTTCAGTCGGTGACTGTAGAAAAGGTTATTAAAGGTCAAGCTCAAACAGTCTTTGTGAAAGTATCTAGTGTCAGCAGAGTACAGTAATTAGGAAGGTGAGTTTGTGCTGTGGGGATGAGAAAGAACAAGTTTTAAGACGAGCTGGAAAGAATGAGAAACACCATTTGAGGTTAACAATACCAGTGTCAGTGATGTTTGGGAGAGCCATTGCTCTGGAGGTGTGAGGAAGTTAGAGAAATGAATACATGGAAACTGGCGTGCATTTGAATGAGTTCTCTGCTGCTATAAATAGATTAACATGAAAAATACTTTATTGAAGCTGGGCGTTGGTGGCGCACGCCTTTAATCCCAGCACTCGGGAGGCAGAGCCAGGCGGATCTCTGTGAGTACGAGGCCAGCCTGGGCTACCAAGTGAGTTCCAGGAAAGGCGCAAAGCTACACAGAGAAACCCTGTCTCGAAAAACCAAAAAAAAAAAAAAAAATACTTTATTGAAAAGATTGAAGACGTGATCAGATTTAAAATTGTAGGAAGTAAGGAACCAAAGAAAATTTGCAGTTGCTAAAGGGATGAATACCAAGTGGCAAGCAAGGCTCTGGTCCTACAGAAGACAAGAAAGACTTGAAGTAGAGATGGGAACAGTAAGCCTAGCATTTGAACACTTGGGAGCCTGAAGCAAGGGACAGATTCTAGGCCAGACTGTGTTACTGGGTGAAACCCTGCCAAAAAGCAACAGCAACAGGAAAGAAGAGAAGGCATTGGCTTTCAGTAAAGGGGGAAGCACTAGCTGTAATGGAGAGCAGAATCTCCGTGAACTTAGGGAGGAGTGGGACGGAAGAGCAGATGAAAACGGAGGAAGTCGCTGTTGGCTGTGCTGGCTGCAGTTGTCTTCTGCGTGTGCTTGACGTGATGCACTGAACATGACCTGGAGCGCTTTTGTTGGAGAAAATGATTGTGAACTTACCCAACTTTTATCACTTATTTCAGCAAAAAATCAGTTAGAATTCTGTTGTCACATGCTTCGAGGAACAATAGACCCAAAGGAGCCATCCACCTATGAATATGTGAGATTTATAGGAAATTTTAAATCTTTAAACAGTGGTAAGTTAAAATACTTCTTTTACAATGTATTTTAACTGGCTGTTTTTATTTTGCTAAGCTCTTAGACGCTTACAAGTCTATGTTACTAGATTAACCAGTGATACATGTCTCCTTGCTTTTTTAGTATCAACTTCAGCACACAATGGTTTTGAAGGAACCATACAGCGCACACACAGGCCTTCTTACGAAGATAGAGTTTGTTTCGTAGCTACTGTCAGGTTAGCTACACCTCAGTTCATCAAGGTATGCTTCTCATTTAATCATGCCAGTGCATTCTAGTGCATGGAGTGAGAGTTGTTCTTAGGAGATGTTTGTTGTCTTCAGAAGGCTGAACCGTCTGCCAACATTGAAAAGTAATGGCTAAGGAGTTATTAAATATGCATGAACTTTTTATTTTAACACAGTGAAGGATACAAGCACTCATTAAATAGTGTGTCACTTTTTTTAGTGTATTCTTTGCAGGTATCCCATGGTAGTATATTACCATTGTCCTGCTTTTATACAGAATTTAGTGTGTGTAGTTCACTATCATCCTTAAAGAAGAAAGTCAACAAAGCAAAACAAAAAACCATCTAGGTAGTTTTTAAAAGAATGTGGCATCCAGCATTGGTGGCACAAGCTTTTAATCCCAGCACTTGGGAGGCAGAGGCAGGCAGATGTCTGTGAGTTCAAGGCCAACCTGTTCTACAGAGTAAGTTCCAGGAAAGGGCTGTTACACAGAGAAACTCTGTCTCAAAAACCAAAAATAATAATAATTTAAAAAAAAGAGCATGGCTTTACTATATATAATTTGCTATTTGGATTTTTTTTAATTAATTTTTAAATATGTATGTGGGTGTTTTGTCTGCCTGTATGTTTGTGTACCATGTTCATGCCTGGTGCCCAGAGAGGCCAGAAGAAGGCATTGGATGCCCTGGAACTGGACATAGAGTTGTGAGTTACCATGCTGAAAATTGAAGCAAAGCCCTCTGGGAGAGCAGCCAGTGTCCTTAACTGCTGAGCCGTCCATCTCCTCAACCCCTGCTCTTTGAACTTTAAATTGTGTGTTTTTATTTCTTGCATTCCAGAAACAGATGATTAGTAGGGAAGGAGAAAAGTCAATTACTTCAGCCCTTAAAGACTGGAAAGAAGACAGGGTGACATTCCAGTTTGGGTGACACCGGACTATAAGACAAAGACCAGTTAGCAGTTAGGAGATCTTAAACTAGTCATGCTCTACCCATTTAGTCTTAGGAAATTGGAGGGCAGTTGCATGCTTTTTCTCACCTAATTTTTACACTGTGAGATAGATGCTATCATAATATTTTATATTTAAGGAAACTAAGGCTTAGGGGAGTTTCTTGCCAAATGTCTCATTTAGTAAGTGGGACTTGATTGCAGTTATTTTTCTTTCAAAGCCCCAGCTCCTAACTGTTACAGAAGATCGTGTAAGGATGGAGAGCAAGGCTGTAATTCATTGATTTGTACAACAGAATCTAGGTTTCATGTGTGTGAGAGAATAGTCAGAACTTATTTCAGAAAAGTAAGCAGAGGCCAGGCATGAAGTTTGTTCTCTCTGTGGTTTTTCTCCTTGAAGAGATTTGGGCATGAGAAACCATAGAAGAGATTGAAGCTGGAAGTTGTATAATGCTATTTGAGTATTGCTAAGGTAAGGGTAATGGCTGAGTAGAAGACAGATGAAGGGTGGAAAGACTGATGAGATGCTATTGCAGTGAGGTGAATCAGTGAGACTAAGGATCTAAACATAGTCACTAAAGATCAGTGCTATGGAATGGATTTTAAAATACCTAGAGGGTAAAATTAGAAGTGTGTTGGGCTGGAGAGATAGCTCAGTGGTTAAGAGCACTTACTACTCTTTAAAGAACTGTTGTGGTTCTCAGTATCCAGGCATGGTGGCTTACAACGAGCTGTAACTCCAGCTGGTTACAGCACCCTCATCTGGTCTCCACAGGCACACATGTGACATACACACAGAGAGACACACATCTATACACATAAATAAAAACAAATCTATTTTAAAAGAAAACCTGTAATAATGGCCACTTCGATCATGAAAGAGTATGCTGATTTCTAGACTCTGTTGTGCAGAAATGAGACCACTGATGAGATGGGGAACTGTTGAGTGTATATGAGAGTAAGGCAGTTGGCTTGTTTGGGGGCGTGTCCAAACATTGAGAAATGGGAAGGTAAAGGAAAAGAAAGGTCTCGATCTTAGGCATGTGAGTGAGAACTCACTGGACTGTAACTGCTGACCTGAGGCTGGCAGATGTTACTGTTTCATCTGTTGTTGTCTCAGACGACTGTGAGAATTGTTGGGGATCAAACTTAGGACCTTGAGATTTAGTACTAAAACTTAAATGTGCTAAAATTTGTTTAGATGAAAGTTATTTAGTAATGACTCATGTCTAACAATATGTAATATTTCCAAGGATACAGAAAATTAATTCTGAATTCTACTTGTTAATTTGTTTGTAGGAAATGTGTACTGTTGAAGAACCCAATGAAGAGTTTACATCTAGACACAGTTTAGAATGGAAGTTTCTATTTCTAGATCACAGGTAATGTCACCTTTAAATTTCACAAAAGAAAAAGAAAAAAAGTGATAGTTATATAATTCTGGATATTAATGGACTTCAGGGACAAACTTTCTAATCAGGATTTTGAAATTCATTATTCACTTTTGAAAAATGTAAAACTCACTTTTCAAATTAATTTCTGGCTATAATGTCTCTTGTAGAAAAGTTGTAATACTGATTTTTATTATTATATAATTTAGGGCACCACCAATAATAGGCTATTTGCCATTTGAAGTTTTGGGAACATCAGGCTATGATTACTATCATGTGGATGACCTAGAAAATCTGGCAAAATGTCATGAGCACTGTAAGTAGATCTTAATGTTTTCATTGAGAGTTATTTTAAAACATACAAATAGGTACTCTATTCTATTAATGAGAGACAGAGAAAAGATTTATAACTATTTTTATAAATGTATACAGAAGGAACAAGTTTATATTTGATCTTAGTCTTACATACAAAGGAAAATCTTATAGTACATTAAAGAAGTACATAGTTTCCCAAATCAGTTTAAACCACAAAACCCAGTTTTTGCTTAGCACCAGTTAAAATACTTTAGAACCTCAATTTGAACTAGGTTGGGAAACTCTATTTAACATTCAAACAATGACATTATTCTGAATTTTGGTTAATTAAAGCTTGACAGTTAAATGCCTTAAATATCATACATGGCAGTATCTGTGGGAAAATACATGATTGTTAACTGTATGATTATTAACTGTTGTTTCCCTAAGTGTTACATATCTGGGCAAGAACAAGTTAACAGTGTGAGTCTTTCAGTATATGGAATTTATTGTGAAAGAAAAAATGTGTAAGATCAGCACTAATTGACTGTAAAGTGGGAAACTGGGAGTCTGATTATTGGGGGGACCTTAAACTGGTTCTAAAAACCATCTTTATAGTTGATGGATATTTCTGAAAGTCACCCAGAAAATAATTATGTCTGTATAGAGAATTAGATGTAAGTGACAACTTTTATTTGAAAGAAATCCAGATTCTTCATAGCTAAATATATATCAAAGAAAAAATACTTGTTTCTTTTCTTTTTAGTAATGCAGTATGGGAAAGGCAAATCATGTTATTACAGATTCCTGACCAAAGGACAGCAGTGGATTTGGCTTCAAACTCATTATTATATCACTTACCATCAGTGGAATTCAAGGCCAGAGTTCATTGTTTGTACTCACACTGTAGTAAGGTAATAATTCTTTTAGAAAATTGGTAAGCTGCAGTAATATCCAAATATAATTTTATATGTGATTTGTTAATGATGATAATAATCTCTCTCCGGTTTTAATACTTAATATTTTTAATATTAAGCTTACTTAATAGATAGAAATATGATACAGGTAGTGCATGGGTATATAAGGCCTGTCTGGAATATTGTGCTGCGTAGCAAAAGTTGTACCAACATCCAAGCACCAGTGTATGTCATACAAAGCAAACACCAGAGTAACCGCCGATCATCTTTCCTCCACTTAGTTCCTCTTAATTTACATGCTTAGTTCCTCCGGGTCATTGGTAGATTACCTAAAGTACACAGATTGAATTTAGGCGGTGCACGGTACATACGTGTTGGGTTTGCTTAGCACATAGAAAATCGTACAGAATGACTGTGATCAAGTGAGATAGATAACAAGCAGCAATTGGTTGCATCTCTCCAGTATTTCAAATAAATGAGCAAGCGTTAAAATGTGATTCTTTCCATTTGTAGTTATGCAGAAGTAAGGGCTGAAAGACGGCGAGAACTTGGCATTGAAGAATCTCTTCCTGAGACGACTGCTGACAAAGTATGCTCCTTACAGCCGCTTTTTAAGTATTTCATTTCCTAGTAATCTGTGAGAGATTTGATTGTCCTTTATCATTTTTATTTTGAATTTTTTATTTTAAAATCTCATTTGCTTCTAAAAAGGAATTGAAGATTTTGCCATTTAAAACTGAATTAGGTGAGAGACACACCCGATATAAGATGAAAACTATCATTATAATTGACTTTGACATGCTAGACTATATTCCTTTATCATTATAAACTGTGATTTACTCCTTAGGTGACCTTTTCTGAGGTGACAACCTACACTTGAAAATACTGAGACTAGTTTTAAGAGGGAACCTTCCCTGAAGACAAATGACTGGGAAATTATAGTTAGACTTTGGACTCTGGTTTTTGTTGTTCTATCGTGTAGGAAACCATGCATATCACCTGCCTGATCTAATGGAGAAGGAGGTAGAGATCCAAGAGCAGTGTTCTGGAGTATGTGTGGGAATATGGATCCCTTACACAAGGACAGAGAGTGGTTAATTGGGCAGATTTTCAACTGTATCAAGCTGGCACCTATGACTTGCAGGTTACATCTGGCCTTCTGACTGATTTCACAACATCCATAAACTATAAATGTATTTTATACACTTAAGTAGTTGAAAAAAATCGTAAGAATAAGAATGTTTTGATAATAAGGCTCCATGTAACATCTGTCAGATTTCAGTGTTCATAAAGAACAGACCACACCCAGTTGCTTCTAGTTTGTCTGTGGCTACATTTGTGCTGCAGTAATTGAGCAGTGGTGACAGACTGCGTGGCTGGGAAAGCCAGAAGACTCTCTCTGCAACAGTTGGTGGGTGTTGTGGAGAGTGTCTGCTTCCTGCTTTGTAGTAACACCCTGAGGAGGATCACGTTTCCCCAGTCACACTACCTTCACAGTTAGTGATTGCTACAATAGTGGGAGCTTATGGCAATGTTCTCAGTGAAATTAGAACCAAAGGTACCAGCTGGAATTAGCCTAAGGAGAGGAGTTTGGGGGGTGTCACAAGGTTGTAAAGGGAGATAGGAAAGGGAATGTTGTGTTAAGATTTACAGTGTGATTTGCAGGCAGATTAAGAATGCTCACAAGTCTCTTGATCATTAATTTGAATTAAGAACAGTCACTGTGCTTTGTTCCTTTGGTCATATTGTGCTGTGTAGGATAAGCAAAAAGTGGTTTAACCATTGGGATTTTGCCAAGGAAGTGTGATAACAGGAGATAGGAGCTAGAGTATTGAACGTATGCGCACTGTTGTTATAATATCGGACACAAATTTAAGATTCTTAAGGGAAAGAAGACATAAAGTGAAACTGATTTATGGAAATGGAGAGTCGATGTCGGTTTGACTTAAACCACAGGATTATTGGAATTAGGATACTAAGAGGGATGAGTAGGTAATGTGGCAGGTTCTGGTCAAAAATGAGGATGCTTGAATTGAGATAATTGGCTTTGAGGTTTGACAAGAATTAGTGGCTGAAGAAGAGTGAAGATTTTGAGGGGCTTGATGCCAAGGACCAGAGGGTTCACGGTGTTGGTTTGAGTAGAGGTGATTTAGGATTACTAAGTCTGGGAACGCTGAGTTAGAATGGCATTCAGGTGTGCTGTGAAGTCAGCACAGGATCGATATGTAACCACCGGAAGTGATGTGACATGCTATATGAGCTCCACACATTGAACTTGAGAGGGAGGATGTTTCTTCATCCTGTAGAGTTCTGGTCTGAGAGCCCTAAGACAGAGACTCCCACTTGTGGTGGGAACGACAAGGAAATTGATGAGGTCTGGTTTTTAGAGCAGATATGTGAAGAACTACTCAGAACTGAGATGGAAAATGCAGTTATTTGTTTATTATGGACTTTGAAGGTGGCTGGAAAAGCCATAAAAACTAGACTCAAGTACAGGCTGGGAAGAGCTGCAGGTTAAGGAAGGAAGGACAGGCATTGAGTGACTCGCCCTCCACCTAGATTGAGTGCTTTGGAGACGAACTCTTTTGCATGTATACATGTAAGCAGTCATCTGTAGCCCTGAAATAAGGGGGTGCATATGCCGCTTGTTCATGGATGCGTGAGGAAAGACTTGAAGGGGACACTGATTCTCCCTTACGTGTGGATGGGGAGGAAGCACTGCTGTATATGCTACATCCATAGTGGGGGGCTGCCTTTGGGGGTGCATAGGTGCTCTCATCAGATGAGAGAGGGAGACAGAGGTTAAGGAACAGTGAGAAAGCTTGGAATAACTCAAGAATAGGAACATGAGCCCTCTGGTACACTTGGCAGTTCTGCTGACTAGAATGGAGCATACACTTGAAGTTAGTGACCATCATAGGTTACCTGCAATTGTTTCCACAGACCCCTGAGACTGTGAGCTAGGAACAGGAAGCATGATTTAAATGGGCATTTTGGTTTGTACTGCTTCTGGGTGCTTCGGTGTTTGCTCTAACAAGTCAGAGACAGAATGACTAAGGTAAGGGAGTAAGTGTAGGGAAGGTTATTGTACTTGACTTGGTAGGAAGATGGTAGAAAATGATAGGGTCGCAGTGGCTCATCCACACAGTAGAATCCCGGAGAAAGTCAGATTGAAGATTTGGAGCAGGTGTTGAGTTCCAGAGATTTTACAGTACTTTGTCTATAAAATAAAGCACCAGCTTCATCCTGTCCTTCCCTTTTTCTAGTCACTTTTTACAAAATAGTGACGTGGCACGTCAGCATTGTGACATTGCCGCTCTTGTACAGCTGTCACCAGCATCCCTGCCCAGAACCTTTCCATCCTCCTAACCGGGGTTTGGTAAACAGCCTTTCTCCCCTCCCCCAGCTCATTTCTGCTATGTTTTCCTTTTTCAAACTGGGCTACTCTGAGTACCTTATATAAGTAGAGGCATACAGTGTTTGTTCCTTTGTGACAGGCTAATTTCACTAGTATGTTCTCAGGGTTCATTATAGCATGTGTCAGATTTCTCTTTGTTTTGAGGGCTGGATAATATTCCATCATGTGTGTATCCTCTTATTAGTCAATGGAGTCCTGGGTGGCCTTCACCTTTTATTTGTAATAATAGATGAAGAAAGGTGGTGTACAGATAGCTACTAGAGTCCCTGCTTCTTTTCTTTGGGTGTAGACCAAATAGAATACTGGATCATACGGTAGGTAACTCTTAGTTAAAATTTGAGTGAAACTGCCATACTATTTCCCATAGAGCCATGCCATTTTTACAAACCCTTTACCAAGTCATAAGAGTTCGAGTTTATTCACATCTTTATCATATTAATTGATTTCTGAGAAGCTTTTGTGTTTGGTGGGATTTTTGTTATTTTTTATGTTGTTTTGCTTGAGACGGGGTCTCACTGACTGTCAAGGAACTCACTGTGTAAATCGGGTTGGCTCTGAGCTTACAGAGGAGATCTGCCGCCCAAGTGTCTGCCTTGGTGTTTTGGTCCTAGCCATTCTAATAGAGCATGAAATAGCATGACTGGTTTTGATTTGTAGTTCCCTGGCTAGTAAGGTTGAGCAGTTTAACAAGTGCTTGTTTATTTCCTCTTTGGAGAAGCATTTCCCTCTCTCTCTTCTTCTTTTCTTATTTATCTATTCATTCATTTATCTATTTTGGGTGTTTTGTTTTGTTTTGTGTTTTTGACAGGGTCTCATACAGCCCAGGCTGGCCTTGGGCAGGCTATGCAGCCAAGGATGACCTTGGTCACTCTGCCTCTGTAGCCCAAGTGTTTCAATTACAGGTATATGCCACCGTGTCCAACCTGTTCTCTTTTCTGTTTGGGGCTTTTTGTTGATTTCTTGACAGGGCATGTTGCTGTGTTTCCCGGGCTGAGCCCAAATGAGCCTCTTACTAGCTTTTGCAGATGCTGTATTTAAAAGTACATACTCACTGGGTACAGTTGCTCTGAGGCAGAAGGATTGCCACAGGCTCTTAGCCAGTAGTGTGAGACCTTGTCTCAACAACAAATACAAGTGCATCTTGTCACATATGGTGTGTGTGTGTGTGTGTGTCCATTTTTATGATTGAATTGTCATGTTGAATTCTAGGGAGTTCTCTATTCTAGATATTAAGTCCTGATATCTAACTGTGTTGAGATCTCTGCACTGAGCAGACATTTATTTTCTTTTGTCTCCTTAGAGCCAAGATTCTGGGTCTGACAATCGTATAAATACAGTCAGTCTCAAGGAAGCACTGGAAAGGTTTGATCACAGCCCAACTCCGTCTGCCTCTTCTAGAAGCTCCAGAAAGTCATCTCACACAGCAGTCTCAGACCCTTCCTGTAAGTACCTTAGCCTGGAAACAAACCTGTGTTTCAAAGAGATCTTCTAAATTATTCCTGTTGCTGACATCAGCACTTTTGACAAGAACTTCTTCAAATTCTAATTCTTTCAGTTTTGAAGTACAGTAACCTTTCTAGTAAAGAAATTAACTTTAGAAAAGATTTAAGGTCATCAAGTGATGATATGTAGATGATAATGTTCTGCTTAACTTTTAAATTATTCCCCTGAAGGAAAAAAATACTATCTTTCATTGTAAAACCAAGTGATTACACTTGTATGAGTGTTTGTCTGCTTGTATGTCTGTGCACTGTGGGTGCCTGGTCCCCATGGAGGTCAGAAGAGGGCTTCAGATTCCCTGGAACTGGAGTTCATGGGTTGTTACCAGCCGCCATGTGGATAGTGGGAACAGAATAGGACTGTTGACCATTGAACGCTAGTGGCTAGAGTCTAGCACCAGCCTTTACTTTTTAAAGACTTGGATAATTGTCTTTCAATTGTAGCTGGTCCACTGTATCTACAGCCATGTGACAGAAAACGCCTTCTCAGTTGTCTCGAAAGAGCATGTGCAGGCTTCTTTCCTTGCTATTATTTTCTAGTGATACTACAGCTGTTTTATCAAGTCTGCATTGTGTTAGGTAAGAGTATCTGAAGTTGATTTAAATTATACAGAAGGATGTGCCTAGGTGATAAGCAAATACTACGCCATTCGTTGGAAGAGACCTTAGTGTGCATGGACTGTCATACTTGTAGGGAGCTCTGAAGCCTGTCCCTTGAGGGTATTATGGATTACAGGAGGAACTGTTTTTAAAGTTTTCTATCACATGTTTTCTTTGTCCTCAAAAAAGAAGTAATTAAAGTTATTCTTATAGACATGGATTTAACTTTTATCTAATAAGAGAAAACTAACTCAGCCATTTCTATTCGTGAAGCGTATTTTGAACGTAATCATCCAGAACTGTTTGTAGGAACTAACTCTGCTCTCTGTTGCCTGACTTCAGCAACACCGACAAAGATCCCTACTGACACTAGCACTCCTCCCAGACCACACCTGCCAGCTCATGAGAAGATGACACAGCCGCGGAGGCCATCCTTCAGCGGTCAGGTACGCTCCTTAGTTCACTTCAGAGCCCTGCAGGAAGGCCATGGGTGTGGGCACAGATGCCTGAAATCCCCTTTCCCTAAGGACATATGACACTCAAAATCTTTCTCATTTGTCCGGTGAAATGCTAGATTTTTATTTTTTTTTAATTGCGAAAAAAGTGTTAATTGAGAGGTATTATTAAGTTCCAATTGCCATTGTTTGGTCCACCCAACTTCCGATTGAGCGTACATCAAGGGCCTGTGCTGGGTGCCACAGGAAAGAAAAGATAAAACAGTAGAAAGGGCGACATACTTCACACTCAACAAAATACAAGGTTGTCATTGGATGATAAGCACATTGTATTGGTGTTTGTGGTGGAATTACTCATAGATGAGTATGAGCATCACTTCATTGTCATTTTTTATTTTGCTTCTAGTCCATAAACTCCCAGTCTGTTGGTCCATCATTAACACAGCCAGTGATGTCTCAAGCTGCAAATTTACCAATTCCACAAGGCATGTCACAGGTATTTTTGTTTGTTTTAGTTGAGCATTTTCAAGTGATACTTGCATTTAAGCAAATATTTTATAAGGATGTATATATAAATATATAATTATAAATTCAGTAAATCTTAATAGGAAGTATTTAGAATATGACATTTTAGTTACAGTGATTTTGTGTATCATTGGACTCTTACTAGACAGAATCACAAGTGCATATATCTTTCAAGATGCTTGATGGTCTTATACAACAAAGAATTTTCTTGCTCACTGTGCTATAACATCTTACATATAACAACATGATAAAATATACTAGTTCATTTTGTTCTTATGTATCAATTTTAGAAGATTTCAGTAACTAATTTACAAGTTAATTCATTTGTTTGCACATGGGACATTTTTTGAGTTCTATGTATGTATTCAGTTACATTTATCAGAGATGCTGACAGTATTTGTAATATCTATATTAACAAGCTACTTGATCTAGAGGATATGACATATAACTAAAATACCATGTTATTTAGTCTACACACATGACTTGGATCCTTAATGTAGCTTAAACAAGTGCAAGATGCCAAGTGTGGTGGTACATGCCTGTATGCTAACTTATGGGAAGTGGGAGCTGGGAAATTGGGTGTTCACGGTTATCCATAGCTGCTTAGTGAGTTCACACCCAGCCTGAACTACATGAGTACCTCCAAAACCAAAGCCAGAAGAACAGCAAAAGTGAAAGAAAGCTGTTTAGAAACGTGAGATGATGGCCTGAGTCCAAAGGAGGCGCAAATACTGCCGTTAGCAAGAGGAAAGGATTCCCAAAGCACTGCTGTGTACCTTCTTAACTTGGGATCTAGATCTCATTCAAAGTTTCAGAAACATTACTGAGGAGTAATAAAGATAGTGGGAAATCTTCTGACTATTTTATTTGGCACTAAATGCTGGTTGCTAGCAATACTACCCTATAAGAGCCCTATAACAGTACTGTATTATTAAATATCAAATTGAATCTTCAAATCTTACATATTTTGACATATTGACGGAATTTTTATGCAATATGCAGACCTACTTTGAATATTATTTGTTCTTTAATCTCAAGTTATCAGTAAAGCATTGTCAACATCATTATAGAGGTGTTTTCATGAAATATATAAATAATATATACTATGTCAAAAATATTCCTAAGCATTCGGTTCTCATGTTTTCATTGACTAAGTAAAGCTTAGTACTTTGCTTTTTTTGTCCTGTGGATTTATTTCAGTGCTGTTATCCTGTATATTCTGTGCTTGTTTCTATTTTTTTTGGTTTGTATTTAGTAGAAATGCTTTAAATTGTGACAACATGGCATTTACCTGTAGCAAAAAATAACTTTAATTACAATAAAATATATAACAAAAAATGAATATAACATATTTTAACTAACGTTTTTAAAAGGCATGGGAAAGCTGAAGTACTAAGTACTATTTTTCTTAAGCCTAGTAGAAGCTAATACAGGATATCAGTGGTTATTATCATCCTCACAAGTCAGTGTTTGAAGCCAAGCATGACGGTGTAATACCTGTAGGCAGAGGCAGGAGGATTACCAGAAGTTTGAAGGCAACCTGGTCTATGAAAGAGAGTTCCAGTCCAGCCAAGGCTACATAGGGAGGACACTTCAACAAAATAAGGAAAAGTAATATTCAGTGTCTTTAGCACAAACTTAAAATGAACTTATTAATTTAATACAACCTTTTTGAAGATAGAATATAAAAGGGTAGGATGGATATTTCCCGCTTTTAGGTGCAGTTCACTGCAGGAAACTTGGAAGATAGATTTCCAATAAAGTGAAATGCTCTGCTGTTACAGAGTACAAAATATTCATGGAAATGATTAAATGAGCAATGAGTCATCACGTGTGTCTAAATTGTAGGAGCAGCTTATTAATTGGATTTAAAAACCAGAAGATTAAAATCCCTGAATGTAGAATGACTTTCTTCATTCATCTGGGCATTCATTCATAATTTCTTAGAATTCATTAGTCTTTAAAAAACTATGTTTTAAACTGGTCTAAGGATAGTATCAGTTGAAAAGTATTATACTTTTTTCAAAATAGTATGAGAATGAAATTATTGGTTGTTTTCAGATATAAATAAGTAATTTTTTATATGTAAGGAAAGGAAGACACTGGGAACTGAACTCAGTCTTGAACTTTCTAGGCAAATGCTCTATAGTTGAGCCCTCAAGCCCTTTCTTTTTACTTTCTAATTTGAGACAGGGCCTTAAAATGTTGCCAGGCTAACCTTGAACTCACTCTGTATCCCAAGTAGGTCTTGAACTTGTGATCCTCCTGCCTAGCTTTGGATAATTCTGCTGATGTACACACAGAGGGGACTCTAGAGATGACAGAATTTGCTATGGATTCATTCCAGGTGCGGGGTCCATTCTCATCTGGTAAAATGTAGAGGTCAAGTGAGCAGCTAAAGAACTTGTTCTCAGTTGTTGGGCTGCAGTATGAGCTCAGCTTGACTTTTCTTTCTTTTTTTCTTTCTTTTTCTTTTTTTAAAGACTGAGGCTCACTGCATAGCCATAGCCCTGGCTGTCCTAGAACATTCTCTGTAGCCCAGGTTGGCCTCAACTTCACAGAGATCCACCTGCCTCTGCCTCCCAAGTGCTAAGATTAAAGGTGTGTGCCACCACACCTGGAAGCACTCACATCTTCTAACTGCAGAGTGTTCAAGCAGAGGTAATAAAAAACTGTATTAGCTGGTAACTAAAAGAAGAATCTCTAAAAAATGCAAGAACAAGGGGAGCAAGCCAGATGGTCAAGTGGCTAAGGGCACCTGCTGCCAGGCCTGACAGCCTGAGTTCTGCCCCCTAGACCTACGTGGTAAAGGAAGAGAAATGACTCCTCAAGTTGTCCTCTGACCTACACACACATTTGTGACATGTGCCCTCCCCAGGTGGTAATTGTAACTTAAAAAAAGGACATGAGAACAACCACGCACATAAATCAGGGAGAACAGCCAAGGAAGGACGTACGAACGCAGCCCCTCAACACCTCTTCCCCTGCACTAGGTGGGCTATATGTGGCTGGAGCCACTGAGTAGAGAAGTGCGCTGAGCTGCCATGAGAGCGTCTGCTGGGAAGTAGAGACTTTGTGGATGAGACTGGACAGGCGGGGCTTGCTACTCACTGGCACCAGGAAGAGAAGCGCCTTCCTGTGCAGTCTCCCTCCAGGGGCATCTGGGGCAGGTTCCTAGGGGTCTGCAGGCAACAGCACTGCGTTAAAGGTCCAGCTCCTGTCACAAAGGAGGGTGAAGACGGCTCTGGGAGGTGGCTTTCCTGCCTTGCACATGGCACAGTCAGTGGGACACGGAATTCTAAGATGTGTTACACTGTCTTTGCATGTGCTGCTTCAGTTCCAGTTTTCAGCTCAGTTAGGAGCCATGCAGCATCTGAAAGACCAGCTGGAGCAGCGGACGCGGATGATAGAGGCAAATATTCATCGGCAACAGGAAGAACTGAGGAAGATTCAAGAGCAGCTTCAGATGGTCCATGGTCAAGGGCTTCAGGTAAGGTATTCTGAGCACAGAGAATCTCATTCACATTTTGGGTTCCTAAACATTGTCCCCCACCCCTCTTTTTTGAAAAGCCAGATGCAAGAGGTCTATTTTTCCCAGTTCAGTAAACATTGGCTACCTGCTTAATAGTATAGAGCCTCCAGAGGTACTCATTCCTAAAGACATTGCTATCAGCATCATTATTTTTTAGACTAACAAACTCCAAGTTTTAGTAAGTTCAAATCCATAATATAAAAGTTTTACTTTATAGACCTTTGAGGTAGACAGTTTAGAATGGTTTTAATAAAATGCCAATAGATATGATTCATATTACTTGACTAACAGGGCCATCTAGGGAACTAGGTCTTTGCTGAAGGGAAACTAGGTGAACAGTAATTTTGTATACTGTTAGGAACTTTGAGTGACAGATGATACAAAGCTGCCAGCAGCAGCCCTTTGAGGAGCACTGAGTAACTCAGTTGACCTTGTAGATGAGTGCAAGGATGAATGTGGCGCTTCATGTTTTATTGTCATTGTTGCTAACTGTTCGTGTGAAATGTCCTAATGACTTGTTACTTGACTGTTAAACTTCATGTTGCTTGGTTTCTTTCAGTGTTCTCCTTGGTCTTTTTTTTTTTTTTTTTAAACTATAAAGTTTATTTAGGCTGGGAATGTAACTCATCAGTAGTGTTTACCTAAAATGCTTGAGGCCCTGAGTTTGATTCCAAGCACCCCTGCAAAAAAATGTAATTAAAAATTGTGTGTGTGTGTGTGTGTGTGTGTGTGTGTGTGTGTGTGCGCGCGCGCGCGCGCGCGCGTTAATGTGAGCATATATGTACTGCAGAGTATGTGTGGAGGTCAGAAGATAACTTTGGGAACTCTGTTCTTTCCTTCCACCATGGAATCAAGGGACCAAACTCAGTCTATCACGTTTGTGCAACAAACTGAGCCTTCCTGCCAAAGTTTTTCATTAAATGTAATCTTTATTTTCAAAGATGTTTTTGCAGCAATCAAACTCTGGATTGAATTTTGGGTCTGTTCAACTTTCCTCTGGAAATTCTAATATTCAGCAACTCACACCTATAAATATGCAAGGCCAAGTCGTTTCTGCTAGCCAGATTCAAAGTGGAATGAATACTGGACATGTCAGCACAAGCCAGCACATGATACAACAACAGACTTTACAGAGTACATCAACTCAGGTAATTGACTGAAATATCTACTTAAAGCTCTATGTTGCATCAGCTTTTAAGTTTTAACAAAAATTAGAACATATAATCTTGACAGTGATCATTAAAGTATTTTGTGGAAAATATATTACCATAAAATATTTTGATATTTAATAATTTTGTGATTTAATACATAGTACCTAGTTTAATAATTATACCAGATTCTTATAATGTGCAGACTTTCTGTACGTATTAAGTCATTGATTTGCAAGAGAGTCTTGAGTAGCAAGCATACTGAATAGACTGTTGGGGAAGTGGGAATAGTTTAATCATTCTGTAGAGTTCTGGTAATTAATTAATTAGTGTACATCTGTTACTATATTTGAAAAACATACAAGTGTGTGACCATTACTGACTTGCTTTGGGCATTTAACAGATGTCTTCCGTGTACATTTTCTACTTCCTTGTTAAGATCATGCTTCTTTTAAAGTCTTAGTTTATCTTCCATCAAAGAATCCAGCCTAAGTCAGCTACTCCAAGTCAGTCTTTTCTATATTTCTCTCCAAGTAATATATTTTGCTTGTCTTTTTCTGTTCTGTCAGCCATTGTCAAATGGTGGATAGTAGAGCATGCTGTCCTATAACTGTTAGATAATCTCTATAAAATCTCCTTTTCCAGCAGAGTCAACAGAATGTCATGAGTGGACATAGTCAGCAAACGTCTCTTCCAAACCAGACGCCGAGCACTCTCACAGCCCCGCTGTATAACACAATGGTGATCTCTCAGCCTGCGTCTGGGAGCATGGTCCAGATCCCATCCAGTATGCCCCAGAACAGTACGCAGAGTGCTACGGTAACCACGTTCACTCAGGACAGACAGATAAGGTGGATGTCAGACTTCATTTATTACTTCCCGAGTTGTAAATTGATTGAATAAAACCAAGCTCTGTGCGCTCGGTGCTGCTCTTCTAGAAAGACGAGTTCAGTTCCTAGCATTCACCTCCAGCAGGTCACAACACCTTAACTCCAGGTGCAGGAGTTCTCGTGACCGCCTCTGGCCTCCTCCATGCCTCCATGCATGTGGCAGGCACAGTAAAAGAAGATCATAGCAACAGATCCAATATATAAAAATGTATATATGAGCTAGTGATACAACTCAGGAGTAGAGACCTTGCCTGGCGTGGACAGGACCCTCAGTTCAGTCTTAGTATTGTACTTTTGTCCAAAACCAATAATTTTTTTTTACCATGAAATTTTACTTTATTGCTTGCTATACCCATGTTTTAAGGTTTGTAATAAATACTGTATCTATTATTAAAGACTTAACAGGATGACATCAGAATTTATTTTGTATTCCACACTGGGCTGTCAGATACAGAACCACATTTTGTAGTACGCTGTCACACAAGTCTGACAGACTGACTGGTGTCGCTTGGTCTTCTTAGTGAGGATGTTAAGAGAGCAACAGTAGGGTAGCTGGATAATCTTTCTGCTCAAAATGTTTCATTTTTTAAAATAAACATTGGTATCTTCCATCATTTCCCCATGTCTCAGATGAGAAAGTGTTTTTAGTGGTTTGACCAAGTGCTACGGCAGAGGGGTGGCTGTGAATTCAGGTCCCTTTAAGGCTTAGGTGTAACTATAAAAGAAGAACAGGCAACTGTATCTCGAGTGATAAGTCTGGATAGCTGATTATAAACAAATTTTTGCATAAATATACTTTCCTGGGAAGATGGGTTTTTAACTATAGGATCTCTGAAGTTTTAAATACATGATCTGAAATAGTTTCATGTTTTTATTACCTTCACTATACATGTGCTACTGCTTGCATATTTTGCTGTTGTATGGAAAAGAGTGATTTTTAAGATAACAATAATGTTCAGACCAAGGAAGCTACAGGATTATATAGGCAGCAAGAACAGAGAATCTGTTGTTCCTTGGAGCTCAAGTTCCTCAACTTCAGACATCCAACCGTAGTGCTCACACTCTTGGGGAAATCTTAGGACTGTGCCCTAGGAATGCCCTCTGAAAGTTGATTGGTGTTTGTGTTTGTTTTGTTTTTGTTGGGGGTGTTGGACTCAGATTTCTCTCATGCTAGGCATACACACTGCAGCCACTGACAGACATCTCCAGCCTGCCTGAGAAGGAAGATAGTAAACTAGAATGCTGACATGCATTTTGGAGGATGCATTTTAGCAACCATTTGTAACCGGGAAAGAGGGAACATATTTCAACAGATGTTTAAAGGCTTATCCTTTCTACAGGGGATGAGACATTAATAAAAATACAAGAATAACCAGCTCATGTATACTTGGAGTGATAACTATTTGGCAGACTTCATAGGGGAGCAGATGAATTTTATGTGCTTCTGGGGTGTATGAGAGAGCCGGAAACAGTGTTTCTCTGTGGTCTCACCTCAGTTCCCCCTCAGTCCCTTTCTCCTGCCCTGGCTTCCCACAGTGGCCTATGACTTGGGATTTGTATGTAACCAGACAAGCCCTTCCTGGCGTTGCGTTTTGGTCGTGGTCTTTATCATAGCACTAGAAAGCACGTGAAGACCACAGTTTCCCCAGTCCGTTGTATTTCTCAGCGTCAGCCGTCCTGATGGCATGCAGTGGCTCTCCATTGTTGTTTTAGTTGTCATCTCTCTAAGGACAGGGTCTAGTGAGGGCTTTTTTATGTGTTTGTTGACTCTTGATGGGTTTTGGAGGAAAAGTTTAACTTTTGTCCAGTTCTTCAGTGTTCCTTCTATGCTGGTTAGAAGTGATATCATCGAGGGAATCCTTTCCACTGTCACCTACCTGTACTTTTGACATTGTCAGTGGTCATCGCCAGGCCCAGTGTCATGAGTTTTGTAGTTTAGATCTTATTTATTCATTGTCAACCAATTTTTATATGTGATATGAAAGGTCATTATCTTGAATATGAGAATTTTTAAAAGTTGTTTTGCTATGTCTCTCTTTTGTTATATTTTATATTACAAACTACATATATATAATTTATATATATATATAGTTTGTATATATGTAAATATATATGTAGTTTGTTTGTTTGCTTGTTTTACTGATATCCCAAACAAAAAGTCCTTTAAAATTGTTCTTGGTGCTGGAGATTGACCCCAACAAGCTATGCAAGCAAGCACTCTGCCACTAAGCTATGCCCCTAGCCTCGAAGGAGAATCTGCAGACAGAAACTAGGAGCATAGACTTTTATAAAACAAACAGACCATTTCATTGGGTATTGTCTAGGATAACTATTTTGCTGACCGAGTTATGCTTTGTCTCTCTGACACCATTTCTTTGTTTTCATTCACAGGTTTTCTCAAGGTCAGCAACTTGTGACCAAATTAGTGACTGCTCCCGTAGCGTGTGGGGCCGTCATGGTACCAAGTACCATGCTTATGGGTCAGGTGGTGACTGCTTACCCTACCTTTGCCACACAACAGCAGCAAGCTCAGGCACTGTCGGTAACGCAGCAGCAGCAGCAGCAGCAGCAGCAGCAGCAGAGTTCCCAGGAACAGCAGCTTCCTTCGGTTCAGCAATCACCTCAGGCTCAGCTGACCCAGCCACCACCACAGCAGTTTTTACAGGTAATCTCCCCATGAGGAATTGCCTTGAGCTGATTTTATCACCAAATAAGATGTTCAAGGGACAGGTTTGTAAAGGACCTGGAAAATCTTGAAAGGCTTATTGTAGGATTTAAATATCTACAGAAATAGAAAGCTTGCTCTGATTGGCTATTTTATCTTTTCTTCTTCAGCCTTGGAGGACTTGGCTATCTGAACTTCCAGCTAGAGTAAGTGGCCTACTTCCTACCCATATCAGGTCACTTACTGAGCCTTTTTTCTCTCTCAGGCTAATATTTCTAGAATTTAATCAAAAGCCCCATTTTTTTTTTTCAAACTGTACTCTTCATTAAGCAGGGACATCAAGAAGGATCCCTTTTTCATCCTAGGAGTTACCTTATTCATCAGATTAAATTGTATTAGATTGTGGTTTTGTTGTGATGTGTTTCTGCCTGGCCTAGAACTCAAAAAGGTCTTCCTGCTTCTGCCTCTGCGTGCTGGGATTACAGGCATGCACTACTATGCCAGTTTATTAGAATTTTCTTGTTAGAAATGAATGTCAGAGGAGAAATCCAGTGTAGATGCAGTATAGGTTATCACTAGAACTTCGGCTCTAAAATCAGGGTGCCCTCAGTTGAGCAATTGCTATACCACATACATGCGACCTTTGGCATAAACTTGTAAACTTCATTGACACATTGGAGGTAATATCAGTTCATACTTAATGCCTTTTTTTAAAAAAAGCATGTAAATTGCTAAATATACTGTAAGGTATATAGCCAGCTGTCATTGATCACCACGATATTGGCAAATGTAGTAAGAAATTCATATTAATGGCAAAACCCACACAGATACCAGGTGGATAAACAAAACAGAATCTGCCTATCCATAGGTCCAGAAGAAAGTCACCTGGTCAGAATCCTCAGCAAAGAACCAACAGAACCGGTTTCTAGGCTCTGGTGTGGGGACTCTGGTGGTTTCTCTGCTAGAGCCCATCTGGGCTAGGTGGAAGTCTTACTTTGGTAGGGTAATACTGAAATAGCCTCATTGCTTAAATGTTGTCAAGTCATACCCACAGGGCTTAAGTCTGAACTAGTACAATGAATAACTGAGTTAGCTATTATTATAAATAATAAAAACAGTCTTAGGCTTTTATTTAGGTGAAATATATTTTATATGTTTACACACATTTTTACATATATATACATATACATCTGTGTGTGGGTGGGTGTGATTTTATATATATAAAATCTCCAGTGAGAATTAAACAAAAGCTTAAAGAATGTGCTTTGCTTTAAGGTCTAGTGTTCTAAATCTGTCAAGGAAGGCAGGCCTTGAGAGAAAAGGAACATTTGGGACCAGGGAGATGACTCAGTCAGTGAAGGTGCTCTCTGCTGAGCCTGACGTTCTGAGTTCAGTCTCAGGTTCCCGCAGGGTAGAAGAAGAGATCCCTGACCTCCCCATGTGAACCCTAGCCGACGCACACACAAACACAATAAGTAAATATTTATAAAGTGAACATCCACTTCTTCCCTGCCCCCACCACAGAAATGCAGCCCCAAAACATAAGAACCATAAAAATGTTAGAGAAGCAATGCTTTCCATAAACATATTTATTGAGATAATAAATACATAATTTGGCTTTTCTAATGGACCTCTGAAAATGTACTTGGGATGTAATCAGAGAAGTAAATGCCATAAATCCCTTTGTCTTACAAAGACTTGTTCTAGTAACAAATCAAGAAGGAAAATTGTAAAGGTCCTTGACAAGTTTTCTCATCGGAAGGTTGAAGTCTCTCCTTGTGTTTGTGTACATGGGTTTCCTTCATACACAGTTGCAAACGTCATCCCCCACATGAGCTTATTGAAATCCAAGGATGGTGGAGTAAGTGTGCTGTCTTCCAGAGTACTGTACTTGAAACTTCCCGTTCTCTCAGTTAGTCCCTTTTTGTGTATCAGAGTACAGACTACTAAGCAGCCAGAAGTCAAAACGTAGGGAGAGAAACAGACTCCTAAGTTGAGACTTTCAAGGTCAGACATGGACTTGTGATAGCAGACCGTTCTGTTGGGGAGAGGGGTTATTTTTTTAGTTTATTTTATCACCTCATACAGCCACATAGGACTTGAGCCTCCAGCTCTTCCCTCCTTTTCCTATAATGTCTGTACAAATCAGCATAATAGACACTTGGACTAAGGGAAAGGCTGAGGCTGGGAGAGATCAACAGCTGGACAGGGTCACACATCTACAGGTGGAACAGCTCAAGTTAACCCAAGTCTACTAAGGCCTGTGCTTTTCTGACTGCTCCGGTGGTGGTGGGGGTACACAAGTGTGTGCAAGTGCAGATGTATGGAGGCCAGCAGTCAGCACTCAGGTTTTGTTCCTTAGTCTACCGTGGTTTTTTTTGTTTTTGTTTTTGTTTTTCCCTTCGAGACAGGGTTTCTCTGTGTAGTTTTGGTGCCTGTCCTGGAACTCACTCTGTAGCCCAGGCTGGCCTTGAACTCAGAGATCCGCCTGGTTCTGCCTCCTGAGTGCTGGAATTAAAGGTGTGCACTACCACCGCCGGGCGTCTAACTTGTTTTTTTCAAACAGGGTCTCATAGGGACCTGGGGTTCACTTTCTAGGTTAGGTTGGCTGACCAGTGAGCCCCAGAGATCCTCCTGTCTCCACCTCCCCCATACTGAGATTACAAGCACTGTATGGACAGAGCTATTTTCTCAACCCTGTGTGCAGAGAGCATTGTCTGTCTGACAGGCGGCAAGTGTTCGTGTCTTATACAGGCATAGCTGTGCTCCAGCTCTATTGCTTCAAAGTTGGTCCTGTAGGAAATGAAGTAAAAATAAGTGGTTTGTCTCAAGACAATAGTATTTTGTACTGTTAAGTTCTCAGCACAGATTCCTTTGAAAAATTAAATTGTGTTATGTTTTCAGGAAGAAGGTAAGGCTTCGGTTTTCCAAAACCAGTTTTTTATATTGGCAAACAAAATGGGAATTGATAGCTCTTGTCACATGGACAGTGACAGTCCACTGCCATGCTGCATAATCCTTCTTCTGTTTGTAGACATCTCGGTTGCTCCATGGGAATCCTTCAGCTCAGCTCATCCTCTCTGCCGCCTTCCCACTGCAGCAGAGCACCTTCCCTCCGTCGCATCACCAGCAACACCAGCCTCAGCAGCAGCAGCAGCAGCAGCAGCTTAGTCGGCACAGGACTGACAGCCTGACTGACCCTTCCAAGGTCCAGCCCCAGTAGCACACACATAACTTCCTCTCTGACACTAGAGGAAGGGGAGGCCAGCCGGTCACTCAGATGACAGGGTTAGAAGTTGAGCAGTTCTGTGAGGGTGGGCTTGAGTGGTCCAGTTCCTGGATTAGTCGGTAGGGAAATGCTGCCCAGTGCTACAGATGTACATTAAATACCAGCCGATGGGAGATGATTACAGGGACACAGCCAATTCTGCAGTTTCTTTACCCAGATATTTTTTTAATGGAAAAAGAGTCTATTGCCAAATGTTAACAAGCTCAACTATCATGACCTTTATCGAATCAGAAAAGCACTAACAATGTTGGTAGCTTAGTGGTTCTGTGCCTGGTATCAGATGTTACAGAGGACACACCACTGCCAGGGATTTGCTTAGATTGCCATGAAGATAGTCCTGTAGTTAGTAGTCCCTACCCCAGCTCCCCTCCCTGTTCAGATAATGATGGATCAGTGATTACTTGCAGAATGTTGTGCAGGTTTGAATTCTCTATGTATAGATGCTATATAGATGTGTATGTGTCTGGATGGAGAAGAGAAAGCAAACTTTCTGTATGCAGCATGAAAGCATTATCTGTCCCTTACAGGTATGAGTACATTTCATTAGATTTTGACACCATGTACAAACTGGTAACAGCCTCTCTTTTTCATTTTGTTTACAACACAATAGTGTTCTAGTCACTTTTTCCAGGGCACAAGTTTTTTTTTGTTCACGCTTTGGCTGTGATGTCACAGTTTGTTCAGTGAGGTATAATGTGCTGCTGGTTAAATTATTGCTACATTTCCTTTTATTCAGAAATAGCCCTTATTTCATTATTTTTCAATTATGTTTGAAAATAGAATTGCACTGCTTTATTTTAGATGGTTGGTTGAGTTTGATCACATATTTTGATATATTTCATAGTTGGAATATTTATGTAAATGGTTTTCAACAAGCCTGAAAGTGATTTCAAGAATGTTTCAGTTATAAGAGTAAAATTTGCACACAGAACATTTTAGGCACTTTTTAACATTCTCAATGGTGGGAATTTTAACTTTTAGGATTTGTTGGAGTCTTTTTATTATCTTTAAAATTTTCAATGCTTCTTTTAGTTAAAATGATTCAGGGTTATTTGAGGGGGAAAAAACCCATAGTGCCTTGATTTTAATTCAGGTGATAACTCACCATCTTGAATTCATCGTCTGGTTTCAGTAGCAGTGTTGAAACCTTAGTACATTTTTAGCAGCATGTGGGTCTCGGTGTCATTCTCTGGCTCCCATGAAGACTGCTACATCTCTTGGACTGCCCTAACAGTATCAGAGTTGTTAAAGTGATCCCAGAATTGTTTCCAAATTAGTATCTTCCTTTTAAGCTAAGTAGTCCTTTAAGAATTACCATTTAATACTTGTTCAGAGAAATGGGGTAGAAATTGTCTTTAACTTTCATCGAAACACTAGAATATTACAACTCACATGCTTTCTAAACATGAATTAAGATTTCATCTGGCAATATCACACTCTCCAGGTAATAAACTCCAACAAAGTTACATATATTTTAAAAAGCATTTTTTTTAGATTTTATGGTACTAATAATGAAATTTGCAATTATAGAACAAAAGATAAGTAGAAAATAGAATATAAAACATTACTGAGAAAAGGGAGGACAAGTGTGACAAATTAGAATTGACCTTCAAAGAAAGTGTGTAAGGGTGAGGCTGCTAAACAAAGGTTCCCAGCAGTGAAACTAACCTACTGCAGAATCGCTAGATAAGGGCTCTGGGGAGCGCGCGCGCCGAGTCAGTTATGGGTCCTCGGCTTTGTTGCCATCCTTAAGCATGTCTTTGTTTTCCTGTTTACCTGGCTGCAATTCAGTTAGAAGTTAGTGGTGACAACGAAAACAACCAAAGAAATTGGTACCTACCCTTCTGCAGAAGAAGTGTGGCCAGGTACCAGTCAGTAACTAACATATCACAGTCCTTCTGGCTGACATTCGTATGAATACCCCGAAGAGTTGCAAGAATACATGCATATGTAAGCTTGTGTACCCGTGATAAAGTTGATGTAAGTAGAGCACCCACATTGCTTTTCTCCCCTCCCAAATTGCCTTCTTGATCTTATGCCATTCCATGTCATCTGAGTTGTGCCTCCTTGACTTTGGCAATACCTAGTGACGAGGGTTTAGCTCACAGGAGATACAGTATACTAATTATGTAATTCCTGTTGTTCTTCACAGTTCATCTTCTTGCCTAAAAGCAGTTGGTAAAGGAGCGCCTAGCCACTAATTTTGCTGTCCATTTGGAAAGTTGTGCTGGGCAACACTTGTCGGCACCAGCTGCCTCTCGGCTCCTTCATTCTTGGTTTCTTTGGGTGGCAAACTGTCCCTGTCTGCTTCCTACAGACTTGAGCATTCTGATGAAGATTCATCTGTTGCCTGTTCTTTGTTTCTATAGCCAAAGTTGTTGACTGAAACCTAAATCTAAAATCTAAATCATGAAAAGATACCAAATAGAAACACTTCACAGCTTATAAACCTTAATGTCCCCTGCTCTATTTCATGGGGATTCATTTTTCTTTACAATTGTATTCTGGGCAGCACTTTTTAGTTAAGAATTGTTAGGGTGCGGGTCAGCTAGGTTCTTGTTGCCCTGAAGGTACTTTGCTCTGCGCTGCTCTGTAGAACATGGGTGTTGCTGATCCCTTGGGATGAGAACAGTCAAGCACACAGCTGCTCTTGAGGCCGCTGTCAGACCAGAGCCTAGACATGGAAGTACTCCTCTTCTCTTCCCTAGAGTAGTAACTGTGGGGCGGGGAGCAGAGGGGACAGGTGGAGCTGCATGCAAATGAGCACTACAGGCCCTGCCCCAAGCTCCACCCTAAATTTAGGGTAGCTTTAGAGTGCTGTGTTCTGCTGTTGCATAGACAGGGCTTAGGAATGTCCTACTAATCAAAGAATGCCAGTGGTTTTGAGTTTGTGAGAGAACACTCTGCAAACTAGTGAGTGTTTGAATTCCGGGTGCTGTCGTTGGTCGTTGCCTTAAAGCAGTCTCTTGAAGTAGGTTGGGAGCACTGAAGCAGTCCAGCTGTGAGGGAGCTGAGCCCTTGTTCAAGCCTTAGAAAGGACCCTTAAAGTAGTAGTCTACAGAGGTAGGTTCTTTTCACTTGGAATAGTACTGTCCCTTTAAAATGTTTCCGCTACATTGAGGCATTTTTTTTTTTCCAAGTGGAACACAGATAGCATTTTTAGTATTTCTTTTTTCTGTTTCTTTGGTGATTAAAGGTTTGTCGTAACATTTGTGTAAAACTCGTTCAAGCCTATCACCTTTCCAGTACCTGTGGTCCTGTTCTTAGCACCACGGAGTCCACGTTGGAAGGTATAAACACTGGATATTACTATTGTTGAGGGCATAGAGCCAGGAGTCAGCTGACTGGAACTCTTCAGTGGTGGAGAAGAAACAGCACAAAGGCAGGCACTTGCCGTTGTCCTAGTCCTTAGGAAAGAAACCTTTTCAGTTTGTCTGGGTTGAGTGAACACTCTTCTAAGAGGAGCTTCTGAAGTAAATGCAAAGGAAAGAGTTGACTATTTTTATAGCATATTTAATATATTTGTATAGAACTATGAGTGTAGTAGGAACCCTCCACCTGCCTCCCACTTTTCTAATCCCCCCCCCCTTGCCATAGTACAGCCTCATCTGCATGGGTAATGTGCCTATTGTCAGCCTACCTACCAAAAGATAGTGCTGCTGCTTTCTGAGACAGGTGAGATCAGACTCTCATGCCTGGGGATCCTTTATGGGAGGAATAGCACACACTTAGAACAACATACCACAGTCTAAAAGCATCATTTTGAAAGGTAATAAGCACTTTATTGCAATTATTCATTTAGATAAAGTTTGTATCTTAGGCATTAACCATTTTAAAGGATCCCCTAATCATCACTTAGGTGAAATTATAAATGACACATTTCTGAGAAATGTTTAGATCCAGTGAACCGTAGCAGGTTTATGGGAGTGATTTCAAGGTAGCCAAATAAACTCTGACTTTTGTTTTGAATGTGGTGGAGTCAGGAGATTATAGATGCGTAGTTCCATTTAAACACTATTGTAAACCTATCTTGCCTATTGTGTGGACACCAAAAGAGACCAATGAGCCTGTTTGTTTTCAGAGGTCTAGGAATATGCATCTGTCTGAGTAGATAAACAGAACTAATCTATAAATGGTTGGTAGTAATATTTTAGGATACAGTAATTTCAAGAATTATTGAGTGTTTTCAATGTGCCCTGAAATGTTGGCATGTCATTTCAGCGTTCCCATTTGAGTTGCTCTTGTAATATTTTTGCACAAAAAGGACTGAGAAAGACTGCTTTGGTTGAAGAAAACTATAATTTGGTCTTATCTTAATGTCTCCTGTGGAAACACTGGAGGTCAATTTTGTTGGTATAGTTACTAATTCAGGATATTTAAAACAGTGTTGAACAACTCACCAGAAATTAAGTAAACTTATATATTTAAAAATTAAAATTCTGTTTTTCCACGTGACTGTTTTGCATATTTTTTCCGTTGTCATAACACTACATTCCTTGTTTTTCCGAAAGAATACTTTGAAAGACGAGTATTTAACAATCCTTTGTAAGCTGCCCGGGCTTTCCCAGGCAGAGGCTCTAGTGAAATAACTTGTAGTTGTGTAGTTTGTGGAGACTGTTGGGATCCCATCAACACACACACCAGCAAACCTGAGGTGCTGAACTCCGACAATCACTAGGAAGTGTTTATGGAGAACTTAGCAGTGGCTGAAGGGACCCGTTTCCAACGCAGATCTCGGGTTTCTTCAATAAAATGGCTGTGTATTTATTTATATTTGTATCTCTACAATTGGTCTCCTGTATTTAATTTATGGTCAGTTTGGTTTTCCCTGGAGAACTGGCTCTCCAGATAATGGGACACTGTTGTCCATCAGGATGGCAGTGGCAGGTCACCCTGGGCGTCCGTCCCTGCGCTGCCCTCCTGCTCTGAACTGTTTAGGAAAACACGGTCAAAGGTAGCTCCTTTCAGTTCTGCTCTGTCTGTGTCACCGCTCCCCCTTTTCCCGGTGTCACTGGTGCCTTCTGTGTGTCGTGGGCACTTTCCAGTTTCTTCCCCACAGCCAGAGGCCAGCATGAAAGAACCACAGGCACATGTTGATGTAGCCTTTGTTTTGCCCATTTGAGGAAACGCTAGCAAAATAGTGTCTTTTAATGGCTGTCATCATTATAGCCACATACCGAGTCCTTACTTATGGTTGGACAATGTATGCACATTGAAAACTCTTTAAAAAGTTGGTTATCTTTCAATCTTCCATAGCCAGTACTATGGAAGTAAAGCGGTACTTGAACATGGGAGGCCTCGCTCGCTATGTGACAATCCTTCCTGCCCACGTGAACTGGTATGAGTCCTCCGTTAGCACTCTCTTTGTGGCTCTGGAGTCCCATGGGTTGGGTCTAGCTCACAGGGACCCCTTGGAGAACAGTAATTAAAATACAGTCAGACATGAATTGAGTTTAATTATGTAAAAGGTGTTTAACTCTGATGAAGGTAAATTGAAAAAATACCATTTTTAGATACATGCTTCTAAATCAGAGAAAACAAACTGTGACATCACTTTAAAAAATAACATTCAAATGGTTTGTTTTGAGTTGGCCTGTATTGGTTCAAGTTTATTGCTGGCAATGGTTTTAAGAATACTACAGAGCTAAAATATAGGAAAAGCTATAACTAGACAATCATCTTCAAGCAAAAACATTGCCCGAAAGTTCCTTATTAAGCAATGGATGTGTCAGCCAGAGCGACCGGAAATGAAACCATTCTAAAATTACTCTGAAATCTCTTTTACTGTGGTTTAAGTTGGGGAAAGCACCAGTATAGCACCTTCATAGTCACCCTGTGTAAAGATTGAAGCCCAAAGACGAGTTAAATTAGTGCTGTTTTAAAACCAGTGAGTGCAAAAAATATATAAGTCTTATCTTTGTAAACTTGTTAAATCACTTAGTGGTTGTATAAACATGCACCAGATTCTTTGCTGTTCCATGTGGTTCTTGCTCTGCTGTTCTTGACATTGCTGTCCTTACTGCTTGGTTCTGGGTTTAAATTAAAACAAGAGTAGACGTAGCTCATCATTTCCAGCTCCAAAGGGAGAGATGCATATGGCTAGTGATCCCCACAAAGCAAACATTTAATTGAAATAAATCTATTAAAAAAGACTGGCATTCTTTTAGGCATTATCCTTTTGCCAAAACCCTAAACGCCACAGAAGCATAACAGATAATGAATGGTTTCAGTGGTGCTGTATTAGGTTCCCTGGTTTTCATAAGCTACGTTGGAAATACAGTATTGAATAAAATGTGGATTCTTACTACCAGCTGAATATGGCTATTTTAATTGAGTTTGATACAATTGGTTATACTTGGTTGTCAAAGTTACCCTTTTAAGAAGTAAAACTGTCACCAGCATGCCTTCACTCAGGCCTCTTGCTGTATGAGCACAGCTTTACTTCAAATCTTCATGTTCCATGCTCTTCTCCATAGAGTTGTATTCAGAATCAAAAACTACAGCAAAAGAGCCAAGCAGTAGCAATGTTTCTCTTTTGTTTTTGTTTTTAATGTCAAAATAATTAGACCCAAACTTTGTTTCCTTCAATTTTAAAAATAAAGAATACCTCAGTGCTGCTTCTCAGTATCACCTGCTTTATGTGGCACATAACATGTAAGAGTCACATTTGGATTTATAGAAAGACGATTAAATGTTTTTAAATCTGTCAGTAACATTTTCCTCTCTTTATTCAACAGTGGGGCCTAATTGTGTTAGCAGTGTTTACCTTGTAGCTTGTTTGATTACCACTCTAAGAAAGGATGTCCTGCTGCTCCAAGACTGCTTTCTCAGACAGTTACACTTAGTACTTACACACTCACCTAGTCCTGGGGCTGCGCTGCTGGCTGCTTTCTACAGTTCCGAGGGGTCTAACATGTAGAAGGTGCAGTGTGAGGGTCAAACTTTATAGAAGGTGCACTGTAGGTCTAACCATATAGAAGATTCAGTGTGGGGACATGACTTAGGAGTTCTTTAATTTTTATTAAGTTTTAATTCATGGAAATTGTTTTTTGTCTTGTCCTTCAGTACTACAGTTTTTTATGGAGTTAGAAAACTCCTTAAAAGCTTGCAGGAAAGACTTCATCAATATTTGCTGTTGCCTAACAATATTTGGAAGAAGAGCTAACAACTAAAAAGTAACTTTGAACAGTTTTCATTAGAGTGCTAGGTGACTTATTAGCTAGTTCTTCACAATCTCCTCAAATTACAAACCACACTGGACCGCTGTCATCGCTCAGCAGACTGCACTGTTGTTACACCATGTTCCACGGGGACCACCTGGGCACTTGTACAGAGGAGGAGCCTTCACATTTAAAGAGGTTATTAATGGCACTGCTGCCACGTTACACTAGAATCCTGGCTGGGAGAAAACAACTTCTGCTATCTGAGTGCACAGGATAGTCAGAATACACTCGGAGTACTTACTGGGGAACGCCCTTGGCATAAGGGGTGGCGTGCTCTGGACTAAACTGCATATTAATTCCTTGAAGGAAGCAACAGAAGGTCAATATCAAAAACAGGGAGTACTACTACTTTGGTAAGTTATGAAGTACTTTGTATGACACACAAGGAAAAACAAGTACTACTCATACCACTTTATTTACATTGTATCTGTTACATTGTTTATTCAATATAGAAAAAAATAGGAATACATTCATAGTATTCTCTTTTAATTTGGTAAGTCCATGTTGTCAAATATTGACTATTTTTATATTGGGTGTCCTACCCAATTAAAAAAAAATAAGAGAGAATGGACCTAGCCAACAACTCTTACGGCCTGTTATTGATACAACAGTAAAACCTATTTCTCTCTTGAATCCTAATTCCCAAAAGACAAGATAAAACTACTGATTACTCTACTGGCTCAGGAATATGGTTTTAAAAGTACAAACAATTCATTCTTTCCCCCAAGGAAATGTTTAAGATATACATATAAACACCCCAGTGACCAAGGAGAAAATATATTTATAAAAGCATCATACAACAAGAAAACTCAAGAGGTCAGTCCCACTGCAGTGGATACACATGTCCAAACTGAAGTGGGGCTCAAGTGTTAACATAATCAGGCTAGAGAAAAATCCACACTGAGAAATCAGACTTTCTTTTAAAATTTTTTACAAATAAGATCAATGATTATCTCTTTTGGACATAATACTTCATTAAATGGGTCAGACTTACAAATTAATACTACAAAATACAGTATTTTCCATGACTTTTAGTTGTAATGTACACTATGTACAGAAAGTTGCATATCTTAAGCTGAATACAGATGGACAGAGTTTTAAAAACCAGAATCTGGACTTATAAATAGTGCAGAAAATGCAAATGCCAAAAAGACGATGCCTCCTATGATTGTCACTGGAAAAAAGAAGAGAGAAGATGAGTGACGTAGCATGTCCTCTTCCACTGGGACGTTCATTATGCAAACAAAAACAAGTTCCCGTTTTTTCTACTCTCACCAACTACTGAGAAGGTCGTGACAAAGTATTCCTGACTCACTCTTCCCCGATACCCAGACCTTTCTCTGGGCACTGCTTAGAGAAAGACTTAAACCGCTGGCAAGCAGCAGGACGACAGGAGCTCAGCTTTTTAAAAACTCAAGTATATTCAGGGGCAGGATGGCGGCTAAGCACACAGAGGTGCTGCTGCCAAGCCTGAGAGTCGATGCTCACAAGCCTCAGAACCCAAACTGCCTTTCAAAGTCGAAAATGGGTCCCTTCATGAACACACTTCAGGCCAAACTTCACACTTACACATGCGTTCTTCACTGGCTCAGAAGATGTTTGGCCATGTTTTAGATAAATTTGTGATTTACTAATTTGTACACACGGGAAGAGAAGTCAGTTTGCATTAACAGGAAATGAATATGCCGGCCCAGGTGGTGAGCACAAAGACCAGGTCATCTCTGGAAGAGATGATCAAAGCTGGCACACCATTTCTATTATCTGTCATCTTCAAGCATGAGAACATGTTTGCATTTTAATTAAAAAATGAGGCCTTACCTGTTCTAACAGATATTTTCTGTGCTATCATCCTTCCTCCAATTACTGCCAATCCAGTGCATAAGCAGTGCCCCACTGTTCCACCCACTGCTACACCATAGGGATCCTGGAAGCAGATGCAGCTCGTGTTAATTTATTAAGTTGGAGATGCTGTTTGAGAAACATCAGTATGAAGTGGAACTGAAAATGGGTCATGAACCACATATCATAAACTCTTGTAAAAATCCAGATAACTCATTAACTTTATGAAACAGGAAATAGGCTGCTTCAAGGAATATGTATTATATATTTCATGTTTTGACAAATAAAGCTTGCCATTCAGAGAAGCAAAGCAGCCAGCCACCTCTATGAATCCTCAGAATGAATGGGTGCCGAGATCCTGTCTCCACCCGCCTTATATTCCTGTCTCTATCTCCCTAGTGCTGGGATTAAAGGCCTGAGATCCTAAATGCTGGGATCAAAGGTGTGAGCCACCCACGACACAGGTATTTCTCTTTTAGACTGAGTCAATCCTATGTAGCCTAGGGTGGGCTTGAACTCCTGATCTTCTTGCTTTCTCCTCCCAAGTGCTGGGAGACCACTGCCTGGTCTCTGTGGTTAACTAGTGGCTAGCTCGACCCTCTGATCTCCAGGCAAGCTTTGTCAGAACACAAAATAACATATAACACATATGGACAGTACAAGGCTAGATGTGAATTGTAGTGGGTAGCCAGTCCAGCTTGGATCTGGAAGTTCCAACCTCCATTGAGACTCTGGCAACTGTCACGCCTATGAGGCGGGGCCAGAGGAGGCGCCTGGAGACCTGAGATCTGGATGGGCGAGCGCT
Source organism: Peromyscus leucopus (assembly GCF_004664715.2). Lineage (NCBI taxonomy): Eukaryota > Metazoa > Chordata > Mammalia > Rodentia > Cricetidae > Peromyscus > Peromyscus leucopus. The sequence goes on along the minus strand of NC_051071.1, from coordinate 63,099,605 downwards.
CTCTCTGTGCCGGGGCCCTGAACGGTGGAGGTGGGCCAAGCAAAGCTCCAGAGAACACCACTGGACTTCGATACACCTCCCCCAGGCCCTGCAACCTACCTTTCCCTTTTTGTAAGTTACCCACTAAATAAATCTTCCTTTTAACTAAGTGGAGTGGCCTTAATAATTTCACCAATATCTGGTGCCCAATGTGGGGCACGAACCCACGACCCTGAGATTAAGAGTCTCATGCTCTACCGACTGAGCTATCTCAGGTCTCCAGGCGCCTCCCCTGGCCCCGCCTCGTAGGCGTGACAGTTGCCAGAGTCTCAATGGGGGTTGGAACTTCCAGATCCAAGCTAGAATGGCTACCCACTACAGTGAATATAGAAATTTTGTATGGTACAGTATTGCTGTGCTTCCTGGGAGCCAAAATCCTGCTCCATAACCCTTGTGCTTTTAGCTCGAGGTAAGGAATAAATACTACCAGAATGAACTGGAAGGTATCAAATTGGTGGAGCAGTGAAAGCTTTCCAGAACAGACAGACCAGAAGAGTAGGTAAGAACCCCATGCATCTCTTGTGGAGGAGGAGAGTCAAGGAGGCCCCAGAGAGGAGTCTTGAGTATGTCAGGGTGGGAGCAGGGATGGAGTATAGGGTTGTAGGTTGGCGCTTGACTCCTGTTTCAGAGGTCAAGGTTCAATCCCTAGCTACAAGGGACCCCTATGAAGTATTAAGTCAGCCTTGTCTTGAGACAATAGCTAGTTTTAACACAAGTGGATTTCTGCTTTCAGTGAAGACAAGGAACTAGAAGACAGTAAGACCAAGGAGGCATAACAACCCTGGTATGAAACAGTGCCGACTGGACTGGGGTAGACGACGACGAAGAAAAGCAGATGAAGGGGAAGGCACATGGGATGCTATGAAAGCAATCAGGTGTGACAGCCAAAGAACCAAATAGCCAAGGTATTACTGATGTGGTGAACAAGACCGGAGGCTCATTCAGTGGTTAGGAATACTTGTTGCTCTTCTTGAGGACCAGAATTTCAACACCATGTCAGGGGGCTCAGCACTGCCTGTAACTCCATTTCCAGGGGATTCAATACTCTCTTCTGGCTTCCAGCACCCACATACATGTGGCACACACAAATTCACATACATAAAGTATGTTTTAAAAGAAGCAGAGGAATGAATGATGGGTGCTGGCAAATTAAAATTGGAGTATATTCGGTTGAAAGCTAGGCACTGCACACTTATAATCTCAACATTCAGGAAGCTTGGGTAAGAGGATTGTCTGAGATTCAAAGCCAGCTTTGCTTAGCTAAAGCAAGTTCCAGCCCAGCCTGAAGTACAGAATGAGAATTGCCTTTCAAAAAAGGCCAAATTTGCCGGGCAGTGGTGGCGCACACCTTTAATCCCAGCACTTGGGAGGCAGAGGCAGGCGGATCTCTGTGAGTTCGAGGCCAGCCTGGGCTACTGAGTGAGTTCCAGGAAAGGCGCAAAGCTACACAGAGAAACCCTGTCTCGAAAAACCAAAAAAATTTTAAAAAGGCCAAATTTGATAGTAAATAACATCATCTGAGGGAGTATGTATAAAAACTCATAGGAAAAAAGCATGGACAAGTCGACCACGACATAATCAACACGATGAAGACTGCCAGGTAGTTGGCCTCAACTAGTCTCAGCACTGGTGAACATCCGTCATGTCTGTGATAAACTGGGAAAGACAACTGAAGGGTAGTGGGTTTATTTGGGTTCACAGCTCAAGAGAACAGTTCACTGTGGTGGAGGCCATGAAAGCAGGAACTTGAGGCAGCTGGTCACTGGCATCCACATTAGGAAGCAGTGGTGAGGAATGCTTGTGTGCAGCTCACTTCCTCCTTATACTACTGTCCAGGGTCCTAGGCCAGGGAATGGTGCCTCCACCCATAAGTGGGATCTTCTGCCCTAATCTAGTCAACATAATTCCCATCTCGGCTGACTCTAAGATCTCAAGTTGATAAAGGATTAACCATCCATCCCACCCTGTGAGGTCAGCAGCTGGGTGGTAGAGCTGTCCTCTTAACCAACCATAATCATGCTCTTTGAACTCTGGGAAGGGAAGATAGGATAAGGGTCAGAAGGACCAAAGAACAGGGCTGCACTTCCCCTAAAGACAGGAGGGGACAATGAAGAAAATACTCCGAAAATTGAGCTGGACAAAGGCAAAGATTTACACTGTAAGGGAGGGTGGGACCTGGGGTCCAAGACTGCACTGTGTTTGGTGGGGATGAAGAGAGCTGAGCAACAGGTCAGCAGCCAGCTGCTGTGAGTGAAAAGGCAGCGTATGTCCAGTCAGGAATCAGAAATGGCCTGAGCATGTGCAGGAGAATGTACTGCCACCAAACTGCTACCCCAGAAGACTACTTCAATCCATCTGAAAATAAAATGGTACTTTTTAAATCAGTGCGTTAAAATAAAGTTATTTGAACAAGGAAAAAAATGCTGTTAACTTGTATTAATGGATCCTTCAAAAGCAAAACAGCCTATTTTATACAAAGGAGGAGAGTCGTTTTAACGTGTGAGTGCTCTCATGGGGGCTGCTAGACACCCCTATGCACTGCTGTATGCCCTCTCTAGACAGAAAGCCATGAAGTGGGTACCTGTGGTGCTGGCCGACACTGGCAGAACTCCCCCCCCCCCCCCAGCTCATTCCCAAGGTTAACTCTGGCATTTGGAGAGAAATGAAGACAGGATACAGCCATTAAGAAGCATTTTTAAAGTTTGTTTTAGGAGAATCAAGTAAGAGTTCCTTTTTTGTTTTTTCCATCTCCACATAAAGCATCAGGCTTCCTTCCCTGTGATCTCAGTCCTGGCCTGGAAATGCTTTCTATTTTAAGCTGGAGGACTGTTAAGGAACTTTTGTTTGTTTGTTTTGAGACAGGGTTGTGTTACAGCCCGGGCTGTCCTGGAATTCTCTCTGTAGACCAGACGGGCCTGGAACTCACCGAGATCCACCTGCCTCTGCCTCTGCTGGGATTAAAGGTGAGTGCCACCACCACCCTAGGAACTTGATCTTTTATGACAGGCATTTCCAAGGATTTAAAAATGTTTCAGTGTCAAACAGTGTAACTGATAAAGTTACCATCAAGAGCATGCAGCTCCTCAAGACATCAGCATCTGTGAACAGAAACTGACACCTCATAGGAGATGACATTAAACACCCTCCCCATGCCCCAGCAGCAAACCAATAGGTATCTTTTAAATATATGTACCCAAGGGCAAGACAGAAGACAGGCTCACTTCTGGTGCCAACTTGAGTCAGCCCACCTCTCTGAGCCTTGGGTTCTTAACTGTTCAGTAAGGGTTGGAAGGTGTCTTCTGACTTACACATTCTAGAGCTGAGGTGGAACAGAAATGCTCTGCAGAAACCAGCCCTGGGCCATCCCAAGATGAGCACTGTAAGCACACTCTGATGTCCTTAGATCTATTAGTTCCTTCTCTACTTTAGAAGGAACTCTCCTTGGGACAGTGAGAACTCACAGGCAAAGGTGCTTCAGAAAATTTCTCTTGAGTCATTAAAGTGATGTTGAAAAATGAGTAATCGAAGAGCTGCTCAGAAATGTATAGATAAGTGAACAAGTTCCCCTCTGTTACACCAATTTTTGCTATTAAGTTTTTTGTTTGGTTTTAAGATGGACTCAGTATGTAGCCCAGGCTGACATTGAATTCAAGATCATCACTGCCAGGACTCCCCACTGCGGGGATTACCAGCAAAGTGATATACTAATTTATATCCTCAGTAAGCATGCAGAGAAGTCATGAGAAGAAAGCCAAGCAACAAAGACACCAGCCACAGCTTTATTTTGGCAAAACATGGGGAAAGGCCCCAGCAAGATAAAAAGAAACGAAAAATTAAATTTGGGCCCAAGAACTACAGACATAGAGAAAAACTCAGAGGCTAATCCAGGTCATAAAATGAACAGATGTGTCAAACTTTCAGCATGGGTAGTTAACCTGTGGCCTGCTCGCCCACTGGTGTGGAGCAATGTGAACTGCAGTCTTGATACAGAAGCAAACACCACTCACCTCTCTAGCTGCCAGAACAATAGTAGTGAGTTGAGAGCGATCTCCCCATTCCGCCAAGAATGTTAACGTGAGTGCTTGAACAAAAATGGGTGAAATAAAATGCAACCACTTTTTCTGAGGTATTGTTGTGCTTGTACCAGTTTCAACATCTGGTCCATTTAAGAGTTTGGTTCGTTGGAACTGAAACAAGTAAAAATTACCATTAACCCCAGTAAGTATATCAAAATAGCATAGAGTCACTCAATCCCTTTAATGCATTTAAATTGTGTATCATATTCATCAAAGAAAATACACTTCTGCATCCTTTGACTGACTGCCTTCAGCCACCAGCCTCACATAGTATCAGCTTTCCCCCTGCAACAAGACCAAAGAGTATGCAGACGCTTAAGAAAGAGGTAGAACTAACAGTTCCAGGATTCAGACATTCCACCAGTCAAAGAGTGACTGTATTTGGTAAACAGTTCCCTCCCTGCCACAAGCACAGTAACCCCAAAGCCTATCAGAGCCAAGCTGTAAGAGCAGAAACGAATCAGGCTAACTCATGGCATGTACCAGCGACAACTCACTTCTTCGTCCTTCTTCTTCAACTCTGCTTGAACTTCTTCCAGCTCCTCCTGACCCTCATCTGGGCTCATCTTCAAACCTTCCCGAAGCATTCTGATGCCAAAAATGGCAAAGAGTGCAGTTGAAACATAGTAGGTGTACACCCTGGGGATGACTGTTGTGGCATAGCCAAACAAAACTGTAAGGAAATGCCAAGACTGTTAACAGGTGCTTTCCACAACACGCCAAAGAAACAGTAACTTGAGCAATTGTAATTTACTTTGTTGAAGGAAAACTGGTTCACATCAGACACATCAAATATGTAATGACCTGCAATACCCCTGCTTCTTGCTTTCCAGCACTGAACCTTTACAATGTCAGAGCTCACTGGCTTTCCAAGGCAAGCATGGCCTTATTACCACTGGCCCTTTCAGATGTGGCCCTCTTCCCCAGTCATGTTCACCTAGGGCTGCCTTCCCACTGACATCTGTGTAGGCACAGTACTTGAGCCAGCTTGACTGTGGTGTCCTCTAAGAATTTCAAGACTTTATAAACTGGAAACCACATTCCATTCTGTAAGTTTCTTTGTCATAGATCTTTCAAAGATCAAGAATCATGACAATTCTCTTACAGCACAATTCACCATGTGCTGTAACCATGTAAATTTAGCATATCTTATGAAATACTAAAAATTCTTTATTAGGTATATGTAGACATACCAATATGGCATATATTTTCTATCTCTTGTCTACTGAAAGGCCAAGAAGTAGACATTTCAATAACAAACAGCATTCTTGGGGACTTCTGAGATGAGTCTGAGCAAGCACAGGATTTACCTGTGGTATCTTATGACTAGAAGGTAAGGAAGAGCAAGAACTTGCCACACGGACAATCCCTGGAGAAAGCGCATGTACGTAGGGATGAGAAAGGAGTGTGCAAGGCCCAATTTCACTCCTGTGGAGCAGAAGCCAGGGTAGGAAGAGGAAAGCAGTACACAAGAATTACACTAGCTCTCTGGGGAAATGCTAGTAAAGGACAGGTATTCGTTGTGTTACAGTGTGTCTCGTAGGCTGGGTATTAGCTGCAGAAGACTAGGGAAGCAAACACTCAACTGGGCAGGCCAAACTACAGTGTCAATGAGGAAGAGGATGGATGCCTCCTGCTCCCATGAGATACTCTTCTGAGGACACGACACCTGTGCAGCTTCTGGCCAAGAAGATGTAACTTGAGTTTATCCATGTGGAAACACCCCACACAAAAGAGGAAAAACCACGGGGTATTGGAGAGGGCATGACATTATTCTCTAAAACCTGTTGATAGCATAAAACATAATAAAAGTCTAGGTAGTATTTCAAATTAAAAAAATAGCAGCTAAATCAAACACCTGATCTTGCCTAGACATTTTACAGGTGGAAACAGGAGCCACAAAGGAAAAAAGTAAGTAAAAAAGGAAAGAAGTATGGTAGATTAAAGTAGTGTGCATCCAAGAAAGTGGGCCCTGCACCCCATATGGGCAGCTGACCCTGGTATTGGGATGCAGGTGAGCCAGCCCTGGGGGCATTAGAGTGGGAGAGCTGCCCCTGACCTCTGGGCCCCCGACAGCAGTGAGGAGAGGCCCTGCACCTCACCTGGGCAAAACAGTGGAGCTGGCCCTGGCAGTGTGGGTGAGAAGGACCTGGATCTGAGGGCCCGCGAGTGGGAGAACTGGCCCTGCTCCTTGCTGCACGCTGCACTGGTGATGAGCTGAGGCGGTGCTGGAGAGATCGTCTGGGGTCAGGCTGACCAACCCAGCTATCGCCCAGGTCCAGGGCTGTGCTGGCCCACCCCAACATCCACCTCATCTATGAAATGTTGGAGCCTGTGAAGGGGACGAACCTACAGATCCCAAACAGCAGGACCTCCATGACACAGGACCACAGGATCCACAAGGAGCCCCAGTGAGAGCCCAGTATTGATCGGTGGTGTAGCAGAAGCTAGAGGCCTTGAGCAATGTCTCGTGGCAAAGAGGACTCACAAGTAAAGATGAATGGACTAAGGGTAAACTGTGACTCAACGGGCCACACTGCAGCTTCCACAACGAGATTCTTCTTTTTGTGTTTTGTTTCTTTGTTTTGTTTGCTTTTTGGTTTTCCTTTTAAATTTGGTTTTTGGGGGGAGGTTGCAAAGGTAGAGGGAACAGGGAGGGAGGTAAGTGGGATCGGAATGCATGATGTGAAATCCACAAGGAATCAAGTTAAAAAAAAAAAGCACTCGTGTGTGTAGTGTGTGTAAATAAATACACATTATTTGCCTACAGATACAGAAAGTATCCAAACATACTCAGAATAGACTGGACGCAAATGCTAAAGCAACAGGGTAAGATACTAACAGTAGGTGCATCTGAGCAAGCAAAGCACATCAGTATTCATTATGCCCTCTTATTCGTGCAGCTTTACACATTTAACATCACTTCAAGAACAATCTGGGGAGGTGGCTCCCTGAGTAAAGCATTTACTGTGCACGCATGAGGACCTGAGTTCGAGTCCGGGGAACCACATACCACAGCAGCACATATCTGGATCTTAGTGCTCACATGGGGCAAGGAGGAATGCGAGTCAGAAGCAGGAGAATCTCCAGAAGCTCATGGGTTCATACACAGCTATGAACATGAGACCCTGCCAAGACAGAAGGTGAGGACCAACACCACCCTAGACTGTCCCCTTACCTCCACACACACACACTATGTAGATATCCACACTTACACAAGATCACACATACAAGATAGAAAAAGAAAAACTACTTCCGTAAAAAAAATAGTAAGTGTTGAAATAAAACATGGAAAACCCTTTGAAATCCCAAACTTAAATTAATTCTTCTTTTCTCCTCAGCTACAACATCCTCAATTCCAGTGAGTTCCTGAAGACCCAGACACGTCTAAGAAACCCCATTACACTGTCTTCTGGAGGCCCAGACCTCAGAAGCACCGTCCCACAACACAGTCTGTGCTTTTGGTTCCTGCGCTCACGTCTCCTCTGCGTCACTACCTTGTGCTCTGGGGCCAGCAGTCAAGTGTAACAAGTTTCAGAAAAGCTGTGTTACCACACCAGAAGGTCGGAAGCTCAAGGCGACTATTGAATAAGGGGAGAGCATAGACTGGGTCCCCGCTGGACAAGGATCATGTGTGTCCAGGGAGGGACGAGAGGGATTTCACCACACTAGGGTCAGTGTGTGGTACAAACTTGTGAACTGTGTTTCCCTGGAGCGTTCCTTCCATGTAACACTATGCACACTTGGCTGCAGATAGCTGGACCAGCACACACCAGGGCTCGGGTAGGGAGCACCGTGGAGCACCGTGGCAAGCCCCCTCTTCGACGGGAGCAGCCCCGATGGTGCTTGCTACGCCTGGCTTTCCTCCCTCCTTCACTTTTCCTTTGGTTTCTCTTTAAAACCTTTCTCGGCCAGGCGGTGGTGGCGCACGCCTTTAATCCCAGCACTCGGGAGGCAGAGGCAGGTGGATCTCTGTGAGTTCGAGGCAGCCTGGTCTACAGAGCGAGATCCAGGAAAGGCACCAAAACTACACAGAGAAACCCTGTCTCGGAAAAAAAAAAAAAAAAAAACCTTTCTAAGCAGGACGATGGTGAACATCTTTGCTGGGGGGGGGCGGGGGGCGGGGAGGAGACAGAGGCCGGCTCATCTCTGAGTTCGAGGACAGCTAGAACCACACAGAGAAACCCTGTCTTAAACTGCCAAAATGTAAACAAACAAACAAGCAAACAAACCATTCCTGGCACTCAAACACTTCAGTGGCAACAATTTATCAAGTTAATATTTCAGTTTTCTACACCACTGCTAAATATAAGAGTTAAGGTACTTATACTTCTGTATACAAGACTACCATGTATAAAAACAGTACTTTGATACAATTCAGAAAAACTTTTCTTGGTGTACTTGATGGTTAACAAATGTAACATAAAAACCTTACTGAGCTAGCTATCACTTCATAAATCATTCAAAGTAATTTTCATCATATGATTTGTAACACTCAGGAGTTCTTAACTACTGAGTAGTATGGCTCTAACAAAAATTCTTTAAGATTTATTTATGTGAATACAATTTCTCTGCTATCAAAAAACTTTAAGAATTCAGTTTTATCTTACTTGACTCTAGTTTGTGATATTCATCCACAAACTAATGGGACCAAGTTCTCATTTTTTAAATATGATTAAGTTTGTGATATAGTTACTTTAACTATATACAAATAATCCATAAAATTAAATGTTTAAAGACACAATAACAAAAGGAACCTTCAAAAACCTTTAAAATCCAGCATCATATGTTTCCTTTTCTTACAGGAAGATAAACAAGAATGACCCATATAAAGCTTTCAAACAGTCATTACAGTAGAGCTCGCTGAGGAAAACAATACAGGAAGAAACACGTCCCACAGACTTCCAGCTGTTCACATGTGTCCTCAAAGTAATGACCATGACAGCACACAGGACGCCGATAGGATTTAAGATCCCACTGGGCAGATCTTTGTAGTTATCTATCTATCACCTATCTATCTATCTATCTATCTATCTATCTATCTATCTATCTATCTATCTATCATCTATCTATCAATCATCTATCTATCATCTATCTATCTATCTATCTATCTATCATCTATCTATCAATCATCTGTCTGTCTGTCTGTCTATCTATCTATTTATCTATCTATCTAATGAGTGTGATGAGTGAGTGTTCGACTCGCATGCCTGACACCTGATGTGCTCAGAAGAGAGCACCTAATGGATGCCCTGAACTGGTTATCAGGAGGTGCTGGAGGTGCTGGAGGTGCTGGGAGTCAAACCTGGGTCTCCGCAAGGGCAGCAAGAGCTATCAACTGCTCAACTGCTCCAGCCTCAGATTTTATTATTTTAATCTGTGTTTGAAGTTTTGGGTGTGTGTATATAGGAGCGTGAAGGTGTTAGCACATGGAGGCCACAGAAGACACAGGGGGTCTCTCCCAGACGTGGCGCTCAACAGTTTCAGCTGTCCAGTGAGTACCACTGCCTCCATCCACTCCATAAAGCTGAGGTGACAGGCACAGGCGGGCAGACGGACCTGGCTCAATGTGTGTGTGAGGAGTTAAACTGCAGTCCTCATGCTCTTCAGCAAGTGCACTCGCCCACTGAGCCAGCTCCCAGCTCTCCAGCCCTGCACTGGGCATGCCTTACAATGCCGTAACTGGTCTGCTGTATACAATATACCGGAAATGAGGTCTCCGCAACTCCTCAAATTTAAGTTTAAAAAAACGAATGTATTTTAGGTAACATCAGATGAAGTGCAAAAACGATGTTTAGGTCCCGACAGGGAGATCGGAGGCACCAGGCAGCCCCACAGACGGCAGGGGTGAGGGAGGCTCCGGAGGACGACAGCCAGCAGAGCAGGGGGAGAGCATGAAGCGCACCCAAGAGCTGGGCGGACGGACGGCAGCGGCCTTCTGCAGCACACGGCGTGGTGTCCAGAGAGGCAGCAGAGAGGCTGCTGGACCAGCACCGCACGCACGCACGGCTGACGCCTTCAGGAGGCTCGCCCCAAGTGCGGGCGGGCGGGCTCCAGTTTCCGCTCTCCATTTCCTGCAGTCACTGCTACATCTTAGACCATGCCAACGGGTGTGTGTGTGCGTGTGTGTGTGTGTGTGTGTGTGTGTGTGTGTGTGTGTACATTCTATTAGAGAAAGAGCGTCACAGTCACCCTTAACTCCTCCCAGGCCCGCTCCCACCCTCTCTGCACACCCAGCTTCGTGTCTTTAAGTTAAAGAGCTAATCAAGGCCGTATACTCCTGGGTACTGGAGAATGGTTGACCTACCAGGGCCACACTCGTAAAGAAAGCTGACTGCCTCCCCGAGAAGCCATGAGCTGCCCGCAGTTCCGGTTTACACAGCTCCAGGGCTGACAGGCTTGGCCTTGTACAGAGCCCGGCTGCTGTGAGTCCAGCATGCAGGGCTCCGTGGTGTCCACTCTGCTCCTCCCGGACCTCAGGCTCTTACAGCCTTCCACCCCCTCTTCTGTGACACATCACTTCTGAAGAGAAAACCTGTTGCTACTGTAAAACATTAATACCCACACTAATTTTCAAAACGTAACTAGTATTCAAATCATTCTACATATCTAAAATACTCACTTTATAAAACCACAAGCTTTAAACATCAAGGCACCAGAGAATCAGAAACGGACCTTGTTCTACATTTAAGAAATTGGTTTCATAATGGTAAGAGGCAAATGGCAAAGCCCTCCTAGTAAATTATCTTATCACTACAGAACAGAAACCAGAAGGTAGGCAAGAACTATTATCTGCACTTGACAGTCAGCAAGCTAAAACTCAGGGGACAGTTAACTTAATTCCCTAGGGGATGGATGCCATGGGCAGTCAGTCTCAAACCCAACTGTGGCTCAAAGGGAAATACCATCTTCTAACACACTGGTGGCCTGAGGTAGCTCTCAAGTAGCAACAAATAATGCTCAGTCATTTGAGTGTTAAACGGACTTTCTTGTGGTCTAACACCTTAGAATTAGAGCCTATAAAGCCATAAGTTGAAAAGTAACATGAGCGGGAAGCCTAAAGAATGCTTCACTCCACATAAGCAGGGTAAGAAAAAGCTTCATAAAAGGAAGCGCAGGCTGCTTCTCAGAGCTACCACCCCGTGAGCCTCAGAAGAAAACACAGTTTGCTGTGGCCTCCTGAACCCCACTTCTAAAACTGCAAGTACAAATGAGCTTACCTGGACTAAAGATAAAGAAACAAAAGCTGAACTGGACTAAAATGAAGAAATGAAGAATAAAGGCTAGATGGCTCAGTGGTTAGAGCGCTTGTTGCTCTCGCAGAGGTACAGGTTCAGTTCCTCACACCCACACGATGGCTCACAAGCATCTGATACCCTCTTTCTGAACTCTGCACTACCAGGCACACGCATGGTGCAAGACACACGCAGGCAAAACACTCCTACACACAGAATACATCAATCTAAAACATAAATGAAAACTAAGGATACAAACACCAGTGAATCAATGACAGGAATATGTAGCTTGGCTACATAATTCCACTGAAGAAGTAAAATCTGGGTTTTAATAATGTATATACTGAAACCATTTGCTGATTACTAAAGTCTGGGAATAAGCAGATTCCAATGTAACTGGGTGCATGATTCAAGACACACATATGCTTTCCCTCAATTCATCATGTTCCCTGGGAAAGCACCCTTACCCGACAAGCATGTCATCAAGGCCAAGGCAAGCATGGCACCAGCCAGCACAGTCAGCCGGTTATAACGCATCGCCATGATGGCCGCTATGAAAAACGTCTTGTCACCGAGTTCAGACACTATGATGACTGATATGGCAGCGACAAATGCATGGATAAATCCCAGATTCGTCTGGGTAGCAGCATCTTCTCTGTTGGTGTGAACTGGGGCGGCTGCAGTAATTCCTTTCTGAAAATTAAAAAAAAAGAAATTAAGTCACTTAGTTGATATTCTTTTAAGTGAGAAGTTATTTTTTGTCATACTCATTCCACTGCTTTATTACTTTAAAATCTGAATGCCATCAGAAATAACAGTAGCCCATACTTCAGCTCTCTATACAAGCAATTCAGTCTAGACACCATAATTACCTTATTTTCTAAGTATGTGGTAGAGTCAATTCATCGCTGTCTCATTCAAGTTTTCACTAGTAATTTGGGTGAAGACTCAGGTGTGTTTATCAAACATTCATTGGCATGTAGCTGGCAAGACATGTCACTGACACTGTGAAGGACTAACTGGATCCAGGAGGCTCTCAGGCTACAGCCAGAGTTGGCTGTAGCTAAGACAAGGTTTAATAGAGCTGGCTGTGCAAATGGTCCTATGATGAACTCTAAAAATATCCTGGACGGTTAGCTGATAAAAAGGCGAAGCAGTCTCAGTGAATAATAACATGAAAATATGACAAAACTTCATTGGCCTTCCCCAAAGTTGGCTAGAAAGTTCTGAAGCCATGCCCTTTAAGAAGGTACTGACCTCTGAAGGTCATGAGAAATGAACAGATTCTAAAACCAGGACTTCGCAAGCTAGAAGAGGCAAACCCAGGCTGTTTACAATTCTAAGAGAGTATAAAAAATGAAGGGAGGAGGTGGGAAGGAGAAGGGAAAAGGAAGGAGAGTGAAAAAAGGAACACTATAAAGGAAGATTACACAGTGGAGATTTTACATGGCCAGCATAGATGTGGCCTGTACAATCTAACGTATTTAGTTCCTGGCTCATTAGAAAAGGAAGCTGACTGGGCAACTCAGGTTAATCAGATGAAACACCAGGAAGTTCGGCGTGTCTGGGTTTCAGTAATTGGGAACGTTATTATGTGGCTCTATTTACACTCTTTGTAACATTCTCAATTCTTATTGTATACACGACCACTCAGTGCATGACATAAACGTGACTTAATACTACAGGGCATATCAGAACTGTAAGAATGACCTGGTCTAGTGTAGACCTCCGAGCTAAAACAAGGAAACTCTGTAGTCCTGGCAGCCAACTCTTAATTAAGCAGGTACCATTTTAAAGGGTCTCTCTCCATCAGCACTTTAACTCTATCTATGCTGATATTCCTTTAAAACAGGCTTATAGCTGGTCCAACAGCATTCCAAAAGACATAGGCACTTCAACTAGGACATCCTAAACACAGTATTTTCCTGCTGGAACCTCACCCCTCCTCCCCACATTACCCTCTTTCTGTATGAGACAGGGTCTGGCCATCGTGCTAAGGCTGGCCTGGGAGTCACCTGCCTGTTGCATCCTCCTCCTAAGTCCTGGGGTTGATTACAAGCACCAACTACCACACACAGCTGAACTGTTTATATGAAAAGACTTCACAAAATTTCAGCATCTTAAGTCCAAGAAAAATTTCAGGAGTAAATATATAGCATTTAATATCACTTGGCTCCAAAGCTCAAAAGAGAAAATTTTACATTTTAAATCAAATCACAGGAGAGAGAAATGTTTCATATTTTTTTGTGGTTTTCTAAGCCTTAAGTCCTTGGCCAAGTTATTTAGTCTGTTCTAGTAAAGAAATAAAGAATCAAGTTTGCCTGAAGAATACAATAAAGGGAAGGAGCTGGAGAGATGGCTCAGTGCTCTTCCAGAGGACTCAAGTTCAGTCCTCAGCAGCCACACAAGGCATCTCAGAACCACTTGTACCTCCAACTCTACGGGATTGGACACTCTCTTCTGGCTTCCACAGGCACGAATGTGGCATACATTCACAAATACATACACACACACACAGATGCACAAAAAATAACATGAAAAAATAAAAAAGGAAACAAAGTAAAACACAATTCTCCATATTCTCAAAACTTTTCAACATCGAAGACTAAAAGGCACTAAAACTACAAGTTTATTAAGTCTGGGATGGCCAAAAATGAAGTCTCAGGATGATGTGAAGACAAAGATTTTTTAAAAATCAAGTATCACAGATGTCCCATTTGGGGCTGGGCTACCCACAATCACTTATTCTCTGTATTCTGACCAGTTCAGGTATCTGTAGTGTGGGGGTGGGTTGGGGGATGGTGTTCCATGGCAGCTTTCAATCTACCTCAGGTTTTTATCTTATATTCTGTCCTTTAGTTTTAAAATAAAAACTTAAAAGAAATCAGAAACACCTGGTGCCAAATCTAGGGACTACTATATTGTCACTAATCTCATACCCCTCAAATTTACCTTGACTCTTTAAAACTTTTTTTAAGGTACAAGTACTATCTCAAAATTTAAACTTTCTGTTTTGACATTAATGATATTATAAAGCACTAATTCTAACCTTAGGTTTCAATTCATGTAGCTTAAGTACATGATTTCAGGCTTAAGTTTAAACAGATATTTAGAAATTAAGCTTGGATATCCCAGATGTATTTTAGAGATCCTGGTCCTTTAACTTCCTTAGGATTTACAGCATATGACATGTAAAAATGTTTAGGTTTTCTGCAGTGAATGTTAAACATTCCTAACATCGATCTCTGAGGTCTCCAAAAGGATGCTGACGATGGGGCGCCACCATGACCATTCCACCTGGGTTGTGGTACTGCCACTGATCGGATAAACACCACCCAAAGATCAGCGTTGGACCACAAACTGCTCAGGATAATTCCAAGGTGGTTAGCTGAGATGCACTACTCCCAAATGATACAGCTAGCTCTCTCAGGACTAGACCATTATTTCAGTTTTTTTCAGGGTCCACCAGAGATGCCAATGCCCCCCACCCCCCAGACAGCAGGAAGTAATTTTAAGAACATGACGTCCACATTCCCAATAGTGGAGATGGATAGGTTTTGGTCTTTCACTGGGTTATGGATATCTGTCATCATGTAAGGAAAGTTGTTTACAAGTTGTTATTGAGTATGGTCAAAAAGGGGGGGTAGATATGATCATTAAATCTACTTTCAAACTAAAAAAAGCAACTAATAGTCTTAAATATTTTACATTGGTATGGATTTTTGGATATTGATACAAATTTAAGGTTATTTTGTTATACTGTATATATGTTTCTACTTCTGTTTAAGATATTTTTGTATGTTGATACAATTTTTTTTTTTTTTTGGTTTTTCGAGACAGGGTTTCTCTGTGTAGCTTTGCGCCTTTCCTGGAACTCACTTGGTAGCCCAGGCTGGCCTCGAACTCACAGAGATCCGCCTAGCTCTGCCTCCCGAGTGCTGGGATTAAAGGCGTGCGCCACCACCGCCCGGCCATATACAAATTTAAGGTTATTGTCCTTATACTGTACCTTTGCTTCTATTTTTGCTCAAGGCATTACATATATAGCTTGTACCTATACAGCTTGTCAAATTATGCAATGTAAAGTTTTAGTCCTTAAAAGCTTTCCAGGATAATGAAGAAATATAGGCTAAAAGTCACCCATATCTATCAAACTTACTGCCATGTTAATTAGGTTTTCTAGGTATACAGAGATATATTTCAGATAGATAGATAATCCTCAGACACTTCAAAGACCTACAGAATATGGCCACTTAAAGACATGTCTGCTCCTGGCGGCACTGATCTACTTCTAAAGATGGGTATCGAAGAAACTCCATATGGAGTTTGCTTTCTTTGTGGCAAAAGCTAGCCATTAGGGCAAGAAACTGGCCTTGCCTCAACTGCTGACAGTATGCTGTCCAAATTGGACAAGCAGGACACAAAGAAAGGCAACTGCCAAACTTTGCCAAGACAGGGTAGGACAGTCCTTCAAATTTTCCTGCTTCTGAAAAAAGCCTATCAGATATTCTAGGCCTGTAGGCCAAAGATGGATGCCCCAACATTGCAGAGGAACCTTGGATGGCTGTCCAGGCACCAGCTGTTTCTGTCATTTCTCACATTTTTTGAAAGTTGCTTGCTTCCACTTCCTGCTTACTCAGGTGATATTATTTCCTTCTCGGGTCTTTGACGGAGTTGAAGACTAGACAGTTATAGTTCTCCCAAATCTTGGCAAAAGTTATGTTAGGAACAAAACTTTGGACTCTTAAAGAGAGACAGATAATGGAATCATCTCTATAAATTTGCCAATTACTTATGGACTGGACATTGAGAATGTATTTCTTACTTGATAATTGTTCTTGTTGTATGCAGTGTCATTTTTGTTAAGATTATTACCTTTCCTTTCTATCTGGACAATACTTGATAATAATTCTTATTGTATATAGTTTTACTATGAGAGACTTAGAACCCTTCCTTTTTATTAGACAAAAGGGGGGAAATGTTGTGGAGTTTCTGTGTATGCTGCTGGTCCACTGCTCAACTGAAAAGAGGCGGAGTTTCCAGTCAACTGTCTGGAATGGACCAATGAGTCTTAAAGGGCTTAGAAGAGAAAGAGTGACCGGAGGGGAAGAGGTGGGGCCGGGAGGCCATGCAGCCCTCTTCAAGCCAGGAAATGGCAGTGGCAGGATTTTTCTGCAGTAGCTTTCAACCCATCTCAGGCTTTTATCTTATATTCTGTTCTTTAGTTTTAAAATAAAAACTTAAAAGAAATCAATAACCAACTGTAAAGAGCGTCTTATGCCTAGAACACAACATGCAAACCTTTATCTGTGTCTACTCCATATTCCCATCTAATCACACCAGTTCCCAAAACCTTCTCCCGAAGAAGCCAGAATAGCAGCACTAAATGCAAAACACCACAAGCTGGAAAATTAGCCTCATAATGTACTTTTATATTTTCTCGTTTAAATTACCCATTTTACAAAGTAAAAACAGGTAAGACTGAGAGATCAATTTAACCCAATACATCCAAACCACCATTAACTTATAAGCAATGTTTTTTAAATTGCCACGAAGTATTCTAACATTGTTTTTCATACTACTTTTAAAGTGGTAGGCTATATGCTGATCCCTCCCCTCAGGGCTCAGTCATGGGCAGTGCAGTTTGAGAGCGCATCGGCTGCTGCTGACCACACCCTCAGTCAGTCAGACTTCCTTCCCCAGTGCCTTCATTTTGCCCCATTTGTCCAGGCTCCTCAAACCCAGTTCAGAGAACACTGTAAGCAAGGTTTATCTGGTCCAGCCCTTGCATCCCAGGCCCCTGAAATCCAGCCACATGCACACCATGACAATGTGTCATAGAAGGGGTGAGAGCCACAAAGGTGAGAAAGGGAACATTGGAGAGCTGGCATTTCTGTAGTAGAAACATATTATCAACTAAATGTTGATAAAGAAGAGACAAAGCAACTAAGTGTCCAATCAACAGGGAACTATTAAGAGCCACATAAAATATACTGTCTGGCAAGATGGTTCAGCAGTAAAGGCACTTACTTACAAACCTACCAACCTGAGTTCGATCCCTAGGACCCTCATGGGAAGGAGAACCGACTTGAATAAGCTGGCCTCTGATCTCCACATGTGTGATGTGGCACACAGGTGCCCACATACATACACATAAACAAACACAGATAAATAGATGTAATTTAAAACATTCAAGATTATGGACATAGAAGAATAAGAATGTTCTATAAATACTAATATTGAAAAAACTATTAAGATGCTTTAAATGAAATATGTATTATGTATGAAGTTAATGTATATGGGGGGGGAAGGGAGTTACATACATCATTGTAAATGCAGCCCAGATCATTTCCAGAGAGGGAAATCAGAACCAGAATGGGTGAGGCACTTTCCCTTAAAGATCCAAGTATTTTACAGCTCTGTGGATGTATAGTTTTGTCTAATTACTCAACTCCGCTGCTGTAACTTCAGAGCAGCTGTAAACTACTTTAAAGCATGAAACAGAGTGGCTCTGTTCCGACGGAACTCTACATAGAAAAACAGTCGGTCAGTGGGAACCTAGTCTGTTGAGCATGAATTAGAATATGAGAAGCAAAGCGATGTTTCTCACCACACAGCCTTCTGCCCCTTCTGGATTTCTGCCATCATGCACACAGGTGTGGATACCCTGTATGCACCACTTCAAAGACCTCTTTGAAAAATGTACTTTTAACTGTGTGTGTACTCATGTGTGTGCATGGAGATGCACACATGTGAGGGCAGGTGCCCACAGAATCTAGACAAGGGTGTTGGATCCCTTGGAACCAAAGTGACACGTGGCTGTGAACCACCCTGCATGGGTGCTGGGAACCAGACTTGAGTCCTTCACAAGAGCAGGACCTTCTCTTAGCAGCTGAGCCATGTCTCCAGCCCCTCCAAAGACCCGCTACCCTGACCTGCTACTCCAGCCTAGATCAATTCCTTGTAAGTTGCGGCAGGCCTCAGGCAGAACCCACCAGAAAGTACATGCTCTGCACTTACTCATTCAAAGGTCAGGAAGCTCATACCTGTGGGACAACCTTTGACCACCAAGTGGAGTATGGGTTGTGAGATTCTTTCTCGAGTCTCACAGGATCTAAGATTAGACACCTGGAATGGCTGACTAGAAAGTACAGCAGTGTGTACATTCTGCCTGACCCTGACCAACACTGAGAAGGAATAAAGCTTGTTCTAAGACCCAAGAGTAAACCACTGGATGAATGCTTGCAGTCTGAAAAACTGCACCCCAAATGAAAAGTATGTGTGATAATGATAACCCAACTCAGAGGCAAGCCAGAGGAAAGCCCCTAGAAGGTTTTGAGTGTAAGACAAACATGAATGAGGGAGGCACTGTGGCTAATAATCAGGGCCGTGGGGAATATCTGCTACCAGGCCTACCAAAGGTAAACTGCCTAGGAGTGATGGTGAAACTAATCACAGAAGAAAAAAATATGACATGACAGAAAGCAAAAAAAATCAATAGGTCTTAGGAAGGGCAGGGTTCAAACAGGGATGGTGCTCAGAATCTGGCCTGGCTGCCTGATAGTCATGCTCCTAAAAGCTAAGGGGCAAAGAAGAACCACAACTAGGGGTGTGGCTTAGACAAGTCAGTGTGAGTGACTAGCAGTTTCACGTGACGGTTCCCAAGAGATTGCCAGACACGGATCATGAGATGAGGCTAGGTCAGACAAGGTATAGACCTGGTGCCACGGGCCTAAATTAGCCAGGGCTGTTTGCAAAGGGATGAGATTCCCGGGGGAGACGGCCAATAGCTAAAGCTCACAGACTACATGGGTCCTGTCCACCGGAAATGGAGAGCGCACAGGTGAGGCTCAAAGCACCGTCCCATTCCAGGTTACCTATGACTTTCCAAGTCCATGCTCCTGAACCTGACTCCAGTCTACACCGAGGTGAAAGCTCCAGCTCTGTGGCCTTCCCTCTGCCTCCTTCACCACACCTGGCGCCGTGGACACAGCAGCCTTTCCACTGCTATTCCTGAGTGCTTTTCTGTCACTGCTCTGAGACTGACTAGATTCTAACGCTTGAAAGGGGATGCTGGGAAAGAAAAGAAAGAAAAGAAAGGGGATGCTGTAGAGTGTTCAAAAAAAGGAGGCATCCCACTTACGGATGTTTTACCATACTGATGTATTAATCTATAGATCTGCACCCAAAAACTACACATTTAAAATATGGAAGTGTTAAAAAAAAAAAAAAAAGAGCCAGATGTGGTGGTGCATGCCTTTAAACCCAGCACTCAGGGAGGCAGAGGCAGGAGGATCTCTGTGAGTTCGAGGCCAGCCTGGTCTACACAGTGAGTTCCAGGATAGCCAGAGCTACACAGAGAAAGCCTGTCTTGAAAAACCAAAATAAAATAAAATAAAATATGAAAGTGTACAACTAATTTCCCAAATCTCCAGATTGTCTCTCCATCATCTGGGGCTTCATGCTTTTCCAACTATGCATAATCTAAACAGAAATATTTCATTCCTGTGACTTTTTCTGGCCATCTTAACCATACACCAGTCTACTAGAAGACTGAGTTTCCTTACAGTTCAAAGTAAAATCACAGTCCTATTCTCTTTATACAACCTGAGGTCCTGTGGTTGGGGATAGCCTTAGTTCTAAAAAGCCTAAAGCACAGAGCATGTTTCTGGGTTCCTAGATACCCAGGATATCATTCTGCAGAATTTAACCGACTACGACTACACACACACACACACACACACACACACACACACACACACACACGCGCACACACACACACACACACACACACACACACACACACGCACTCCCCCCTCGCAGACTGGTTTCACTTAGTGATGCTGTTTTCTGCTCCAGAGAATGGCCCTGCAGCCCGGTGCTGCCCTCTCCACAGCATTCCAGTGCAGCACTGCTGTTCTCTCTTCCCGGTTTCCAGCGGAAGAGCTCAGGGGAGCTCTCCCCAGCTGTGCACACACAGCATGCTGTGGCAACAGGGGCAACTTCCAGATGTGGTGCCAATCCAGAACCAGCTGCTTTAAGTAACAGATTATCTGAAGTGATGTAAGCAGCACATCCAGTCTTTCAAGAGGCCGTAAGGCCAGAGTGGAGGTTTTCCTACCAAGCACAAAGGACAGAGGACAAAGCATCCTGGGGCCATGCCTGAGAGACATGATCTTGCCTGCTGGATAACCTATCTATAACTAACTAACTTGCCAGGTCAGTCCTCACAACTGTCAAACACTTGTAAAACATCTCTTTAAAGCAGAACCTCGGGGTATGGGAGAGCTTAGAAAAGCTCTTTTGGGGTGGGGGTAGAGGAAGAAGGAAGGGAAGCGAACAGAAATGAAAAGGCTGTCTTAGGCGGGGCAGTGGTCCGCTGCTTGTGTGCAGCAACTACTCGTTACTAAGTAGGCGCCAGACCATTTTCACATCATTTCATTTGATAGGCAAAAACCCAGAAAAGCCGTGATCACAATTGAACCTGAGGCACAACAGGCTTAACTCATGTTTCTACAATCAGATGGCCACAATGGTGTTAGGCTTCAGATTTTAAGAGAGCAGCTAGCCATGTCAAATGAGAACAGGAAAAGATTTCTAGACTTAATTTGCTAGGTTACAAGTGTGCTCCAAAATGATGGGGTGGGGGGCTGGAGAGAAGGCTCAGCAGGTAAGAACACTAGCTGCTCTTAGTAGTCTTTACATATGAGTAAGTCTCAAAAGAACAAAAAGACAAGGAGGGAACCTGGATCAAAGGTCAGCTGATAGCTAATCCTCCAGCAGAAGTGGTTTCTAAAGCAGCAGGCAGAGACTAATGGGGCCAAGCAGTGCTAATAAAGGTCCCTCATTATTAGTTCTTCCTTTCTCAAACAGGCCCAGCTGACTCCAAGTGGAACCGAGGGAAAGGACGGAAAAGGAAGACATAAAAGAATCAAAGGAAGAATGCACTGCAGGTCAGAGGAGAGCAGACCGTGGGAAGGAAGGCCGGGGATGTGGCTGAATGGGGGGACCCTTCCTAACAGACACAAGAGCCTGGGGTCAGCCCACAACACTGCCCTTCCTAAGAAAACAAAGACGAAGGCGAAGGAGGGGTGGGGAGGATGAGTCTGATCCAATGACGAGGGCAGAAAGCACAGAAGGCAGCACTGACACACAGGACACCAGCTGGGAGTGCAGTCCCCCTTGTCACACATGTCACCACAAGACGACATGAAATACTAGGGTGTTTCCTCATAGTATTCCTGAAACACCACTATGTCGGTATTTTAATATGTGAAACATGAATTGCACCTTGAAAACAGGACCCGCAACCTGTACTTAAACAAACAAAAAATTTTTTGTTGAGGGCCGGGAAGATAGATCAGTCCACAGTCTTTGTCAAAATCCTGGAGCCTTGAGTTCGGATCCCAGAACCCATGCAAACGCAGGTGCTGCAGCAGACAGAGCCCTAGCACCTCAGTGCTCCTCCAACAAGATGGGAAGGAGGGAGGAGCATCATCCCAGAAGCTGCAGGCCATCTAGCACGGCATGCACAGCATAAAACGAGAGACCGTCTCAAACAGGGTGGAAATCCAGGACTAACACCAGGGGTCCCCTCACCTCTATACACATGCCGTGACACACTTGTGCCCTCTCTTGTATCACACACACACACACACAGACAGACTAACACTCCTGCATAGAAAGTCCTCGTTTAAGAAACCTGAATTTGTGGAGAACCGGTCTCACCACATAGCCTGGGCTGCAGTCAACTTGAAGCCTCTTATTGTAGCTGAGAGTCTAAGTATGTGTCACCATAACATTATCCTCAGAGAAAATGACAACACAGAAAGATGAATTCCCATTTGAACCCTATAGTTTAATGAACACAAAGGCGACTGTAATGAATTCTCCTTTTACTCATGATGAAACTAGGAAGAATGCTTGCATGGAAACAAGACCTATAGCTTGCTACCAAAACAGATTCCACCCCTTCAAAAATTATATAGGAAAAAAAAAGAAAAAATACATACATGTGTGTGTGTGTGTGTGTGTGTGTGTGTGTGTGTGTAAAACTTAAGAAGTAATTAATTAAGAGGTGACCCCATGTGAGGATAACGTAATCTGGGACAACACTCAGGACTAGCTCAGCCTCAACACTACTGACAAGGCAGAACAGGCTTTTCTAGAAAACATCACAGTGTGCAGAAAGACAAACACAAAATGCCACACAACTTACAACAATGGCCCTGCACACAAAGCCAATTTTAAAAGATCACAGTTAAGAGACTGGGTCAGGAGCAGGATCTTGCTAGGCAGCTGGATCTGTAACAGAGCTCTATGTACCAACAGAGGCAGGCTAACCTAAAACTCAGGCCTGGGGTTATAGGTGTGTGCCACCAAGACCAGATAAAGGTATTTTTTGCAAGTTTTCATTACAATGTCTGCGTCTTTCTGGATGATTTAATTAGCTGATCTAAAATAACAATTACATTTTCACAAAATTAATTTTTTATTAACATTTAGCAACTTTGTTTATGGACATTACCATTCTAATATATTTGAAGCATATTAAATACTTAGTTTTACTGATTTTTTTTTCTTAAGAATTCGTTTGCTTACGTAACACCAAATAAATGGCGTACCAACAGCATCATTTCAGGCAGAGGTCACCATGGGAACCTCAAGTCTTCACAGCTGAGGGTGTCAAGTCAGAGCATGTGGAGACTGCGATGATCCAGGTGTTGGACAGCATGGAGAAGGAATGCAGTTTAATGAGAACGGGAAAGTAAGGAAAGGGTTCTGTGGAGGCATTCTCACAGTGCGTGAAAGAGCAGCAAGAAGTGGTGTGAGGAAGGAGCCTGGGCAGGCTCAGATAACAAGACTGGTGTAGGTATACCAACAGTGCTACACAGCCACACAGTCTCTTCAACTTCAGAACAGATATGATCTGTACTCTGCCCCGGGGAGAAATAGAAAAAAAGACGAGCAAACTAAGGTCACTATTTGGAACACAAAAACTGTGCTTTATTTATGACTATATGTTCAAAGAGAACTCCTCTGCTCCTGCCTCAACCTCCCAAGGGCTGGGACAACTGTACATCACCACTGTCCTCCTTTTTAACCAGGTTATAAAGACAAAGAACCCTCAACACACACAGCCCTGTCTGAAAGTTCAGCCACCTCACTGCACCCAGTAAGATAGAACCTCTTGTTTGTACTGTCTCTTCCACCCGAATGCCTGCCAGGGAAGACAGGATTTTCACAGTTCACTCTCCACTTGAGGCAGTGGCCTCAAAGGTTACATTTCAATATCCCACCCTTTTAAAATATTCACTGCATATAGCTGCAAAGTCAGCTGAAACCCAGATACTCAACAGATCTGAGTCCTTGTTTATATGGTTGTTAAACTGTACTTTGGTCATTTATGTCACATAGAAGCAACTTATACTTTTATTAAACAGTTTAAGAAACATGGAAGAAGAAAATTTCAATGTATTCTAGTACTGTTAAGAAATATTTGAGGTACAGCAAAAGTTATACAGAAATATAATTAAAATGAGACAAAGTTTTGCTATTAAGTGTAAATCATCAATTCCTAATGGAAAAGAACACCAAAATATATGAAAATATTGAAACAAAAAACCATAGTGTCTGAACTTTCCCTCCAACCCCTTAGTCAGGCATCCATAAGAGCACTTAAGTGAGGCCAACAGACTGTGACCTTTACTTACCATAGTAAGATTATCTCCAGCATCCTAAAAGGACTGTAGTAACTATGGCTGTGCCTACCACTATTTGTCTTAAAAATTGTAGTATGTACAGCTTCCATGAGCTGACACATCCATACACTGTACTCTTGCATTCAGTTTTCTGGCTCCCAGGGGCTATTGTTTTAAAGTGCACTTCTGATGCTGGAGAATGTGGCAGCTAGGGGCAGCTCACAGGCTCAACGATGAATGCAAAGAATAGAGTTCATGACTCAGCATCTCACAGCTGGTTCAGAAGCAGCTGTATGGAGCAGGGACAGACCAGCCAGACCATGAATGCACAGGCATCTGAATGGCTGCGATGCTGTTCATTTGTGGTTGAAGGAGGCAGAATGGGCAGAGGACAGGACAGGGAAGTCCCCTCCACCCAGTGCCTCTATGCCAACCAAGTAGAGGCTCTGGCTTCTGCTAGCCAGTGACTCTCACTTCTACACCTGCCACCTGATTTGTACTGCTATCAGAAGGCAATTTATTACTCTTGAGCTCAAACACTTCTGACCCCCCACACTGTGTGTGTATTTTGTAAAGTTTACAAGAGTCCCAGAATTAACAGCTATATAATCTACTGCAGTTCAATTTTCTAAGCAAAAACCAGTCCATTAATGAACAAAATCACAGATAGCAGATGATGAAAGTTGAGTTTTTCTTAACTTCACCTAGTAAATCCTTTAGCAAGTAAAAGAAGGTGGGATTTATACTATTAAAATATTTTGTCCTGCTTGAGTTCATTTTACGGTTTTTCCATAAAGGTATTTAAAACCCAATAGGAACTGAAATGTAAAAATGTAAGAAACTCTTGGATTTTTCTCATAGAAAATTACTTAGCAAATGTCAACAATGTATAAGGTTTTAGGAAAGAGACAAAGAGGAATAAGAGATAACAATGCTCTCTAGACATTAAATACGCTGCAAGAGCAGACAGAACATGTACACAAGTTTTAAGAAACCAAGTCAGAATGGAAAGTGTAAGAATAGATGAAATATTAAAGACCTTTGAGGGAGACGGGGAGAGGGGGCATCAAGATAAAAGGCTCACATCAATATATAATCCATCAACCACTAAAACCCGTGAGAATAAAACAAATGGCTAAGGGTTCTAGCAGAATGCAAGGACTGCTAAGAGCACCTAGCAGATGAGGAGCAGAGTCTGCTTTCTAACTCTGCTTCTGTTAAGAATTAGGTTCTGGCTCTGGACAGTCAACTACCCAAACCCAGGCTGCCCTATCTACAAGCAGGAAATGTCACCTGCTCTACCTGCTTAACAGCCAAAGTATGGCTGAAATCAGTTAATCAAATCTTAACATCACGCTAATGAAATCTCCTAACAGATGAGTAGTTATTAACTTCTTCCTGAGTACTTCCAGTAAGGAGAATTTTTCCTTATTTCTCAAGACCGATTACTACATTCTGGATAGGTGATTCTTAGAAAGTACTTGCTGAGTAAAACCAAACCCAGAATCACAGAAATTCCCACCTTCTGATACTGCGTAGAAAAACAAAATGCAGGGAAGGCCAACCAGTATAATGTGAACTGTGAGGAAATGAAAACTCCCATTTACTCAGAGAATGATCACTTCTAACAAGAGCAGCTTGGGAAAGGCTCCAGAGGTTTCTGTTGGCTCTTGAAGATGGGAAGGGTTCTGACCCGCAGGCTTCAAGCTCGAATTCTGTTGTAAGGTCTTTGTTTAGGAGGGGCTGGCAAGAGAGCACATGTCAGGTCTCAGGGTTCTGGAAGGCGCGGTTTTAGAATACAGTGAGGGAGTGGTGGGTCCCTAAAAGACCCAGGGTTTGGCTGGAACTGGGTGATGAAGAAACATGAATATCCATCCTGCCATGTGACTGTACAGAGCCATTCTCTGAAGAGTTCTGAGTTTAATGAATTAGGGGGCACAGATTGGGATGGGGGTAGGAAACCGATGCCTAAATGGGCCCTACTGACGGACTAGAAAACTCCAGTGTTTGAGTCAAATTTGGAAACAAGACAGCCCAAGACAGAGGAAAGTGGCTTAGAAAGGAGAAACTCTACGAACATAGATTAAAAGGTTATTTTATATCTATTTGGTGAAGGTAAATGTAGTTTGAGAATCCCCCACTGTAAAACACTCTAGCATCGGACGCAGGTCTCTGTGTTCTTAAAGGCCACTTCCCTCAAGCCAAAGCACGTTTTTTTTTTTTTTGAAAGGGAGGACAGCAATGCATGATCACTAGACCCTACATTTGGCAAAGAACCAAGCTGAATTCGGGTGAGCATCTCTGGATGGATTGCTTCAGCAACGACAGGGGCCGATGTGATCCTCTTTTGAGAAGCCGAAAGTCTCCCAGCTGCTCTGTGCTAAAAAACTTTCTACTTGGGATGAGTATTCCCAGTCTTTCCAGTACGGCACATCTGATCAGCAGGACGCCGACTCCGGAGCCAACACGTCGCTACCGGGGATCTAGAGGACCCCTGGGGACCCCTGGCTGGGCTCTCCCTTTCCCTTCCCCCAAGCAGCCAGGCGAGGCCAGGCCGCGCCCGGGAAAGCTATCGGTCACCCTCCTCCCGGCGAGGCTAGCAGGGGCCGGCTCCCCTCCCCCCGCCGCCTCGGAAAAGAGGGCGGCGCCGCCCGCGGCGGAGCCTGGTACCCGGCCGCCGGCTCCGATGGCGCGCCCGCCCCATCCCCTCCAGCCGCGGCCCTCACCTCGGCCCGGGCCGGCTCGAGGCCCTGCACGGCCGCGGGCTGCGGCTGCAGCTGCTGGGCGGGCGCCGGCGGCTCCTGGTTCCGGTGGCTCAGGTCTTCGTCGGGGCCGGCGCGGACCCCGACCGGGGCCCAGAGCAGCGGAAGCAGCAGGAGCACGAGCAGCCGTCGCGTCGGCGCCGGGCAGCTCCCCCGGGCCGCCATCCCGCCCGCCCAGCCGGCACGGCGCTGCGGCAGGAGGAAGTGCGGGCGAAGGGGAAGTGTGGAGCCTGGCGTGCCCGGGAGGCGCGTCCGTCAGGTCCCGCCGCCGCCGCCGCTCAGCTCAGCGGGCAGCCTGCACCACGCGGGACGCAGCCACCGGGACCGACCAGCCGCGGGCGCTCCGTAGCTGCCGGGCAGGAGAACCCACACACACTCCTCCAACTGCCTCCGCGGCCCAACTCCCCCGGCCCCGCCCCCTGGCCAGGACGGCCTCCCATTGGCCCGACGTCAGCCTCGGCGTCGTGACGTTTCCGGCAGGTTGAGGTGCGGCTCGCGCGCTCCTCCCATTGGACCCGGCGAGCCGGGCAGGTGGCCCTGAATGATTGACAGACACTCCCTGCATCCTTCCCAGCCCCGCCGGCGGCGACCCCCTGGGTCTCCGGGCCGTGCCAAGCGACCCGGCTGCAGGCGGCATCCGACCAGCACTTCCTCAAGAGCCTTAGGCAAGGAGAGCCACAGCCAGCGCCACCTCCACTTCTATTAAATGACAAGGGAGCCCCAGCCCCGCTACTTACGTGGCACTCCCGGACGGGAACTGCCACACCTTAAAGTGGCGATCCACCCACCCTCAGCAAGTCCCAGTGCCACCGACGTGGGATATTCTTTAAGAGTCCGCATGCTGGTCTTTGAAGGCTCTCAAGTGGGAGGATTCGGAAGTAAAAGATGAAAACGTCCAAGCTTTTGTTTTAAGACCTTGTCGAACAGCCAGCCACCCGCCAAAACACGGGTCTCACATTGCCCTGGCCCAGAAGGCTTTACTCTTTCAGATGTCCTGAAAAGGTCTGGCTTTTGAAAACGTTGACTGTTGTTTACGACTATTGTGGGATGGAGCCTCTGGGGTAGGCAAAACTAGAAGATCGGAAAGAATGGTTAGTTGGGCTCTAGAATATGACTGCATTTTTTTTTTAAGAAGAGCTGAATTACCTAATTACCAGAGTTACACACACACACACACACATACACACACACACACACACACACACACACACACACACACACACACACACCCCACAAAGTGCTAACTTCGTGCCAGGCCCTGTTCTAAGTCCTACCCCTGTTTCCTCCAGCCATCCCAGCCTGGCCTTGGCCTTCCATTGTTCCTTACAGAATATGTGGCCCTTCAAGCCATAGCTTCTGCACGTTCCTGGTGTGTGTGTGTGCTGAGGTAACCAGGATGCCTCCTACACGTAGTTTGGGGTGCAGCTATTGTCCCTCCCAGTTCATTCCTGGAGTGCAAATGTTCTGAGCCCTCGTGATGCCATGAAGTAGAGACCAGAAACCCAGGCTCCTTCAGCCACCTCCTTTTTCTGCAAAGATTTGCCTTGCTCAGAAGGGCTAGGTTAATTTTTCTGGAGGTAGCCACCCCCAAACTATGACTGTCTCAGAGGAAGGGCTTCTGGCTAAATTCTAGTTGCCTCACAGAGATGATCAAGCAAATAAGCTCGTGGGCTAAAGCTGCAGGGTGCTGAGGTGCTGAGGTCCTGGTCACCAAGCTGCCATGGCCCTGGAGGAAGACAGGAGATGGGTTCAACCGAAGCTGTCCGGCCAGGGCTTCCCACGCTCGCTTCCCAGAGGGGAGCTGGCAAGGCAGGGCGACAGCGGCAGGGTCTCAGGAGCTTGGGATTTCCCTGCCCCTCGGTGTTGCCCAGCTCGCTGGCCTCAGCGGGGCTCTGCCAGGTCAGCTCCAGGTATCGGATGCCAAAGGGAGGAGCTCTTTGTGTTCCACACACAGCGATATCTCCTGGGCTATGCTTTGCTCCAAATCGAGGCTAGATATAGCTTTAACTCCTGGAGGACTCAGAACCATTAGCCTAGTCTTTAATGGCGACTAACTCCCTTTGAAAAACAAATTAAAACAAAACCAAAAAAAAAAAAAAAGGCTTTATATATTTGAAGTGCTAGTGAGTGAATCCAGGCCTTGTGCCTACCAGGCAAGTTGCTCTACCACTGAGCTACATCCTCACCCTGTTGGCATCCTTCACTGAAGAAGAACTGAAGTGTTTACTTGACCCCTACCCACTAAGGGTAGAGGAGGCCTAGTAATTCCAAGATCAGCTTTGGGGGACTGTCCTACTTAGATGTGGTCCCGCTGAAATATAATCACTAGCGGGCACTTCGGAGCAAGGAATACCATGGACATAGCAGTGTACGGAGCGTGTGTAGTGTGGGGGCTGGGGATGCAACCAAGGACCAAGTGTGTGCTGTGCAGAGGCTAGGCCCAGGGCACCCCTGTCACCTTTCAAGATGGTTTTTATTCCTGTATTGTGTCTGTTTCCCATTAGTGGAACGAACAGCAGAGACAGTTTATAAAGAGGAACAGTTTATGCCTGCTCACAGGTTTGGAAACTTCAGGCCGTGATCAGTTGGTCCTGTTGTCTGGGGATCTGTGGTGAAGCAACACTTGATGGTGGGGTGTAGCTGGAGTTTTCTCCAGTCCCACTCGGGCCCTCAAAGTTCCGAGGCCCACTTATAAAATGATCACTCAGAAGCTCATATTAATTAAAATTGCTTGGCCATTAGCTCAGGCTAACTATTGACTAGCTTTTACATCTTAAATTAACCCATTTCTATTCATCTGTAAGTTGCCACGTGGCTTGTGGCTGGCTGGTACTTTTACATTTTGCTTCCTCTGTGTCTGGCTGGTGACTCCTGACCCAGCCTTCCTCTTCCCAGAATTCTCCTCTCTGTTTGTCCTGCCTATACTATACTTCCTGCCTGGCTACTAGTCAATCATCATTTTATTTATACAGAAAGGCATCCCCAGAACTTCCCCTTTTCTTTTTTTTCAAAAAGGAAGGTTTTTAACTTTAGCATAGTAAAATTACATATCACAAAACAATTATCAAGCAAGAATGACAGTTACAATATCTAGTCTATTTATAATATCTAGTCTATTTGTATTTGGCAAAATTAAAGAAGATATCCTATCTATCCTATATTTGTGAGTCTAAGGTTTTGTTTCTAACTTATCTTTTATCATAACTAAGGAAATTATAACTATCTAGTCTTCACCTACATCAGACCTCAGAAGGATATAATATTACCTGAGAAATGAGAGAAAGACACAATTGCTGGGGATGTCTTTCTGTATCAATGAAATGCTGATTGGCCAGTAGTCCGGCAGGAAGTATATTTATAGGCAGGACAAACAGAGAGGAGAATTCTGGGAAGAGGAAGACTGGGTCAGGATACATTGCCAGCCACCGCCACCATGAGAAGCGAAATGTAAAAGTACCAGTAAGCCACAAGCCACGTGGCAACTTATAGATTAACAGAAATGGGCTGAGTTTAAGATGTAAGAATTAGTCAATAGTTAGCCTGAGCTAATGACTGAGCAGTTTTAAATAATATTAGCCTGTGTGTGTTTATTTGGGTCTGAGTGGCTGCAGGACTGGTGGGTGAGAGAGATTTGTCTTGACCATGGGCCAGGCAGGACTGGAGATAACTCCAGTTACAGTAGGGCATGTGGTATAGGAAAGTGACTCACCTTGTGGCTGGGGGAAATAAAAAAAAAAAATGTTGGGACTCTTCTCTTTTTAAAAGTATTTTTGTAAACATATACAATGTATCTTCTATTTTTGGCTGTGAGCCTAGTCTTTAATGGCTGAGCCATCTCTCCAGCCCATATACAATATATCATAATAATATCTTCCTCCACTCTTCCACTCCCTCTAGGTTCCCTCCAACTACCTCCATCTACCTCTGAACTTCATTTTCTTTCTTTTTTACTTCTTAAAAATAATCAACTGAGTCCAGTTAGTGCCGCCTATATGCACAAAGATATGAAGCCATCCGCTGAGGCATGGGCAGCATACCAGGATCCACATAAATATGACAAACCCATAGCCAACATTATGCTAATAGGAAAAAACTCAAAGCATCCCCATGAAAATCAGAACAAGGAAAGTTTTTCCACTCTCTCCACCCCTAGTCATTATAGTGCTGGAAGCCTTGACTAGAGCAACAGGCAAGAGCAAGAAGCCAAAGGGATACAAATGACGAGGTGGGGAGATTTATTTGTAGATGATATGATTCCATACATAAGTGATCTTAGAGACTTCACCAACAGAACTTGTAGGAGCTGATGAATATATTCAGCAAAGTGGTAGGATACAAAATGCACAAAAACGACTAGCTTTTTTATTATTTCATGTGCGTTGCCTGCATGTATGTCTGTTTGAGGGTGTCAGATCCCCTAGACGGAGTTACAGACAATTGTGAGCTATCATGTGGGTGCTGGGAATTGAACCCCGGGTCCTCCGGAAGAACAGTCAGTGCTCTTAACCACTGAACCATCTCTCCAGCCTGGACTAGCCTTGTTATATACCAATAACATGCAGAAAAGAATCTGGGAAGCAATCCCACCACCAACACACACACACACACACACACACACACACACACACACACACACACACACCTGGAGTAAATCTCACCAAGGAAACGGAAAACTTCTTCCATGGAAATGTGAAGACACTGAAGAAATCACTTAAGGAAGACACTAGATGACAGACAGACCCTTTCATACTACCCCTTCTGAGCGCATGCTCCCAGTCACCAGAGTCCTCTTGCTAGACCCCAGCTCTTAAAGTTCTGAGCCCCTCCCAACAGCTCTAAGCTGGGGAACCAAGCCTTTGGCACATGGATCTTTGGGCAACTCTCAGGTTCGAAGCTATATAACATACTTCTAACAAGCCCTCGAGGCCTCCATCTGCTGCGATTAAACCTTCTGTCTGTCCAGCCCCAGCACCTAGCACGTTACCTAAGCGGGGAAGGTGCACTTACTGCCATTCTGCTGGTAGCAGATCCTCATCAAATGTTTATTCTGAGCCAGGCAGAACAGTCCTGAATTGACTCACAAGGTGGATATTAAACTCCTTTTAATGTTTTCGAAAATGAGAAGTTTAGAACCAGGAATTATCCCTGAATTTCATAGCTATCGAGTGACAGAATTTTGTTGGATTCCTGTTGTTGCCCGGTGTAGGAGAATCCAACCATCATACCAGCCAACTAGCCCACAGTGCGTGTTTCCTTTACCTGTCAGGAGGATGACCTCCCTCCACCCTGGGTTTTATGGGAAGAACTATTTCCTCATCTCTGGAGATGGAGGATAAACTGGGGCAGGAGAACTGGGCACACTGGACTCCTCCCTCCATGTTGTTCCTCTTGGGAGTCGCAGCCCGCAGGGAAAGATGGTATCGCTGCTCTCCTGGACCTGGGTCAGGCTCCGAGCTGTCTTCTACTAAAGCTCTTGAATCTGGATGCCGCTACTAGCCCAGCCCATCTGGCCACTACCCCTAAAAAAAGAGAGCAGGGGTGGAGGGGTGGAGCTGGCTCTGTCACAGTAAAGGTCTGTGGCAACAAGATGGACAAGTTAAATTCAATCCCCAGAATCCACATGGTGAAAGGAGAAAACTAAATTCCCCCATTTGTTTTTTTGCCATGCAAGCGCGCAGCGCGCACACAAACACACACACCAAGTATAATAAAAACAACAATAGGCACTCCCTCCAATCTGGTCTCCTATCTGTCTGACTCTATTTTCATGCTGAAGTTTCTAAAGTAAGGAAGAGAGCCCTTCCCCAGCACCCCAGAATCAGCCCCCAAATAAATTAAAAATCATTTTGTTTGTTTGCTTCTTTAAACACTTCATGAAATAAAGACTGGTTAGAGAAGATAAAAAAATAAAATAAAAAGGAAGGGGGTGGAGCATAGAGTGGAAATGTCACTCTGAGTCAGCTAAAGGTCATCCAAAATTAAAAAGACACGTGACAAATTGGAGTGTAAGTGGATGACACATAGCAGTTTGCAAAAAATATTTCACCTCAGCTCTTCAGTGCATACCTAGTATGAGAAATAAAGCCTGGTATGCGTGCTAAGCCCCTGGACAGCGTGGAGATCTAGAAGCTGGTAGATAAGTCCAGCTGGTCCAGGGAAACTTCAAACAAGATTGAGCATAAGTTAGAAATGTTTCATGCATTAAATGCAATTCAGAAATAATTCATGGAATTTCCTGGATTTCTGCCTAAATCAGAAGCCAGGCTGAACGGTGGAACATCCAGAAAGAATGCTAAGTAATGAATGCTCCACCCTCACCTGTGCAGCCATTTGCTCACTCTCTGGGATGTTTCACAGACATTTCAAAGTGGGAGCACAGCAGGTCTTCTGCTTGCCTGTCCAAATCAATTCTTCCCCTAGGCTTCCATATGAGTGAAAGGAACCAGCATCCACGCGGTTGAGTACCGGTCTTCAAACCCCACACCCAATCTGCTAGCAAGTTTGGCTGTCTCTGCCTCTAAAACAGATCCTAAATCTCTTCGTTTTCCCAAACAGGAGTCATTTCTCACGGGACTGTTCAATGTCTTATTAATTGGCCTTCCTTGCTTCGGCTCTTCTTGTGGTCCTTTATGTTTGCTTTGGTTTGGCTCTGAGAAAGGGTTGCATGTAGCCCAGGTTGGCCTCAAACTCCTGATCCTCCTGCTTTTACCTCCCAGCGGGGGAGGATTACAGGTGTGTGCCACTGCACTCACCTCTTGCAAGTGAGTCCACAATCTAACCAGCAGCCAGAATGGGTTTTAGAAATGAAATAAGGCATTTCATTCACCTGCTTAAAGTTCCCTAAGGAGAACTAGGGTGTTGGGTCGGCTGGTAAATGTGATTGTTACACAACCAGAGTTTGGCTCCCCAGAATCAAGGTAAAGGCAGGACAAAGCATGTGTGTGTACTCTCTGCTCTCCGATAGTGAGATGGGAGGCAAAGACAGGAGAGTCTCTCAGAAGCTCACAGGCCATCTAGCCTGGGGTCACAGTAGCAACAACTAACATCTGTCTCTAACAAGGTAGAAGGTGAGAGCCAACAACCGAAGATGTCCTGTGACCTCCATATGTACACGGGTTCACCACACACACACACACACACACACAGACATCCACATATTCACACCACACATACACAAATGAACAAATAAAAACTCTCCAATGACATCTAAATACACTTAGGATAAAGACCAAAGTCCCTGCCCCTGGAAGATAGATTATGTAACCCTGCCTCCTTGCATCAGCTCGTCTTTTACCTTTCTCCACCTCGTGGACCATGCCCAACCAAACTTGCTTCCATCTCAGGACCTTTGAACTTGCTGTTTCTATTTTTAGAACATACCTTTGCCTTACCTCTAGGAACTTAAAGGAAGGAAATAGACTTGTTAGGCCCTTTAGCTCCATCTGATCAAGTTTTCATTAGTACTGATTAATTGCTATAATAGGGAGCATGACCTCAGGTTGATCAAACACTCCACATGTTCAAGGGAGAATTCAGAGATCAAAATTCTTATGTAAAATATCCTTTTTTTTTTTAAAGCTGGCAGTTGTAGCAAACTAGAACTACATCTACATAGTCCTAACATAAAATGTCAAGCAACATTAGCATCAATTAGAAGGGTTTCCCTTCCAATCCAGCAGACTGGACTGGAGATCAGGGATCAAGGTTCCTTATAGCTTTGTGCTGTCATTCTTGGGGTGTGAACTGACCTTCATGACTCGGTATGTCCTCTAGGATCTAGCTCCTAAATCTCAGGCTGCAGGATGCATGTCAAGCTGTTAAAATGGGGACACAAGGCAGCCATCAGGTACATTTTATGAAGTTTCCACAATGTGTATCTGCTTACATCTTATCGGCTAGATTTTAAACTCCGGTTACTGACAGCTACAAGGGAAGCTGAGAAATGCCAGGAGCTTTTAGTACAGAAATGAAGGGGAGTAAACCCACTGGGGTCAGAAATTAATAGTCTATGTTGAAGTAATAGTAAAGCGAGAAATCCATGGGAGTTTGTTTTAGGGGTATTAGGGAATTTATTAGGCTATAAATTGAGGAAATACAGTTACAAATACAGAACCGAGTAGACAGCTGAAGTCGTCCTCTGTTCTGACCAGGAGTGAATCCACCTGGCAGTTTGATCACACAGGAAGCAGGAAGCAGGGAGAAGGGGCCTCTTGCCCCCTCACCCTTTTAAGAGGTCACATACAACAGCAAGATGCACCACCTCCTTCAGGCCATATAGGCAAAGGTCGTGAGTGGAGCAAATACCACTACATAATAGTGTCAATTAGGGCTCTCCACAACAGTAGACCTAGAACAAATATGAGCTTTTTAAGGCTGGAAACTGAAACAGGGTTTTTTCTATTATAATCCTGAAGCAGAATTCTCATTCTCATTCTCCCCCCCACCCCCTCTCTCTCTTCTTTCGGTTTTTCAACTAGCTCTGTAGACCAGGTTGGCCTTGAACTCACAGAGATCCGCCTGCCTCTGACACCTGAGTGCTGGGATTAAAGTTGTACACCACCACCACCTGGCCAGAATTTCTTATTCCAAAAGACCTCAGATTTTGCTCTCAAGACATTCAACCTGTTTGATGAACCCATCAATTTGAACCCATCCATTCAAGACTGACTGCAAATGTTACATCTATAAGATATTTTAAGAGCAAGCTAGACTAGTGTTGTTTAAACTACAACCAAAAAAAAAAAAAAAAAAAAAACAAACAAACTTGACTATGTGTCCCTGTGCTTTTTCCATCATGATCTCTATATCTCTTGCCCAAACTAGCGGAAACACATGAATTGTGAACCAATAGCTGAGGAGCCCCCATGGAACTGGACCAGGCCCTCTGGTTAAGTGAGACAGTTAATGAGCTTGAATTGTTTAGGAGGCAGCCAAGCAGTGGGACCGGGACATATCATTGGTGCATGAGCTGGCTTTTTGGAACCTAGGGCCTATGCTGAGACACTTTGCTCAGCCTTGAAGCAGGGAGGAGGGGACTGGACCTGCCTCAACTGAGTCTACCAGGCTGGACTGACTCCCTAGAGGAGACCTTGCCTTGGAGGAGGTGGGAATGGGAAGTGAATTGTGGGGGAAGGCTGGGGGATGGGAGGAGGGAGAACAGGAGAATCCGTGGCTGATATGTAAAATTAAATTAATTATAAAATAAAAATAGTTTTTAAAAAAAGCCAAATTGACTTGACACATAAAATTCAGCATCACAGTAGTCCAAATTTTTAATTTGTCAATTTTTAAAGAGATTTGTTTGTTTTAGTTAATGTGTAGATCTGTGTGTCTAGTGTTTGTGCACTGTGTGCATGAAGTGCCTACAGAGGCCAGAAGAGGGCATCAGATCCCCTGGAACTGGATCGACAGGCAGTTGTGAGCTGCCTAATGTGGGTGCTGGGAACCAACTTCAGGTCCTCTGCAAGCATCATCTCTACAACCCCAATTCAAATTTTTAAAAACACTGTCAAAACAGTGCCTGTCTGCGGGCTGCATTTCACTTGCGTCCTGCCTGTCGGTAATCTTCTTCTATGTGTTTGAACAAGCAGCTTAGCCCCGAGAGGCTGACAGTGTGAAAATCCTATACTCTAGACTCTGCCTAGAACTAGGATCTCACACACCATAACAAGCTCTGCAGCAGAACTACCATGTCCAACCCGCTTTCTGGGCCTGCGCTCAAATAGACAGCCCTGGTTCTGTTTGGGTTTTGTCAGTTTAATTTTTGATTTCTGACCACTCTGCCAATGGGAAACTATCTCAAAAACAAAACACTTTTCTCCACTACCCCCTAAATTATTTTCTTTATATAAGCCAAACTTCTGCTGCTATTGAATGGTTTAGAGAATTGGTGGAAGAAAAGAGGAGATAATTAACTGGGGTCCACAAAAAGCCTATGGCCTTTTCAACCGGTAATTACCAGCCATGCATGCACACCGCCCCACTCCACAGAGGAATGTGACTTCCACACAGTTCTCAGCCGTCTTTCAAAGTTGACCTTGAGACACCCTGAGAAGTGGGGGCAGGGCCACCACTGTTTTGTCGCAGATCTGCAAGCAGGCTTTATGGATTACAAATACCTTTTCTGTTTCTTGTGTGTGTTGTAACTGTCTTCCCCAATTTTAGAGACTCCTGTATGAACTCTTCTGTTGTAATACTGCACACACTGGCATGTTTTTGGAGTCCGTTTGAGCCATTTAAGAAATAAAGGACTAGAACAGGCCCATGAGAGGCACCAACACAAAAACTACATCACTTAGGAATCTGTAATTTTATTAAAAATTGGAAAGATAAAATATGTTCAGTTGCCTTGTCCAATAGCTTTGGGTAAGTATAAATTCCTATAATAAATGGGTTTATTACAATAGCCATCAGACAAAAATAGAAACAAGTATAATTCAATACATCTGTGTCAGCTGCACAGGAAGCAAATTTATCTGCTGGAAGTTTTTTTCTCTGCTATCTCATTTTCAAAAGCAAGTCATCTCTAATGTGATTCTGTCTCTACTATAAAGTCCATTGAGAGCCATTTTTAAAATTTTTATTTTATTTGTGTGTGTGTGTGTGTGTGCAAACACTTTCATATATGTTTGTGTACCATGTGTATACTGACACTATGGAGTCAGAAGAGGGTGTCAGATCCCCTGGAGCTGGAGTTATGGATGATGGTGGGAATGGAGCCTGGGTCCTCTGGAGGAGCAACAAGCACTCTTAACTGATGAATCATCCTCCTAGTACCTGAGAGTCACTGTTTCTAAAGAAACGCCCAAACAGAAAGCTGGTTCCAATAACTGCTCTTTGAAAAAAATATGACACGGCATCCTTGGATAGCACAGAACATCGATGAACACTCCCACAGGCCTGCTACATCTGAATTTGATCTTCATCTGAATGGATTTTTATCCTGATAAACTCATGGTTTTTTATATATATATTATATTATATATATAATATATATATAAAATGGACAGGCACTCATAAGTAAAAATAAGTCTCTGTGTATTTATTTGAGAGCTGGGTGGCAGGCCCCTGAGGAGTAAAAAAAGTCAACCACAATGTATTTTCTTATACCTACCCCAGCAGTACATTATTTTAAGATAGATAAATTCCTACTCTGTGGTTTTATATGGAACATTTTATGAGTACACACTATCTTGCATTTTTTGCTCTTTTCCTACACCCCCTAAACATTTATGGGTGGTATTTGTCCTCTTTCATGACTTAACAAAACTTGCTGACAGCCTTGCCTGAGGTTGAGGCTGGCTTGCTTAGCCTAGTGCAAAAGGAAAATGTGGGCGCCCTGCTCAAAAGGCAGGAAAGGTGCACAGTAAAAGCTTCTACTACGAGAGGGGAAATAATGGTTCATGAGAAACCACAAACACTTAAAAACGGCCAAAATAATATTTTGATGTTATCATTTTATATAGTTAATGGCTTATCAATAATCTTTCCCCCAACATAACATTTTAACTGGTTATTTGGGAATTTCGTACGATGCACCCTGATCACACTCAATTCCCGTTCCTCCCAGGTCCATCCTCCTACCCTTGCACACTCCTAAAAATATACACCAAGTCCAATTCATGTTTCCCATATATTCACTGGAGGAGCATGGTCAAATCCCAGTGCCCAGCCCCTTAAAGAAAACTGAGTCCCTTCCCCACCCCTCACTCACCACCCCCTGGCCAGAAGCCATCAACTGTGAAGAGCTACACTTCAGCCTCTTTATGGCAATTTTTTTTTTTTGGTTTTTCGAGACAGGGTTTCTCTGTGTAGCTTTGCGCCTTTCCTGGGACTCGCTTTGTAGCCCAGGCTGGTCTTGAACTCACAGAGATCCACCTGGCTCTGCCTCCCGAGTGCTGGGACTAAAGGCGTGTGCCACCACCGCCCGGCCTTTATGGAAATTTTTAAGGACTCTCTTTAATAGCTTCCTGTCTGGACTATTTCTTTTTTGGGGGGGGGGGTTGGAAGGTTGTCTCAGAAGACTTCAATGCGTCTCATTCTCAGTTAGAGTCTGCCGTCGTCAATACCACTGCAAAGGACGCTTCCATAAACTGCACTGGGTCATGGACTCCACAAGGCTTCTGGTGGCAGCATGGACCACCGACATCAACATGGTCTCCAGCAGCAGCTCTGATCACGGGCATCAGCATGGCTTCCAGCAGCAGCCTGGACCGAGGACATCAGCGTGGCTTCCACTGCTAATGCAGACCATACACATCAGCATGGCTTCCAGCAGCAGCCAAATCACAGAGGTCTTCGAGGACGCTTAATCCAGAAAATGGGCCATTCTTCATCTCAGTGTTTTGTTGCTCAGAGACAGGAGGCAGCGCTGAAGCCTGGTGCTCTCCTCCCCGGCCGCAGGGGCCGTCATTGCAAGCCGCAGTCCCCTGTGGCCTTGCTCCCATACCTACTGCGGCTGCCCAGTCTCTAGTTCTGCTTCTCTCTGCCAAGGGCACCAGTCC
Source organism: Peromyscus leucopus (assembly GCF_004664715.2). Classification (NCBI taxonomy): domain Eukaryota; kingdom Metazoa; phylum Chordata; class Mammalia; order Rodentia; family Cricetidae; genus Peromyscus; species Peromyscus leucopus. The sequence continues at coordinate 63,060,289 of NC_051071.1, read as the reverse complement.
CTCCCTTCTGCTATCCATTTTCCCAGTTCCATGAAGCCACTTTTTAAAAAGCATCTTCCCATAAGACCTACCTTTTTAAAACAAAACAAAACAAAAAAAAACCCCAACAACAAAAAGTTGTTCTGGAGATACTGTGCGCTCGGCAGGCTCATCCTTGGCCGCCATGTCTCCCCTCAAAGCCTAAATGGATTTCTCAGGCTCCTCAGAGTGGCCTCTCAATTTTGGGTAGTTTTTCATTTTAAGGAGGCTCTTTCTATGGCCCAAGTAATCAAGTATTTATGGACTGTGCTAACACTGAGCTCTCTCTCTCTCTCTCTCTCTCTCTCTCTCTCTCTCTCTCTCTCTCTCTCTCTTCACTCTTTCCCCTTGCATCCGGACTCTCCCAACCCCCAATTTCTTTCTTTTCCCTTCTGAGAATTGAACCCATAGCCTCATGCATGCCTGGCAAGCATTCTACCACTAACTGCAGCTCCAGTCCCCTACTTCCAATGTCTGATAAGTTAGCTCAAACATACATTTTAGTATTTCTAGAGTTGTTGATTCTTGTGGGAAAATTTTCTACGCAGATTTAACTTTTAATACAAATCCGTTTTACGTCGGTGTGGATTTAATTTTAAGTATCCACAATGCCATTTCTATGTCTCTGCTAAAACGCAGAAAGGTGTCCTTAGAATTAGGGAGAGCACAAAGAGAGCTGGAAGTGGCCTCGTGATTAATACATAATTCAAAAGTTCCTTGTGTGTACTCTGCCACTGTATCTCCCGCTGCAAAGAAAACATTTCAGTTGTCTCCTTTGTAAACAGTCGGCCCTGCCTATAAAAAGAGTGAGTGCAGTTGCGGCTGAGGAGTTGGCTCCGCAGCTACTAGCGCTGGACTTGCTGCCCTGCAGAAGACGTGAGTTTAGTTCCCAGCACCCACATCAGTCGGTTCACAGCTGCCTGTAACTCCAGCAAACCCACTGCTTTCTTCTGACCTCTGGGGGCACCCACATGAACACACACACACACACACACACACACACACACACACACGAATATAAAATAGATCTTTTAAAAAATGTTCTTGCAATGGGCAGGCCGATAATTCCAGCACTTGGGAAACAGATGCAAAAGGATAAAGAGTCCAAGGCCATACTCTGTCAAAAACACCTGAAAAATTATGTGCACATATCTATGGTGTGTGTGTGTGTGTGTGTGTGTGTGTGTGTGTGTGTGTGTATCTTTGTGGTGTTGCCTGTAATCCCAGCTTCTCGGGAAGCTGAAAGATCACAGAGTCCAGGAGATGGAACCCAATGGGGGTGACATACAGACCCTACCTCCAAGGGAAACAAAGCGGGGAGGTCCTTTTTATAGAATGCATTTTTTTATTGGTTTACTATTAGTATGTATGTGTTTGACGTGTGTGTGCACATCATGGTGTCGGTGTGGAGGCCAGAGGACAGCGTTGTGGAGTCATTTTTTTCCTTCCACCCTTCTTCTTCCACTCATTCACAGGATGAGTGAGGCTGTCAGGCTTGCACACCAAGCACCTTTACCCACTGAACTGTCCTTCTGGCCTCGGGATGATTTTTTAGATGGAACTTCTCTTTTGTTTCACTTTTTCACGGGCAAGTTGATGGAACTCAGGGCTGTGGGCATGCTAGTTATTCAAGGGCTCTACCACTGAGCTATGTGCTCAGAAGTGTGTGTGTGTGTGTGTGTGTGTGTGTGTCCGTCCCCTTGGCTGAAGTGACCCCCCCCCAACTTACTTTCCCCTCCCCCCCATTGGCTGGAACTTACAGGTGCTTCCATGCCTGGCTGTAAATGTAATTCCTATTTCTAGGCCCGTGATTGTTTACCTTGCCATGTCCCAGCCATTAAAACTAGAGGGTGCGAAGAACTAAGAACTGTAATAATTCTCCCATATGCTCTTCTTTAAAATCCCATTCTTATTTAAAAAAATCATTTACTGCCAGGCACAGCAACGGTTCAGGGCTGGTTCGAGGAAAAAGTGAGTATTCGTGCAAGCGACGCAGGGGCCAGGTCTGCAGGGAATAGGTAAGCTGACCTCTCGGCACTACTTCCGGTACTGTCCCCCGAGAGCTTCTTCTTGTTCCGAGAGCCACAGTCCTGGCTCACAGACATTGCTTCTGCAGCTGCCTCGGTCACTGCTGCAAACGAGGACCAGGCCCAGGCCCTGCTGCATCCCGGACACTGTTGGCATGCGCGTGCGGAGCCTTCTGCACTCGGGGGCCGTAACATCCCGGTGCGGCTGTGTTTCCACAGCTCCCAGCCATGCTCCCATGATCCCATTGGGCGGGCTTCATTTACCAACCACAAGTTCAAAGACAAAGAATGATCAACAGTCTCAGGAAGGCAGCAGGAAAAGATTGGAGCAAGCATGGAAGCCTTCGGTGAGGAAGCTTTGTGCATGAGCCCTTGAGGCTGTCCCTGAGTACGCCATAGTCGGTTAGGATTTGGATTGTGTTTTGCTGTTGTTTTGTGTTTGTCTGACGGGTTGATTGGTTCATCTTTTTTTGGGCTAGAGTCTCTCTAAGTGTCCCTAGCTGACCTCAAACTCATTGCCCTACATTAGCCTCCTGAGTACTGAGATTATAAACATGCGCCGCCATCCTGGGCTGGGACAACCTCTTTGACCTTCCTGCCAATAACAGGCTGATGATCAATCTGCACCTTTCCGCACTTCAGTCACAATCTCTCAGAGGCAGAAGCCTTCCTTCTATACCTTCTCCTGTTACGTGTTAGAGATGTCAATAATTTAGTTGAACAGATAAATTATGGCTCTTAGTTTCACATCAGTAACATGTAGATTTGGGGGCTAGCATTCCTTCACTGAAAGACACTGAACTGATCAAAATAGAAATAAAAGCCGTCGGAGCTGCTTGTCTGATCCAGGAGGAGGACATCATTAGTGCCTCCCGCTCCTGCTCCACAAACTGCCCTTGGGTAAACTTCCCAAATGTGGTGAGGACCAGCCTGGTTTTTCTTTCTCTTAAGACCATTGATGAGTTTCCGGTTCCCCCTTTTGGTCCCCTGCCCCCCACTTCTTTCCCAGATTCAAGATTTAAAAAAACATAGCTTTTTTTTTCTTCACAAGAATTCCTGAAGGCGATTTTGTAATGCTGTCTGAGACCACCCTATGAAATACTGCTGATTAGGAAATTCTATTAGCATATTCGACGTGTGAAGGGAAGGCTCTGAAGGCCAAGAGTGAGGGTTCTAATACTGCCTCTTAGCTTTCCAGTAGACAGGTCGGAGCGCTCACACTCTGCCAAAAGCAGCAGTAAGTAGCCTTGGGATCGTTCTTACTTTACTTGTTTGAATTTTATGGTTAGGAAAATACACTCTCTGGAGTCATGAAGATAGGCCTGGACACTGTAAGGCAGGTTACATAATTATTTCCTCTGTAGACAGACATGCTCTCATGAACCCGTATCACCCAGTAAGATCTCCATATCTTCAAATACTTAAAAAAAATTCCCACCCTTCGTGTGTGTGTGTGTGTGTGTGTGTGTGTGTGTGTGTGTGTGTTAGACAGAAATAGAGTACCCACATGTCACGTGGAGACCAAAGGCTAACCTTGGTGCTTGTCAGCTGCCTTCTTCTTTGTTTGAGAGAGGGTCCCTCGTTACATTGCAAGGGATGCAATCCAGGGAGTGGAATGAAATCAATGTGTTGTTGTTTTTTTAAATCTCCTTGAACAAAACAGAAACAAAACTTAACCACTTGACAGTCTAAAGTTGTTCTGAGTAGGGAAGAATGCTGAACCACATCAAACCCTAACTGTGGGCAGAGGAAACTCTGCCTTGTTCAATGTGCTCTGTGATGTGCTTTGCTTGCCACTGGGTATGACAGGCTAGTTGGCCAGGGGGTTTCTGGGTTTCTCACGTCTCCACCTTCCATCTTGCCATAGGGGTGCTGGGTCTATAGACACCCTACCTCTTCTTGCTTAGGTGGGTTCTGGGGTTCCAAATTCAAATCCTCCTGCTCATAAAGGCTTTGCCTACTAAGCCATCTCGCTTGCCTTTCAAATGCCTTTCTGATCTTAATGTCAGAGTGTATTCTATGACTGAGGAAAATTATGTATGGCAAGTAGAATATTACTTACTCCTTCTGACCCACCCTCAGACACTTCTGCTTTTAAACGGTCACATCCTATGACAGACATTGCAGGGGACACAATCCAAGGAGTAGAATAAAGTTAATATATATATTTTCAAATCTCATGTTCTCCTTGAACAAAAGCAGAAACAACACTTGACAATCTGAAGTTGTTCTGAGTAGGGAAAAATACTGAACCACATTAAACCCTAACCATAGGCAGAGGAAACTCTGCCTTGCTCACCACGCTTTGTAATTCTAGAACACAAAGAGAGCATGCCTGCAGGATGAAAGAGGAAGGCTCTGAAGAGCAAAGCTGCGCAATGAACTTAGAGAGAACAGGTTCATCAGAGATGCTGCTAACAGCACAAACAGAGCACTCAGGGTGACTTCGGTAAGTGGACGGGATATCAATTATTTAGAAAAAAAAGTCTTAGATTTTCTCCCTCTGCACATTTTTTAGCATGATCTCACAGGATGTTTCTAGCAGAAGATGTGGTGGTCTGAATGAAAATGGCCCCCATAGGCTCAGGGAATGGCATAATTGGAGGTGTGACCTTGCTGGAGTAGGTGTGGACTTGTTGGGGGTGGGCTTTGGGGTTCCAAATGCTCAAGCCAGGCCCAGTGTCTTCCTCTCTCCCTGCTGCCTGCCGATCCAGATGTAGAACTCTTGGCTATCTCTCCAGCCCTGTGTCTGCTGGCATGCCATCATGCCTCCTGCCATGATGATAATGGACTGAACCTCTGAACAGTAAGCCAGCCCTAACTAAGTGTTTTCCTTTCTAAGAGTTGCCTTGGTCATGGTGTCCCTTCACAGCAACAGAAACCCTAATTAAAACAGAAGTTGTTCTCTGGTTTTACCCCGGAATTGCAGCTTTTGGAGTGTGGGAAGGGAGAATCCATTCCCATTCCATTGTTCTTCATCTTCACTGCTTTATGCTCTGGTTATGTGGTTACCCTAAAATCTACCTAAGTTTCTTGTGTGTCTCCTTTTGTGAATGACACTTATTCATTCATTTGTGTGCATTGGTGCACCCGTCTTGTAAAGCCAAATCACAAAAGTAAACCCTACAGACCAGAAGTTCTCAACCTGCGGGTCGTGACCCCTCTGGGGTGGGGTGTCAAATGAGCCTTTCACAGGAGTCGACAAAGACGATTGGAAAACACAGATATTAACATTATGATTCATAACAAAAGCAAAATTGTAGTAATGCAATAGCAACAAAAATAATTTTATGGTTGGGGGTCACTACAACATGACCCTGTATTAAAATGTCTCAGCCTTGGGAAGGTTGAGAACCACTGCTCTAGACAATTTCAGATGTAAAGGGAGAGAGATGAATTGGAGGTAAAATTTGGCCACAACAAGTAGGTAGAGAACAACTATGTCCTTGCAACCTGAGTTACAAGCTACATTCCTACCCACTTGCTAGGTTCCATGACTTCCCCAGTGTGGGTTGGTTTCAAACAGCTAATGACTTATACAGTCTACCGAGCTCAAGAGTCATGATTGGAGTCAGTTTACCAACAGGCCATGAGGCAACAGGTCTTGAGGTCAAGAGACAGGAAACCTCAAAGTACTGACCTTTTTTGGTTTAGTTTATATGGGAACCAATACTAAAGCTACAGTCTTCAAGTTGAAGACCAATAACTGTTCTCTTCACCAAACAGGTTTAAGTGTTAACATTTGGAGAGATTTTTCTCCATCTCCCATGAATGCTGCATTTCTCTTATGAGGAAACTGGTTTAAAAAATGTGGGTGGGATTATGGGTTTATTGGCTCCTAACTACTTTTGACTGTCTTGTTTTATTCCCTTCTCAGAATGATTACACTATTCTTAGCAGTCTAAATACCCAAACAATGACTGCTCTTTACATATCGATATAAATCACATTTAATCTTTTTTTAAAATTAAATTTACATTTAAGGATACCATGTTAAGGACTTCATCAAAAGAGCTGTTCATATTGGTATACATTACCCACTAACAGCTCTGGAGTTTCTCCAGGTACCTGCAATTATGCAAATATTTACAGTCTCTGTGAAACGCATATCCATTAAGCTTTCTAGGTAGATGTGATGGTCAGTTTCGTCGCTGTGCCCGAACACTTGAGCAGATCGATTTAAAGAAGAAAGGATATGTAGTTCTGCTCACACCTTCAGTCCAGGTTAGCTGGCTTCATTGCTTTCCGACCTATGGTGTTATGTAGCTGTTTCCTCCAGGCTGGACATTATCATCGCTGTCCCGAATCAGAGCAGTTCACAAGATTGGTCCTATTAATGTTCCCTCATGGAGGGAGCGGGGAACTCACATAATTCTTAAGGCTTATAAGACCTCTCTCTTCCTGAGGTTACAGAGAGGTTAAAACAAATCTTGGGCTCAGCAGTAGGCAGCTCCTTGATACTCCAGCTGCCCTTAAATTGCCAGGGGACTCATCAGTGACTTTTCATGAATCATCTTTGCTATGCAGGACTTTTCAGTAGTGTAGCTTCTCGTGAGCATCTATACCGCAAGTGAGACTTTTGGGTGGTGTAGCCTCCTATGAATTACCCAAGGGACTTTCTGATGGTATAGCTGTCTTTGAATCAGTCACCTATTCCTTGGTGAGTAACCCCAAGAAACTTATTGGCTCACCATCTAGATTTGGACAAAAAAAAATTTCTTTGGTCTATTGGTATCCTCTATAACTGGGTGAATTCACATCTCTTTACATATCCTTAGGGAAAGTTCTGTGAAATCTGGTGCCTGAACAGTGGGAATCAAGATCAGTGGGAGCAGTGTGTCTCTTGGGGATGGGAGGGATCATGGCGTAGCTATCACCTTCCAGAGGGTTGGGAGGATGGCTCAGTTGGCAAAGTGCCTTGTAAGCATGAGGACCTGAGTTTGATATCCAGAGCCCTTGTCAGAAAACAAAAGTTTGGTAGGGTGGTGTGTGCCTGTAATCTCAGAGCTGGAGAGGTAGAAAAAGGCTGATACCCAAGGCTCTCTGGCCAGCATAGCTATGCAAGTTCCAGGCTAGTCAGAGATCCTGCCTCAAGAAAACGAGGTGGATGACACAGAGAATGGCACCCCAGATTGTCCTCTCACCTCCATGTGCATGCACACACGTGTACCCATGTATACACAAACACATACAGTAAAAATTTTAAAAAGTCATATAACAGGTGGAATTGCCTGCTCAGTGATGCAAGAGATCTTGCAGGGTGAGAACTGCATGTCCAACAGTGTGGACAAAGCTGCCTGTTACGTAGGGAAGTGCAGGGCAGTTGGAGACCCCAAGTTGACCTGTAGGCTTATTGGTCTCCTGCTAGTGTTCAGAGCACTTGGGTATGGATGTTGGAGCAACTCTCCAAAGTACAGGGACTATGGGTGTCAGTGGATGGGTGTGGAGGGAACAGAGTGGCTTGGATGGAAAGGATAACACTTGTCCTAGGTGTAGGCAGCGATCGCCCCTCCCTGGGGAGTGTACCGAGTGCATTTCTTTCCTGCAAGAAGGTACTTTGGGGTGCATTGTGTTTTCAGTGTGAAGTGTACCCTGGAGGCTCATGTATTTTAACTCTTGGTCCTCAGCGGCTGCTGTCTTGGGAGACCGTAGAACCTTTAAGTGATGGCGCCTCCCAGGAAGAGTAGATGATTAGGGCAGGCTTTGAGGTTGTCAGGCCCTCTTCCTGTCTTCCCTGTGTTTCCTAGTCACTACCTGGTGAGCAAGTGTCTGCCCCTGAGTGTTGGTGCCATCATGGAGCCCCTGACACTAGTCTTCCTCACCACGACGGACCGTGTCCCTTCAAACTGTGAGCCAAGAAGCCTCCCTTAACTTGCCTGGTGTTTGGTCACCGTGATGAGAACATATAGGACAGCTAAGGCGAAGATGCTTCTTACGTCACATAACAGTCATCAGAGAGTTGTGCCTAGGTGTGCAAACCATAGGGAGAGTCACATGGTTGGGCAAAATGAGAGTCACATGGTTGGGCAAAATGAGCCTGTAAAGTTGAGAGATTATTTGCCCAACCTAAGGCCCTTAATGGCCAGTGAGGTGAGACAGCTCATAGAAACTGACTGGGTAGGGAAGGGTTAAATGGGGAGATGACACCATCTGTGTTGCTTGTCCAATATTGCTCTTTTGAAAGAACAGCCAGCCCACGTGATGGGATCTTTTCAGGCTGTATCAGACCCTGTTAAAGTTTTGTAAGCATGCATCCCCTCAGCTGCTGAGTTCCAAGACCAAGTCACACTTCCTTGCAAACAGGAGGCCAAGGACCTTCAGAGATACTGCTCAACCTGTGTGAAAAGATTTCATTGTGCCATGCTAGGCTCTTAAGTGTCCTACAGACTTGGACTCCATCCACTCCGACACACAACACAGGCTAATGCCACTGCTGTTGTTTGAACTAGACAGTAAGTCTCTGTTGCTGAAAATCTTGCACGCTCTGGTAGAAGGATCTGGATAAATTCACCTGGGGCTGAATTTGTAACCTCCTCACTAATGGATGGCTTTCATAGATACTGTGTTAGCTGCTGAGGGAAACTGGTCCGACTCAGCTGTGGACTGGTCCCATGTATTAATGCCACTAGCATGCCCAGGCAAGATATGTCCCCAGGGGCCATGGTGGCACAACTATTCGGGCACAACCAACTACTTTCCAGTTGGATTTAAGACCTACTTCACAGAGGGAATCCAAGTTTGATACAAGCCAAAATAAAAACTTGTGGCTGAGGGAGGTCATAGGCTCCATGGAAAGGCTACTACTATTCTTTGTTAAATGGATGTGTTGTGTCTGTGGCTTTTTAAGTATCTATGTTTATGGCCACAGATTATCACTGCTGTTGGCCTTGGCCAGGGTCGCAGTTACTATGAAAACTCCTAGCTAGTCACAGTGCCTAGAATGAATGACTGTTACTGTGGTACAATGACTCAATGCTCAGGCCTCAAAGGAAGGAAATAATTATACGCCTTATTTCCCACTTCTCTGGGGCTCAAGGAGCACTGAGCATCAGAGAGAGTGGGAAGAATGTGGGAGCAAGAAGTAAAGGTGTTGTGAAGCTTGACCCTGTGGGTTGGATGTGCTTGGCGCCGCCATCTTGGATCAGAACCATTGTCATCACCCACATGCGAACCTTATCAGGTTAGGCCTAGAAACGTTCCCTCACGGAGGCCAGAGGGAGGTTTCCCAGACTCATGAGGCTCACCTCCCCCACCCCACTCCCCCAAGGTTATATAAAGGTTAAACAGCTGCTTAGGGGAAGCGAACTCTTAGTGTAGTCACGCATAAGTTGTCCTATGGGGAGGACTTTGCAGCGGGACAGCTGCAAGCTGCCCAGGGGACTTCCTGGTGGGGTAGCCGTCTTTGAGTCACCCATGTGCCTGTAAAGACTAGCCCCCAACCAAATGGTTCACAAAGCCAGATTTAGACAGAAGCTTTTTAGTCTCTTGGTACCTTCTCTATCTGGGGTGATTAAATATCTTCCTAGGAGAAGTCCCATGACAGCTAGCCACAAACATCGTGGCGGGAGGCCATGCCAGAGGGAAACTGCTCACCTTAGAGCAGCCAGGAAGCAGAGAGAGTTGAGAAACCGCCAAGGGACAAGGTAAACCCTTCAAAGACCCGCCCCTAGAAAACCACTAACTTCAACCAGGCCCCACCTCCTAAAAGTCCATTCCGCTAGCAATTTAATCAGTGTACTAACTTATGAGCTGATCATCTCTTAAATAAATATACTGAATAAATTTAAATAAAATAAATATATTTATGGGTGTTTGCCTGCATGTATATCTGTGCATCATATGCATGCCTGGTGTCCACAGAGTTCAGAAGAGGGTGTCGTATGTCCCAGAACTGGAGTTACAGACCGTTGTGAGCCACCATGTGGGTGCTAGGAATTGAATCTGGACACTCTGGAAGAGCAGCCAGTGGTCTTAACTGCTGAGCGATCTCTCCAGCTTTCCAGTCATCCCTTAAAGACCCATCAGCTGCAACCAACCCTCCAATGCACAAACCTCTGGGAGATACTTGTATATTCTGCCCATTACCCAGACTGCAGTAATGACCACTCTCTGCATTAACAACACAATACGAAACACAACACCGTGGAGACAAATAACCCACGCTTACTATAAGAACATGTTAGCGTGCCAGATGAGTTACACCCCCCGACAAAGGCTACTTCCAGCACACTGCAGTAGCCAGAGGATGCTGCGGAGGCAGCTTCAGCATCACTTCTGCCTAACTTGACAAGAGTTGCCGTCACATCCCAGGGGTGAAGAATTTCCTCCTCAGTCTATTTCCGAGGCATCCTTGTGAAGAATTTACAAATCTGTACGGCACTCTCTCTTTTGGAATATTTTCACAGCCACAAAACACAGTGAGGATTCTGCCCTGGAAGACGCACCATGTGGTTGCTGCACTGCTCAGACCCCACTCACGCTACTCTATTCAGACACACACACACACACACACACACACACACACACACACACACACACTTTCTTTTCTGAAAGGGGGTTTCATGTAGCGCAAATTGGCCTTGAATTTGCTAGGCAGCCAAGGGAGACCTTGAACTTCCGATCCTCCTGCCTTCATTTTCCAAGTACCAGGATTATAGGCGTTCAATACCACACCTGTTTTATACAGGGCTGGGGATCGAACTCAGGGACTCAGGCAGGCGAGGCAAGTGCTCTGGGAACTGAGCCACACCCCAGCCCTGTTCGGAGCCCTTTGGGTGCTTCTGTTTTCTCTTCTCTCTTCATCTAGAAGTGACATGTGTGGGCAAGGAAGAAGATGAAGAAAGACACAGAAGGCAGTGTGTAAGGACCGCAAAAGACAGTCGGGGCAGGACCAGGGCACTGGAGCTTTCTCATAGGCTGACAGGCCATCAGAGGAGATGCTCCTTAGTTCACTCCAAAGTCCAAATCCTCAGTTGAACTTAGGCGTAAAATTTCATCCTACAGCAAAATACAACTTTCCTTTAAACTATTTATCGAAAGTCATGCATGTCATTCACGTGGGAGTTAAGAACAAACTGCAATATGATTTACATACTTCTCCTATGTTAGAAGAGTTTTGTTCCTGAGCCCTGGTTCCGAAGGCAGCAAATTCTAAATGATAAATGATAAACCTCGTTTAGCTGAACAGACAGAGCAAACAATCTTGATTAAATGGCGAGGTGATGGATGGTAGAGAAAGCACACCACCAGGGCCCACACAGGAGCTTCAGGGTGGTTTTTGGTAAACATGGCTGTTTGGGAGCAGTTGACTCCAAGATTTAAACCTGTCTTAAGAGAAGTCCATTAAACACAAGATGTTAAGGGGAGGCGAAACAACAGGATGTGCTACAGGGAGCGGGAACATTCCATCCTGCAGGGGCGCTCATCAAACTCAGGAAGGAGAAAACCCAATGGCTTCAGGAAGTCCCTGAAACCGAGCAGATTCACTAGGCCCCTCCTCCTCAGGAATATATAACTAACATGTAAGGACTGCCAAGAAACACTCTGGCTAGGCAAGCTGACTGGAGGAAGCAGGAACCAGCCAAACTACCTGGAGAGGATGCTCTCCACCCTGTTGAGCTGCCTGCAGGCTGTGCAGGGGGTTCCAGGTTCCCAGCTTTGTGAGAGTCACTCACGCTGGGGTGGGCTTTGGTGATGCAGCTGTCTTTGAGTCATTTCTGCTCCTGTAAGGGACCCCTCACCCATACTCCTGTAAGTGACCCAACAAAACTGATTAGCTCACCAACTTTGTTGGATTTTGGTGCTATCCTTATTTCTGTCAATCGCAGATTTCCTATCCAGAGCTGGATGTGCTGGCATGTGCCTTTAATCCCAGCATTTGGGAGGCAGAGGTGGGTGGATCTTTGTGAGTTGAAGACCAGCCTGGTCTACAGAGCAAGTTCCAAGACAGCCAGGGCTACACAGAGAGAGCTGGTCTCCAAAAAACCCCCAAACAACAAAACACTCCTCCCTGGGTACAGTGCCGTACAATGATGTGTTTAAAATTAGATGAAAAGAGTTAGGGTGTAGCTCAGTGATAAGAGGGGCGTGATGAGCATTTGTGAGGCCTTGGGCTCGGTCCCCATCACCGCAAGGCAAGTACATAAGTCAGTTTCAGAAAATACTTTAGATTAAGGTGCCTGTCAGTTAAACAGCCTCAGTTTATGACTCCGGGGGTGTCTCACTCAGTAGAGTATATGACATCTGAGTAAGTCGGGCTGAAGACACAGGGTGTGCAGGATGCATGAAGCGCTCGCTGGGTGCAAGCCACAGCACCTGCAATTCCGGCACTTGGGAGATTGAGTTAGGAGGGGTCAGAAGGGCAAGGTCACCCTCTGGTACATAACGGCTTCAAGGCACCCAGGGCTCCACGAGACCCTGACTCAACCCACGAAACCAAAAATAAAAAAATAAAAATAAAAAAAAAAAAAACCCAAGTGAAAAAACAAGTACCTCAGAATGTGTCCTACCATAGGGACGTGGAGGTTTCCGGTTGCCAGGGCAATGGTGTTCTTTTTCACTCTCGGTCTCCTTTCATCCCATGCCTCTACTTCCCATTGACCCCAACTGGGTATTTCCTTTAACCTGCGCTATCTGAGGTGCAACTTTAATCGTAGCATCTTTTGGCTTTGCACTACTAGTTGAAACAGACCCAGGCCTATGCAAACACTGAATAATGATAGAGTGAGGCTGCTTCTTGCGGTAGTACCCGGCCCAGGGCATGTCTGTATGCATAAATATAAAAATATTTTATTTCCTGATTCTTTTCAGTACAAATGTCAAAAAAGAGAATTCAATCGAAGACGTTTCCAAGCTTATAATTTTAGGCTGGTTTGCAGGGCAGGCGAGGCACTGGTCATGTAACAGGAGATACTGGTGATAAAATTGGGAATGTTAACTAATTCCAGCAAATCCCTTTCTCCCTAGAACCACCGATGTGACACTGTACATTCATGTTATTTTCAGAGGTATCCGTTTTTATTGACATGTAACATTTATTCAAAACCTGTGCTATCCCACAGCACTCGGTCCAGCTCACTGTTCCCAGCCACAGATGGTCATTTTTCTTCCTGTACAAGAGTGAGAGAGAGAGAGAGCAAGGAGGGGAACGGGGAACGGGTGTGCGGTGGGGGTGGGGGTGGGGGTGGAGCATGCATGCATGCAAAGCTGTTTATACTCCTGGTTAGTGTGACCATAAATCAGCTTGGAGACGCCCAGTTACTGGTTATCGTTTGGTTGCCTCTGTAAAGCTCGGCAGCAAGCAGATCCCTCAAGCCCAGGTTTTCCAGGAATGTCTTCTCCAGTGCACACTCTGCAGTGGAACAGGGAATGTCAAACATTCCTGAAGCAAGCGTACATCCATCTCGGTCTCAGCGTCTCTAGGAATGAAATCTGTCACCTGGCTTGCATTCTTCACCCATTGCATTCTGCCTCAAAACAAAAATGGAAGGAACGCTTTCCTATGCTTCGGGTAGGAGACAAACGTGCTCTTGTAGAACGTGTGGTTGAAGAACGCAGACAAGGCTTGGCTGAAGAAGACATACGTCACCACCAGCCACCAAGTTAAGTTGTGGAACCCAAAGGTGACAGCCATGGAGACGTAGATCATCAGCTCTGCCAGGTAGTTAGCCGAAGACACATACTCGAACCAGTCTCCGAAGGGGATCCTGTGCTGGCAGTGAACGACCACACCTGAAACGGAATGATGACAGTGTTTTACCACTCCGCGTCTGAAACCACCAACAGAAACTCTACCAAGCGTCACACCCTGTATGAAAAGCCACCACCCTGTCACGGTTCCACTGTCTACCAACCATAAAGTCAGGTATGATGTTGCGTGGCTTTAATCCCAGCACTTGCAAGGCACAGGCAGGTGGATCTCTGTGAGTTCAAGGCCAGCCAGTGCTGTGCAGTGAGACTATGTCTCAGGAAAAGAAAAGGCCAGCTGGGCATCGTGGAGCACACTTTTAATCCCAGCACTCAAGAGGCAAAGGCAGGTGGATCTGTGAGTTTGAGGCCAGTCTGGTCTACAGAGTGAGTTCCAGGACAGCCAGGGATATACTAGTGTCCCTGTCTTAAAACAACAATAAAACAAAACAAAACAAAACAAACCTGAAAAAGCCTCTGCTCAGGTCTCCCATCTGTTCTCACAAGCACACAAGCTCAGATGCCAGAGTCAGAGGACACAAGTTCAAATCCTGACTCTCCCACTTGGTATCTGTGTCACTTCATGGAAATTGCTTAATTTCACTGTGCCTCAGTTTCCTCATCTATAAAACAAGAATACTGCAAACTGCACCCAGGCTAGCTCAGAAGTCTTCCCTTCTGCAGGGTCCCACTACTCCATCTTAATGTGACTTTTCCACATGCTGATCAGACACAGGTGTCTGTCCCCAGAGGTGGGTTCAGGACAGAATCACAGACCATCAGAGCTGGATCTGCCACCTCATTTTACATTTTACCAATGGGAGGATCACGATTCAGGAAGATGTCTTGTCGAAAGTGAGTATCTGATATCAACAAGGGCATGAGAGACAGGGATGAAGGGACAGAGAAAGCCACCCTCTGAGGGCTGGAGCCCATGGCGCTGGGGGGTGGGGGGTGGGGGTGGGGGCTACGCCAGAAGAGACCTCACCTTTTTTGTTTCTCCTGAGATTGCTGAGAATGATGTGGCACTTATACTGATGGGCAGATGACCAGAAGAACATCATCATTCCCAGGATGTGGAACCACCGAGCCTGGAGCAGGAGATTCTTCCCCAGGACATAGACTACGGAAATAGGAATTGCCCTGTTAGCCAATGCCGCAGATTTCCAGAGCTTTTGTATTATATTATCATAATATCGCCTCTGGACAGCGAGAGCTGCATCTCAAGTCTCCACAGCTCCGGAGGGGGTCACAGGGAGAGACCTAGCGACATTTTCTCTTGAACATTCTTCAAATGCTTCTGGAGAGAACTCAACCCATTTCCCGAGTGACCGACTGTGTGGTGAGGCGTATTGTGTTTCTACGATTGAGTCTCCTTTTAAGTCTTCTTGCTCACATTCTTCCCATCAAGAGAAACATTCTCTAAAGAAACGTCTCCCTGAGCTGCCACCCAGAGCAGCTGGAAGGGAGATGCCGAGTACGGAAAGCTAAGCTAACCCAGGCATGATGGTTACATGCTTGTCATCCTGTACTTGGGAAGCTGAGGCAAGAGAATCATTGAGTTCAAGGCCAGCCAAGTACATAGGAGTTCAAGGTTGACTTGGAGTACATGATAAGAGAGAGAGAGAGAGAGAGAGAGAGAGAGAGAGAACATACATGCACTGTGCTGTCTAGTTCTGTCTACTAGAGAGCCTTTCTGAGGTAAAAGGTGAATGGTCTCTCATAAAGAGAAGAAACTTAAACACTGAGAATATAAAAACAAGTCCTTTCTGGATTAGAGATTAGAGCCTGAGAGACTGCTTCCAAAGCGGAAGTGCTGGACGCGCAGCCTTCCCTTGGTGACACAGCAGAAGGGGAGGTGGATTCCTGCCGAGGATTCCAAGAGCAAACCACCGGCACCGGAAAACCAAATGGACCGACAGCCTGGTCTTAACTAAAGACGCAAAACCTGTCCATTGAAAACTGGCAAAAGCCCGGGACCCTGGAGCGAAGGCAAAACCCCTAAAAAGTGGATTCAGGTAAGAGCACCAAGGTCATGCTTCTCTATACGGAAACCCACAAGTGTGGATCAGTCAAGGATGACTAACGGCTAACAAGAATCCGCCAAACTTACCTGTGGCAATCTCAGTTCTAAACCTGGTTCTCCTGGATTGCAGACTCTCCTTCCACTTACATAAGGACCATGTGAGGTCAGGTCGTGCCCCTGATCACTGACAGAGGTTCCGAGCTGGAGAAACCCTGTCAAGTGGACACAGGCCCAGCAGACATTCAAGCCTACAGTGCTTCTCTCAGATCCTACCGCCAGCAAATGGAGCATTTCCCACTGTGGTGGTGAGTTTTGATTTTTTTTTTTTTTTGAGATACAGTCTGGCTGTGCAGACCTGGGTAACCCGGAATTCAGTATATGGACAAAGCTGGCTTTGAACTTGAAGTGATCCTGTTGGCTTCGTGCCACAGGTGCTGGGATCATAGGAGTGAACTACCATGTCTGCCTAAGATACATAAGCCCACCGCTGGCCAAGCATTCTCCCAGCCAAACCTCTTCAGTTAGCTGCTTCTTGCCACCTGTCTGGTCTCAACAACGAGGAGTAACTAATCTAATCTACTGTCCCAGTGGCTCCAGGGGACCCTCGGAGGGGTGAGCAGGTTTGAAAGAGAAGCAGGTGCACAAAGGAGTACTTGGAGAAACAGCTTTGTGGGTGTCTTGGCTGCTTTTTTTTTTTTTTGACCATTTTTAAGGAGCAAAAAAGTAGAACCTGGGCTCCAGCCACAGAAAACAGCTCAGAAAAGTGAGGTAATCAGACAGAGTGAAAGCTAGTAGGCAACCAAGGAGTTCTGGAAAGTTCGTCTGGGAGAAAAGCCACGGTAACTGGCTGAGCATCTGAACGCCATAGCAGAAGACATCGGAGGAAAAACTGACTCCATTAATAATATGGTGGTTGAATGAGAAATGCCTTCCACGCTTGGTCTCTAGCTGGTGACACTGTCTGCAAAGGTTTAGGGGGTGCAGCCTGGCTGGAGGAAGACCATCGCTAGAAGTGAGACTCGAGACTATGTACTGCTGTGGTTTATGCTCACTGTTAATAATAATAAAAAACAAACAAACTGATAGGCCAATAGCAGGGCAAGAAGAGATTGAGTGAGACAGCCTGACACACACAGATGATGTGAGGAAGAAGGGCAGTCAGGGGAGTTCGGGGAGATGACAGCCAGCCGCCCAGCAAGCAGGACGGCTTATAAAAAAATGAGGTAACAAGCCACGAGCCATGTGGCAAAGCATAAATAGAAATATGGGTTAATTTAAATATAAGAGTTAGCTAGTAACAAGCCTGAGCTATCGGCCGAGCATTTGTATTGTAATTAATATAAGCCTCTGAGTGACGATTTGGGATTGGGTGGTCAGGACAGGAAACATCCATTTACAATATCCCCTCTCCCTACTTCCAGTTCTCTGTGCTTCATATTTATGGTTGAGGTGTGATCTCTCAGCTTCCTGCTCCTGCAGGCTTGCTGCTGTGCCTCAACACTATGATGGATGAAACCATCTGTAACTGTGAGCCCAAATAACGATCTTCCTCCTGGGAATTATCTTGGCCATAGATACCACAGCAACAGGAGAGTAACTAATACAACGAAGTCCAGAGGACCTAGAAAGGATGCTGCCTGAATGGCTGGAACCGGTAAGCAATTCACAAGTTAAGAAGCAATCTGGTCAATAAACCTGCCTCTCAAAGAACTCTTATAGTCTCAGAAAGTGCATTCCAGCAACAGAGCGGACTTTGGAGCACTCCGAGACTGAAATCCAACAAGGAAAGGCTCAATCACTGATAGTTGGAAATACAAATCTCTGTTTCAACTTATGATACAAGACATGGAGAATAGGGTCATGGGAGATCTGGGCTGAAAGCCCACGGCTTCAAGGTCAAGTTAACCTTGGCACTGAAATAGTCCTTCTAGTCACCCAAAAGGTCTACATGCTCTGCACAGACTGTTTTCATGAAACGGATAGTCATATATGTTACGCAGCATCCAAATAAAACATCAAGCCACCTCACTTTCTTCTCGCATACAAAGGTCTGCTTTCCTCTTCCTGGCTAGAGAGCACTCGGAAACCTCAAGGCCATTTCCATTTACTGCCAGACTTGGTTTTCCTCTTCCCTCAGGCTGTCCGTCCCACGTGAAGAAGGGCTTTGTTAGGAGGGCAGCCATCCCAAGAATTAATGGCAAGAGAATGGTCTGTGTTTCTTTTCAGATGAGAACTACTCTCCACAAGCCCCTCCCTCATCTTACTTTCTGTGTTTAATCCCACAGGGTGACTTCTCTCTCCCCCATGCACCCCCAGACTCTGGTGAGGCCACTTCCTTTGATGCCCCCTCTCCTGCTCCTTTGGAGGTCTCATGCCTCCTGTTCAGAGTTGAGCTATCCTTCTGATCTCTCTACAGGTGAACCCCACACCGCTTAACTCCACCATTCTCAAACAGAGTCTCAAGAATACTTTGTACCTTACTGAGGTCACTGAAGGCACAGCCGCTTATGCTGGCGTTTCTCAGGTTTTAGCAGTCCCGGCCCACGTAGCTACCTTTGGACAGGATGCCTTTTGAACGTGCTGCAAGGGCCACTCACCATTCTTGTCATCCATGGGCGCTTGGCTCAGGACAGTCAGGCCAACCAGGACATAGTAGACGAGCCCGAAACAGTACTGCACGACGTGAATCACGGCGTTAGAGAAGATGCTGATGTAGCAACACTCGAAGAGTCTCCGCAGGCTGTGGACCCAGACGGACACCAGCACCAAGAAGGTAGACAGGGCCAGCTCGCCCACTGCAATCAGAAGGCGACGCAGTCAGTGTCTCCTCCAGTATTAAGGCAAGTGTTCAGTGTACCCGCCTGAAACTGAGCCTTACATAAGATCAGAGGCCGAGGACTGGAGAGGCCATTCAAACTAATGTCTTCCTCTTTCGAGCTGTGAGGACCCAGGCTGAATGACAGCCATGTGGTCCATGAGTAGCAGGGTGGTGGGAAGAGGGGACAGAACTCATTTATCTCTGACTCTACTTTATCATTTAAGAGCCTTCCAGGCCACACGGACATCATGACAAAGGCTCTGTGTGCTCAGGACTCAGGATCCATGGCTCTCTAGTTCCTGTGCCACGTGCTCGATGCAGATGGTCAGGGAGAGGACCATGGTGATGTTGGAAATGCTATGTGGTGGGCTCCTGGGGCTACACCCACCCACAAAGGCAGAGACAGAGAGGCGGGGATCCAACGGGTGAGAATTCCTTTTCAGACTTAAAAAATAAAGGATGGGAGAAGGGCTGGGTGGCGAAGCACTTGCCTAGCATTTGGGAGGCCTTGGACTCTGTCTCCAGTGCTGCCAAGAGAAAAAGAAAGGAGAAATTACACTTTTAGAGAGACGGTGGGTCCCACGGTCCACCTTCCCGGAGGCCCTTTATTACACGCTCCAAGTTAGTGTGAAGGGAACTCATGTTTAAGATATCATAAAGTCCAGTCTGTCTTTTTAAAAAGAGTAACACAGACACCATCACGGAGACAATTACACAGCTTGGTAAATGTTTACTAATTCCCACATATTACTAGCGCCCAGATTAAGAACTAGGACTTGACCAGCACCCCCTAGTGTTCCTTTCTAAGCATGACCCTGCTTCAGGCTGCCCCAAGGTTAAGGACTCTGCTAAAGTCTACCAGCATAGATTTGCTTTGCTCTTTTTGTAGTTTAAGTAAGTTAAAACCCAGTGTTGTTTTTTTTTTTTTTTAAACTCTTTATGAACAGGTTAAAACAAGGAAAGCTCCTCAAATCTAACCCTCTGAATACATGAACATGGTAAGCAACAAAGGGGTGCCCATGCATTAGGACCCCCCACCCCAGTCCCTACACGCTGCTATGGCCAGTTTAAATGCTGTTCTGTAAGGATGTGGCCAGCAACTAATCAGTTTCATTATTTAACTGAAGATGCACAACACAGTCTTTTTTGTTTAATTTTAACTAATTTATTTACTGTGTGTGTGTGTGTGTTGTGAAGATGTCAGAGGACAATTGTAAGAAAGAGTCTTGTGGGTCCTGCAGATGGATGTTAGATCATCAGGCCTGGTGGTAAACACCTTTATCTACTGATCCATCACACCAGTTCCCCAGACCTTTTAAATGTTTATCAAAAAGTAATCTTTAAAAATTAAATTTCTGTGGGCCCCGAGGCATAATTCTGGCTGCAGCTGTACAGATGATAAATGTTTCAATGCAAACTCAGGGATTTCCAAAGCTTCCCCGGCACGTGCAAGGCCTCTTTGTAAGCTTATCAGCTCGCTAACGCTAACGGTATCAGAGGGAGAACGGCCGGTCCTCATTCAGCCCAGGCTTACCAGGCGGCAGACCAGAACCTTCCCCTGGGCTCTGCCACAGCTCAGTGAGGACTTGGGGGCAATCAACCACGCAAACCCTGTCTGCCCTCCACTTCCCAGGCCCTGCGGAGGGGCCTGATTGGCGAGAAATGCAGACAGAAACCAGGAACAGGCTAGAGAGCCAAATTACCTCGGAACTGCGTGGCCCCAAGAGTTCTGAGCAGAGCGCGCAGCCAGTCTGGAAAAGGTACTCCCAGGAAGAGGGACTGAGAAAGGAACCAGAGGAGGAAGCCATTCCACAGCACGGAGATGACGTAGAAATGAGAAAAATACCTGCAACGGGAGGAAGAGTTAGGTAACCCCAAGCTAGAGCCTCCACGAGTCCCCAGAAGATTCTAAGTTCCTCTACGCGCCCCTCCCCGCTCCCCTAACCTCCCCCGGGATCTCAAAATGAGTTTTGGTTTTAATCAGAAGAACCTGAATTCTGCAGGTGGAAATGTTTCAAAATGTACTTCCAGATCATGAGACTGTTGACATTGGAGTGTAAAAGGATCAGTTAACAGTCTCTCATCTCCTGGTAACAAGAGTGCCCCCCCCCCACCTCGAGTTCTCAGAAGGAGCCCCAAGCTTCCTGCACAGGAGATCTATGGGAGTCTTTTAGATCCCAAACCTGGATCGCAGGAACAGCCTGAGCCACACAACTACCACGGTGCAAGAGTCAGAGCTGGAAGGACGCTTCCAAGGTGGACGCTAGAAACTGAACTTGGTCTTCTGAAACAGCAGCGCATGCTCTTAACTGCTAAGCCATTTTTCCAGTTTCATTTACTTTATCCCAAAAATTTTAAATGTATTATCATCTGTTATTATTCTGCTGTTACATAAGTTTGATTTCCAGCACCCACATCGGGCAGCTCATAACTCCCTACAACTTCAGTTAAACTAGCTGGTCAGGGATTCCCATCTTCCCCAGCGCTAAGATTACAGGTGCATGTACTATGTCTGGCTTTTATGTGTATGCTAGGGTCAGGTCTTCACATGCATATGTGGCAGGCACTTCACTAGCTGATCCATCTTCTTTCTCCTCCCACCTTCCAAATTAATTTTTTATAAAATGAAAAAGATTACAATAATAACGCCAGGTATCAATTCCTTACGATTGTATCTCTCCAGTTACTAAGCCTATGAACCTATGTGGCAGTGACTCATTTTACAATGTAAATAAACATAAAGGCACAAACCAATGAAAGGAAATTAGCCATGCTAGTTTAATGTAAAAGAGGATGCTGATTTGCTAAAACAAAGGCATTTAATATGGCATGAGGACCACTGAGGCACTCTGTGACAGCCACCCTCCTGTGTCTGCCAGCTACAGCACTGGCATTCCAGGGCTGCACATGGCCACATCTATCTTTGCTACTCAGGTATCCAGGAATTCTAATTCAGGTCCTCAAGTTTGCATGCCAAGCATTCTTACCCACTGAGCCACCCCCCAGTTCCCTCTCAGGTTCCTCCGAGGTCCACTGTCCTACGCTTTTTCTATACAGATGGAGTATTTCCTATCTGAAACACCTGGGATGTGTGAACATACGCTGACAGAGAACGTGAAGGGTGAGACCCACTTCTAAACACAGAGTGTACTTATCTACCTCATACTTTATGTACCTCATATGCTAAAGGTGAGCTTATATGACTCATACCGTTATGTGCATCTGCTGTGTGCCTATCACCAATCCCATGGAGGTAGGTGTGTATCAGCATGCAAGAGTTTTGGGTATTGAAGCACTTCTTTTCTTTTTCTTTTTTTCTCTTTTCTTTCTTTCTTTTTTTAGTTAGGCATACTTAAATATATTTTTGAGTTAAGCATATTTTGAGTTACGCTCAATTTGGAATTTTTTCCTCTATTCAAATCAATGCAGATGATCACATGACCTCCTCTGGGCTTTCATACATCAACAATATATGCTCCTTTTCTTCTTCTCACTTTGGCTTGTGACAGTCAAAGATAACCTGGAGCCAAAAGGGATTAGCTACAGACAGGCTCAGAAGTCCTTCCACACAGACCAGAGCACACTTGTGAAAGAAGTCACAGCTCTAGCCCACACCCATGCCATGCCAGTGACCCAGTGACAAACCCTGACCTAATCCAGTCGCCCTGCAGCAGCCCGCTCCAACTTCCCGGCTGCAGCTGGCAAACCCCACCAAGAGCGCCCTTGCGGGTGCCACAGATACATTTCCATCCCCCCACCAGTTCAGAATCCATCTGTAGAGAGGCCTCATTCTCTCAAAAGTCCATGCATCGAAGCCATTTGCCTCCACGGCTCCTGGCCTCAGCTGTGTTCCAGGCCACCCTGAAGACACACTGACCAGAGCTGAGCACGGGTGTGGGCTGAGCACTGGGACCCAGCAGAGGGCTAAGAACATGTTTAACCTCCTGCTTTGCAGGTGCTGGAGAGGAGAAGGAAGGGCTGGATGCTTTACCTATTTTTTTTCCCCTTGGGTAAATATTTAGGGCCTACTTGAAATGTGTTAGGCCAAGTTCCAGGAGCCTGAACTTGAAGGATGAAGACAGAACTGGTCCCTGCCTTAATGGACATCCCCTTTTAGTGAGGACTTGGTAATGCTGCAGGTATCTAGCATAATGTTTGATCAGGAAACAGAGCAGAAGGGATGCTCTTCTGGATGGGTGGTTGGGATGGCCTTCCTGGAAGGGACATCTGTATAGAACATGCAATCCTTGCACACTTCCTTTTAAAAAAGAATCATAAACTTATTAAAAAAAAAAACTCGTGAACAAAAATATCACACACCAAAATGAACTAGACCAAAGTCTATACAACTCAATAAATCTTCGGAACGGAAGTTGTGGAGCTGTCCATTATTATTTCACTTTCAGTATATAGTGTATTTTATGCACTTATCTGCCACCAAAACCAAACAAATGATGGCAGAATCAGAACTAGAAAAACAATTAGTTCTATATCCTCTTTCAAAACTTGTGTCCATCACCTACATTCAGTCCTTTCTCACCCTCTTTATTCAGCCTTTTTTCTTTTCTTCATGTTATAATGTGCACCCACATGTACGTGTGTTTGCATATACATATATCATTGGCTAGATTCTGCATATGAGAGAGACATGTAGTTTTTTTTTTTCTTTCTTTCTGGGGTTATGTGATCTCACTATTATAATAGTATACATTCTAAGTCTAAACATTCTGCATGAAGTTAAAAGTTCTACAGGAAAACAGATGGACCTTGAATGTATAATACTAAGTGAGGTCACCCCGCACATTTTCCAAACAGAGGGAAAGCTGCAAGGGAACTTAGAGGGGTACATGTGGGGCGTGCTCCACCTGGGGCTCCCCTGTGGCTGTTGGCAGGACCTTGAGAAGAGGGCAGGGGACACAGGGCTCTGTAAGGCTGCTGGCTTTTGTAATGGGGATCCATTGAGGCATGCCCAAGTAAACCATTTTCAAAAGAAAATCATTCTTCAGTCCTTCCCAAAGTTTCAAGACATCCATCTGAGGGGCTGGAGAGATGGCTTTAGCAATGAAGAGAACTTGCTGCTCTTCCAAAGGACCAAGGTTCCGTTCCCAGCACCACATGGCAGCTCATAAGCATCCAGTTCCAAGGATACACAACTCCCTCTTCCAGCCTCCAGGGGCGCCAGACATGCCCATGATGCCCAGGCATATATACAGGCAAAACACCCCTAAACAACAAATAATAATAAAAACAAATAAAACACCCATATATTGGTGATACAAAGACTATCCAGTTTTGAGAAAAAGGGTGTAGACTGGGACCTGGGAGAAGAGGCGTGGTCATGAAATCTCATCTTTACGACAATTCCATTGTTTGCGCCCTTCACATGGCAGATGGAGAATTAAGACTCTATAGAGGTTAAGTTCTTATCCAAGGTCACAGCCGCTGACTCTAGACGCAACAGAATGACTGGTGTTTATATCACATTGTTGCTCTCCTGCCTGTGGACAAGGCTTGCTCGAACCTGTTTTCCTAGCCCTCTATCACACACAGCCAGTGTATGTGATCCCTACAGGCAAATGAATCAGTAGTGTCGAACGAATTGCTGGGCTCTGCCTTACGGCTCTCCCCGTGGAGTGGCACTTTTGGTTTAGACACACATTGTATTGTTTTTCAGTCTGACATTTCATTCTGCTGTCCGAATGCCTTTCTATAGGAAACACTTTCTAATCTGTCCAGGAGGCCCAGTCTCTTGCTTGTATTTAAAGAGACAGCTAAGACCCAAACTACAGATCTCCAGTTCCCACTGCCTCTGGGTGAAGACATACACCTCCTTCCTCCTTCTGTAACTGGCTTCCTAGAATTGCTGTCTTCCAGGTCCCGGGAGCAGGGACACCGAGATCTTTCTGACTGCAGAGGGTTTGGTGTGGGCACTCACTCCTTTGACTAACAACCACTTGGATGATAATTACGGGCTGTGGCTGACTGCGGGGGGGGGGGGGGGGGGGGGGGGGGGGGGGGGGCGGGAAGAAGGGGTCTGTTGGGGAGTGTGGAATTATCATTTTGCGTAAGGCAGGTATGGAAGGCCTCACTGAAGATAAAATAGCCAAGCCTTAACCCATGGGCCAGGTGAGAGGTAATGGGGAGGCTCTGAGGTAGGATGAGGACTCTTATAGAGAAGCCCTGAACTTCTGGAATAGGGCCGGGAGGAGCAAGTCACAGGACGCAGAGTCAGAAGCAAGACAGGACTGCGTAGGGTTGGAATTGCTCTATGGTTTGGAGTCCAGGAAACACAACCTTATTTAACTAACATACATGTGCACTGAGGGCTGGAGCTGACCCTGGGGTTAAGTCAGGGGGTTGAGGGGTAATTAGGGCAGGGGAACTACCCAGGGGACTGGGCCTGAGCTAAGTACTTTAAAGCCACCCCGACCTTTGACACCTGAGGACACCATGACGCTTCAGCTGTAATCCACGTGAGCACCGCCATCTTCCTCGTGGACTAACACAGCAGCCTCGTGCCCAGGCTTTCTCACACACGGTGCCATCCTTTTTATGTCCCATGATGCAATAGTCCCCCTCCCACCACAAAGCCTTCGGCAGCTTCCATCCCCCTGAATAAGCTCCCAATCCATCCTGGCGCACATCCTTCCTGGGTAGTCTCTCCTCAAAACTCTTATTCCTGATCAAATAACCTTGCTGGGGTCTCCTCCGGGGCACTTGACCGCCTCAGAAAAGATTTTGCTTCTCTGAAATTTGTTGACACCTCTTTCTGTCTGCCTATAAACTTCACAGGGCCTAGACTAGCTTTGAGATTCACAGCAGGCCCTCTGGTAAAACTGGTACGCTGAATGCATCAAGGACATGGTAAATAGCTCATTTACTGAAGAAACTAGTCTAACCACCATGTCAATGGGGAATCCAACCCCTTATCCTTTGTTCTAAGCATTCTGGTGAGAGGCCTTTTCGGCTCCGGGCATGAGCCGAGGGTTCTACAGCTGATATCAAATGTAAATGCTGCTTGACAAAGACTCTAGGCCCTTCTCAAAATGTCACCATAAGCATAAGATACATGGAGGACACTAAGGAAGTTAATTACATGGACATCTAGGTAATCCAGTTATTAAAAGTCAAGTTTATGCGATATGGAACCCATGCACTGGTTGTGTGTTGAATAATGAACTCTAGAGGTGAATAACCACTACGTTTTTGTGGCTATGGAAACAATACTGTTTCAAGGGGTCTCCAATATTTTTTTTTTTTTTTTTTTTTCCGAGACAGGGTTTCTCTGTGTAGCTTTGCGCCTTTCCTGGAACTCGCTTTGTAGACCAGGCTGGCCTCGAACTCACAGAGATCCGCCTGCCTCTGCCTCCCGAGTGCTGGGATTAAAGGCGTGCGCCGCCGCCGCCGCCGCCGCCGCCGCCGCCGCCGCCGCCGCCACCACCACCGCCCGGCCCAATATTTTTTTAATGTGTTATATTCTACCAAGCACTTGGAGACACTGATATTGTCCTGTGGATGGTTGATGACATTCATAATTAAGGAAATGCTAGCTTTTCAGCCAGAGGTTGGTGAAGATAAAAGATGTAACCTGTACCCAATCCATAGGTCCCGACTGCTTCTCATCCTCTTGGACTCCAGGACAGAAAACTGGGCAGCACCTGACCTGTAGAGCCCAGTTCAGTTTCCATGCTATATGGAGTTATTTTGAAATTTTAGAAACAGAAGCGTTTCTGCCTACTGTGGAAGTCAAGAGCAATGAGGCGCTTGGGTCCTGGTCACTTATTTATACAGACTTTCTGGAGAGTCAATCAAAGCAAGAAAAGCAGCTGTTGCCTTGATTAAAAAAACAACAAATCAAACAAACAAAAGACTCCTGAAACTCAAACAGCCAGTACCAGGCTGGAGAATAGAGCACAATATTCCGGGACCTTAGGTTTTATTCTTGCTTCCTTAGGAGAAAATAATCACCAACTAAATGACCTAAGTACTGCCTTATGGACAGAAGAAATGTGGCTCACAGCTGCCCATTTGCAAGTGTCGAAGTCACAGGCTTTTTTTTTTTTTTTTTTAATTTTCATTCCTGAGGACATTACACTTCACACAAGGAAAAACTATTCAAAATATTTAAGTAATAAGCACACTGGCTAATAAGATTACCAAATATTATAAAATCTGGATTAACCAAGATATTACCAAGTGCTACCCTCTGGGGGTAAATCCACTGCCATCTGATCTCTCAGACATGACTCAGGTTGGTAGCTTGCCAACGTGGTACACTGGAGGTTAAGCGTTCGGGATCTTATGCGGACAGGCGGGATTGAAGGTCTAGCTGCCACACTCACTGGTGTGACAAGCCTGAATGTGTACCTTTGTGGGTGGGAATGGTGACAATGGCCTGTCCCTCACAAGTCTGTCATGAGGACTGTATGAAGCAAGGCATTTAGTGCTGGGAGTCTTGAGTACATGACACACACACAGGACAATTCAGCTGTGGTTTCTAATTCCTCTAATTCACCTTTTTTTTTCCCTCTCATGAAAGTGCTAAGCACGGTGTCAATGAAGATACTTTGGGAAACAGAAGTGTAAAGCTGGCAGGAGAATGTTACTTTTCCCAACTCTGCTCACCACCTTTTCATATACACGGGGAGACAGCCATTGAAAAGGAAATGGATCTGCAAGGAGGAGGTGGGGGGGATTTTTGTTGCCATCTGTTCTTCTGAGGGCCTTGCCACTTTCCATGCAATTGCCGCCCCCCCCCCCATTTTCCTTTGCTGCAATTAAAACTGCCTTTCCTTATTGGCCTGGATTTGTTGGCCCTTCCCCAGCCCTGAAAAGTACAATTTAGGGGAAACAACACTCTCTACCATCGCCCAGAGCACCTGAACACCATGGAAGGTTCTGCCCTAGAACCCTGGAAGAAGGAAATAATTATTTCACAACACTGCGGGAATTACAAGAAGCGCAGAGTACCGAGTATTCCAGGGGTGAATCCAAGGAAGGCCCACCTCTTTCCTGGCTGTTACATAATGACAGGCTTGAGTGTCACAGCTGATGAGCCCCATTCAGGGATAGAAAGGGCAGAAGTGATTTTTAAGTGTGCTTTTAAATCCAGGGACACTAGGACCTTCCTCAAAAGTCAGACAATAAATTCCTATATAGCAGAAAGGAATATAGGCCAATCAAACCTGCTCACAATAGGATGTCAGGGGTTGCTCACGGTGTTAAAACTGAGCCTGTAAGAACAGTTCTTTCTGACTTTATCTCTTTCCATCCATTCTTCACAATGATGTGTCTCCTCCACTCTCAGTCTGAACCCCTGACAGATCGCTCTCCAACAGTCAAGAGAGAGCTGCGGCCAGCC
Organism: Peromyscus leucopus; assembly: GCF_004664715.2. Lineage (NCBI taxonomy): Eukaryota > Metazoa > Chordata > Mammalia > Rodentia > Cricetidae > Peromyscus > Peromyscus leucopus. The sequence continues at coordinate 63,032,354 of NC_051071.1, read as the reverse complement.
CACTTTTCTGTGTTCCTAGATAGTTTTACCATCCATCATCTGCAGCGGTGGGCACTGTCTACAGACTTTGAAAATAAGCTAGATGAACCCATCACATTCCTTCAATTCAGTTCTAAATACAAACGTATGGTGCATTTCAAAGAAAAGACACAGCTTTACTATCCTAAAATAGCGTTAAACTGACTTCTGCCTCTACAGACTGAATTCAACGTGGGGGTAAAAAATGAGAAAACCATGGAACAAGTCTCACATATTCAGAGTAGATTCTTCTCTTTGTGCCCGGAAGATTTTAGTATTTCACAACTTTGTTACTGAACAAAGAGAGGGCATCTTGGGCCAGCTTGCCAGTGCACCTGCTGAGATGCAGATACTGGATGTCAGCGTGGCCCAGCAGGGTACCCTCCGGACTCCTTTCCTGACTGTGACAGGTTGGGGAGACAACTGGGGGAAATCGAGGAAGAGCCAGCCTCCGTGTCCACAAACTTCCACGACCTCCAGTTAAAAGTTCCGGGAAGGGGCAGCGGAGAATTTGGGATAAGGTAGCTGGGGCGGACCCCTGGGGACCGGGCCAAAAACCTTGGGATGCTCAGTCATTTCCGGGGACGGCTCAGGGCAGCCCCAGGCTCACGTGCCCGCGCCGCCTCTGCTGCCCCCTGCCGGGCGCGCCCCGCCACCGCGGTTACCTCTTGGGGACGTCGAAGGCCCTGCAGACGGCGGGGCGCCGCGGGCCGGACAGCTTGGTCTTCCCGTAGCGGATGAGGTCCTGGAAGAGCGCGCAGCTCGGCAGCAGCCCGGCCGGCGCCAGCTGCAGGAGCAGCGCGAGCAGGAAGGCGGCGGCCAGCGCCAGCCACAGCGTGCGCAGCGGGTTCAGCGCCGAGAGCGCGGCCCCCGCCCAGCCAGCCATGGCCCGGGGAGCGGGCTGCGCACGCACGCGCGCCACCGCGCCGCCCTCCCTCCCGCCTCGGGGGCGCGCTTGGCGGTGACGCGACACCTGGGCGGGACGCGCGGCCCCGCCCCGGGCTCTGCACTCCGGAGCCGCGCTCCTGCCCACCCCAGTCACGGAGACTGCGCTTTGGATTCTCCCGGCCCCTGATCCTGCACAGGCATGCCCAGATGCGACTCCAGCTTGAAATTCTGCAGAAACGTGCAAGAACACCTGCTACACGTCATTAAAAAAAACAAAAAACAAATAAATTATGCTTATTTATTTAGTGGAGTAGGAGCATGCCAAGATGTGTGGCGGGAAGCCTAAGATAGTTTGGGGGAAATGGTTCTCTCCTTCCACCACGTGGGCGCGTGGGAATCCAACTCTGGTGGTCAGGTTCTCACCAGCCCAAGTTTCCATAAACTCGGGACTGTGGGATTACTGCTGCGAAAAGGTGTAAAGAGAGATTTTGGATGAAGCCCAGGCTGGATCGCCAAAAGGTCCCCCACGAGCCAGGATCTGAAGGATCTTAGTACCACACTGGGTCACCAGTAGCAGCCAGATTCATCAGTGTGCTCCAGATGGGGGTCACTGTGCAAATTCAGAGGCTGACCTCTGGAAGATGAAGAAATTCTAGGCGCTGTCAACTGTGGGCTGCAGCTGTTCCAGGAAACTCTGCACTTTGGAGTGGAAAAGCAGAGTGCTTTTTCATGGGCGTGAGTTTTTCACCCGTCTGCTTCCAGGATGCTGTTCGGTTCTGTGGACAAAGTGTCTACTAACTACGGTTGGCAGGAGCAGCCGCCTGCTGTGTCCGTTGTCTTTGCTGCTGGAAGTGAAAATGGAAGGTTTGGAAGACCTGTATATACTCATTGGCTTGGATCCCAAGGGGAGGGTGATAACAGATCTCCATATCCTTCTCTCCAAGGATCTGGCTGGCTCAAAGATAGCCGCATGCTCTCTTTCAGTTATCAACGGAAGACAGTATCACGTTGGATGGAGGCCTGGTTCCCCATTGACAGGTGCTTAGTGGTATTTCAGGCCATCGGGTCCTTGGATAACACAGACTAACTCACAAAGGAGGAAGCAACTGGGATCCACCTGCACCCCTGTAATACAAGTCTTTATTAAATATTAAATGCAGCCTTATTTCTAACAGAAAAAAATGGAGAGACCTTGAATATACCTTGATGTGTTTAGCCAAATTATGGTACACTCGCATTTTTTTCTCTTAAAGATTTCTGTTATTTTTAGATTTGTGTGTGTGTGTGTGTGTGCGTGTGTGTGTGTGTGTGTGTGGTGAGTATGTGCACATGTGAGTACAGGTGCCCTCAGAGTTCCCAAAATAAGTCAGATCCCTTGGAGCTGGAGTTACAGACATTGGTGAGCTGTGGGTCTCTGGTGGTTTGAATGGCAAATGTTCCTCCTAGACTCATGTATTTGAAAGTTTGGTCCCGGGTTGGTGGTGCTGTCTGGGAGAGGGTATGGGACCTTTAGAACAAGGAGCCTTACCCGAGGAAGTCTGTCACCACGGGCAGGCTTCTGAGAGTTTATAGTCTTACCCCCATTCCCAGTTCACACTTTCTGCTTTGTATTTGTAGCTGACAACGCGACCTCTCGGTGTCTTAGCTTTCTATTGCTGAGGTAAAACACCAGGGCTAAAAGCAACCTGGAGGAGAAAGGGTTTATTTCAGCTCTATTTCCACGTCACCGTCCATCATCGAGGGAAGTCAGGGCAGGGAGCTGGAGGCAGGAACTGAACAGAAGCCGTAGAGGAGTGCTGCTTACTGGCTTGCTCCCTACTACTTATACTTATACTTAAAGTCCAGCCTACTTTCTTATACAATCAGGACCCCCACTCCACCCCTCCATGAGTCCCCCATGGGCTGGACCCACCCACATTAATAACTGTTGATCAAGACAATGCCCTACAGGCAGTATGTTAGAGGGGTTTTATTACTCTAGCTTCTTCTTCCCAGAGAGATAACTCTAGCTTGTGTCAACAAAACAGCAAACACAAACAACTGGGGCACTCAGCTTCCTGCTCCACCCACCGCTGCCATGCCTCCCTGACATTATGGACTCTCCCTCCGGAACCGTGGGCCGAATGATCTCTTCCGTAAGTTGATTTTGATCATCATATTTTACCAGAGCTACTAAGAGAGAATCAAATTCTCATCCTCTGCAAGAGCAGTATTTATCTCAACCATCAAGCCATCTCTCCAGCCCTCACTAATGATGGCTTTAAACTTTCTCACTTTTAAACTGAATTTAGGTTGCAGTTCTCTGAGAGGGGCGGACAGATGTCTCTCCCAACAAAGGGCCGTTTATCAACAAATTACATCAGGGATGAGGGAGGGAGCATGAACAAGGTCTGAGTCAGCCCCTCAATGTCTCAAGGACGGTTCCTGCAACCCCTTGAAACTTACCCAAGTATGCCCAAAGATAGAACCTCAGCCAATTAAAAATGTACTAAAGTAACTGCTGCTTGTTAACCGATCATATTTGAGATGACCTAACTGTTTCTGAAATTCCCCTAGCTGTGCTCACAAGGAGCTTGCACACTCTTCTTAGGGTCATCGCCATTTGTAGAGGTGAATGACCCTGCATTCATGCTGGGATATTAATAAACACTCCTTGCTCTTACATACTATTTGAGTCTGGGGTCTTCCTTCAGCATTTCCTTGGACCCTTACAACTAACATGGTATCAATAGGATGCCATGAGGCTGTTGGCATTAATAATTATGAAGACTAAACACACTGAAAGCTGTTCGAAAGGACTGGTATCAGCTCAGGACACCCCCAGACCAAGTTCTCAGCACAAAGGAGATTTATTTGCCCCAGAGGGGCAGAGAGCAGGAAATAAGAGACAAAGACAGGAGACAGAGGACTAGAGAGAAGGGAAGGGGACAAAGGAGAGGGGGCAGGGATATTTGTCTAGGGGAGACAGAGGACTGCCTCTGGATAGAGAGGAGACAGGTGTGACCCACAGGAAAATGGCGGTTTATAAAGATAAAAGGGGAAACCCCATGATAGGATGGGGTGTTTAATTTTAATTGGGCATGTTACTTAGTTGGACCAAAGGGGGCTTTTGATTGCTGGACTTCAATAGCTGGACCTTGATAGTCAGCCTCAGGAGGAGGAAATGGCCGAATAAGGGAAGAGACCTTGGTGGCTAGCTCTAGGAATGCAATCTAATGGTTTTTAGCAAGGGGATGGGGAGACAGACTAGCTAGAGTCCCTTCCATGTTGTATGACAAAACTTGCCCCGGGAAGACACAACACAGTGTCCTCACCCCAAACAGGGAATTCATGATGGACCAACGTACTGACACCACCAAAGTCCAATTTGGTGAACCAATGAGTTTTGTTGGGTCACTTACAGGAATATGGATGAGAGGTGCTTTACAGGAGCAGAAATGACTCAAAGACAGCTGCATCACCAAGGCCCACCCCAGCATGGGTGACTCTCACAAAGCTGGGAACCTGGAGCCCACTGCACAGCCTACAGGCAGCTCAACAGGTTGGAGAGCGTCCTTTCCAGGTGCCTCAGTTGGTCTAAACCTTTTCCAGAGTGCCTGGCTGGTTTTGGCTTCTTCCCCCCAAGCGGGTCTGGTCTGAGAATCTTTGCAACTTCTCTCTTCTGAGAATCTTCTTTGAGCTCAGGACGCTCAGCTTTTATTGCTTACTCTGGCAGGGAGGGGCCTAGTGAATCTGGTCAGTTTCAGGGATTTCCTGAAGCTATTTTGAGTTGTTTGCTTTCCTGCTTAAGGAGCTCCCTGCAGGAGGGAATGTTTAATCTTAAAGGAAACTGTTACACAACAGGCATTTAAAATTGCCACAGGCAGCTGCCTGAGGGGTCTGTTCCTCCACCTGGGTAGCATTGGGGGTAGGCAAGAAGGTCTTTGAGTTCAGATGTTTAGCAGATTTCAATTTCCCCCCCTGTCTGTCATTAAGGAGTGGTGGCAGCCGACAAGCAGAAGCAGTGGCAGGTGGCACCCTATATGACAGTCTGATGCAGGTCTTGGCTATGGAGGCCCCTGGGCCCTTTGCGACAGCAGTGTTAATGCTCTCAGTGTGGTGTCTGAGACTCTGGTCCTGAAGACCTGACAGCTTTCTCCAACTCCTCTGGCAACCACAGAGTGCAGGCTCTCTGGCTCCACCAGGCCTTTTATCAGCTCTCAGCTTCCTGGGCTCCACGGCTTCCCTTCTTATCTTTGCTATCAAACTATTAGTTATTCCTCTGGCTGTCAGTGGCTGCAGCTGGGGTGACTCAGGGTACTCCCCGCCTTTGTCAGGTTTCTGAATGTGCAGTGACCAAAAATTAATCTCAAAAGAAAAACCAAATTCTCCACGACTCTGCTGCGTTTCTGCCGTGTTTGCCCGTGTTGTATGGTTTGACTTCACTGCAGCCCTGGTTCTGAGTGCACTTTGTACTGTTTCTGCTGTCTCGCCCCCAGTGCTAAAGAATGCTGCCCGGAACACCCCTGTGCAGACACTGGTACACACTGTGAACCGCAGTACTTTTATTGTATAGAGTTATCTGCTTTTCTCATGGAAACACATGGTTTAATTATAGAAAACAAAGACCTTGGGGCTGGAAAGATGGCTCAGTTGTTAGAAGCACTTCCTGCTCTCCCAGAGGATCCAAGTTTGGTTCCCAGCACCCACTGAAGACAGCTCACAGCCCCCTGTAGCCCAGGTCCAAGGGAACTTCATGCCTCCGACCTCCTTGGGCACACAACCTTATGTATGCCCGTGTGAGCACTCGTGTGTGCGTGTGCAACACACACAGACACAGACACACACACACACACACACACAATTAAAAATCATAGGGAATTTAGATTTTTTTCATACCTGTCATTCCTCAGAATATAAATATCAAATTCCTCTATTTTGGATTGTACTATGTTAGAATGTTTGCTTTTAAAAATTACTGGCTTGAGTTTCATTTAATAAAATCATTAAATGAATTCTGGCTTGAGATTAGGACAAAATTCCCAACAGTTCTGAAACAGCCCTAAGCTTGCCTCTGCCGTTTTATTTTACCATGCAAAGTAGTATCCTCAATATTGATGACTATAAAACAGAACTGTTTATCAACTCTGAAATATGTTGCTCTTTGGCCTGCAGTATCAAATATTCAGCCAAGATTAATTATGCTTTTCATTTAATTTTATGTGTATGGGTATCGCCTGCATATATGTCTGTGAACCACATGGGTGCCTGATGCCTATGAACACCAGAAGAAGGCATCAGATCACCTGGAACTGGAGTTGCAGATGGTTGTGAGGCACCATGTGGGTTCTGGAATCAAGCAGGGTCCTCTGGAAGAGCAGCCAGTGCTCTTAACCACTGAGTCATCTCTCCAGCCTCGTGCCTCATTTCTAATAAATGATAAAATTATATTGATGCCAAAGGATTTTTAAAATTAAATTATGATTTATTATTACTAAACATTTGATTTTTTATAACTGTGAAAATTTCTGGGGCTGTATAAAAATTTCTCAGATGAAAAGAGACCACAGCTCACATAGTCTAAGAAGCCTTGACTTTCAGAAATGTGAACATCAAGAATTACACTCACTATAGAAACAGGTCCACACTGACAGCTATCTTCACACATTCTAGCAAGCTGAGACGATGCTAACAGATGCCCAGGGAGAGGTGTGTTCCCTTCATCTGTCTTAACATCTTATCTTAAAGGCAGAAGGAAGCTGGCTTTAAAATACTTAAGATAACAAACAACTATGAAAACATGAATGTCTGTATTTATTAAAAGAAAAAAAAAGGCAGACCACTAACACAAATGAATAGTTTTTTAATTATTATTTTATTTTACAGTATAATTTAATTCTACATATCAACCACGGATTCCCTTGTTCTCCCCCTCCCCCTCCCATTCTCCCCATCCCACCCCCGCATTCCCATCTGCTCCAGGGCAAAGGCTCTCCCCAGGATTGAGATCAACCTGGTAGACTCAGTCCAGGCAGGTCCAGTCCCCTCCTCCCAGACTAAGCCAAGCGTCCCTGCATAGCCCCAGGTTTCAAACAGCCAACTCATGCAATGAGCATAGGACCCGGTCCCACTGCCTAGATGCCTCCCAAACTGATCAAGCCAATCAACTGTCTCACCTATTCAGAGGGCCTGATCCAGCTGGGGGCCTCTCAGCCTTTGTTTCATAGTTCATGTGTTTCCATTCGTTTGGCTATTTGTTCCTGTGCTTTATCCAACCTTGGTTTCAACAATTCTCGCTCATATAAACCCTCCTCTTTCTCGCCAATTGGACTCCTGGAGCTCCACCTGGGGCCTGGCTGTGGATCTCTGCATCCAGTTCCCTCAGTCAAATGAATAGTTTTCTTAGGATACTGATAATGTGTATAACTGAGCATGTAGAGAATCAATGACATTAATTCTACACAAAAGTCTAGGAAGAATATATATATATATGTATATATATATATATATATTAGAATATATATTCTATTATGTAAAAAGATATATATCTTTTTACATAATATATATTTTGACAAGATATAAAAATTTCCAAAGGCTGGAGAGATGGTTCAGCAGTTTAGTGCATACACTGTTCCTACAGAGGATCTGTGTACAATTCTTAGCACCAGCCCCAGGGGGACCCAGAGCCTCTGGCCTCTCCAGGCACTGGCACTTGTGTGCATATACTCACATACAGACCCACACGTATATGTAATAAAAAAATAACAAAACACAAATCTTTAAAACAAACAAACAAACAAACAAACAAACTTGAAATCGGTAGACTCCCAGTAGAGTTTCAATTCCTAGAAGTCAGGCTTTAAGTCCCATCACCTGTTCTCACACTTACGGTGCAAATGCTGTTTCTCAACTCATCAGTTTTTAAACATGTATGCCTGTCCATTACCATGGATGGAAAGTTAGCATTTTAAAAGAAGCCTCCAAGATGCTAATTCTTCCAAAAACCAGTACATGAGCCATGTCATTGCGCAAAGGCACAGGTATGGACACTGAGGACAGCATAGGTATCTCTGCCCATTCAGATCTTACAGTTTTGAACTGGAGTAACAGTTAAAGAGTGAAGACAGTTGCTCTCCCTGATCTTGGAATACCTGCATCTGCAATGAATAAATGTCAGGGAACTGGAGGCCAGGCTAGTGGGACTTCTACAATCTTTTGGTCTTACCATGCACAGCTTTTCAGAAAAGGGCAGGGATATCAACGGAACAATAACATAACAAGTTACAACAAGACTAGGCGCATACCCGCATATCAAGGCTGGATGAGGCGACCCAGTAGGAGGAAAAGGGTCCCAAGGCTTTCTCTTTTCTGACGGGAAATGAAGGAGGAGTGGATCTGGGGTAGAGGGGAGGTGGTGGGGTGGGCTTGGAGGAGTGGAGGGAGGGGAAACTATGGTCAGGATGTAATGTATGAGAGAAGAATAAATGAAGATAAATAAATAAAAAATACACAGCTTTTATAATTTGCTTCCTGGTGCTGGGACATTCAAGGGTTTGTTGCTAGGTGAGAAAGGATGGCCATATGGCCATTCCAGCTGGAAAAAATGAGGCTTTTCTGTCTGATCAGGGTCCCTTCTGCAGTAGTCACACTCCATTGGTGTTTTTCATTTTGTTTTGTTTGTTCTTAGGTTAATTCAAAAGGGACTGTGGTGGTTTGAAAGAAAATGGTCTCCAAAGGGAGTGGCACTATCAGGAGGTGTGGCTTTTTTGGAGTGGGTGTGGCCTTATTGGAGGAAGTGGGTCACTGTGGAGGTGGGCTTTGAGGTCTCATATATGCTTAAGCCATGCCCAGTGTTTCAGACTGCTTCCTGTTGCCTGCAAGTCAAGATGTAGGACACTCAGCTACTTCTCCAGCACCAGGTCTGCCTGCAGGCCACCATGTTGCACCATGATAATAATAGACAAACCTCTGAAAATGTAAGCTGCCCCAATTAAATGTTTTTCCTTTATAAGAGTTGCCATGGTCCTGGTGTCTCTTCACAGCAATAGAAACCCTAAGACAGGGAACCAGACAGAGTTGACCTTTCTATGGCATCTTCCAGAAAGGCCATTTCTTGGTAGAAGTTTCTTCTTTAGCTATCTGACCTGGGAAAACATTCAAAATTGTGTGTGTGTGTGTGTGTGTGTGTGTGTGTGTGTGTGTGTGTGTGTGTATGTGTGTGTGGCAGGAGCAGGGGGAGTGGTTGAGTCTGGAGGAAAAATGACCCCATAGTTTTGGGGTTGAATTTTAGTGAGAATGAAGTGCATGATCGAAGAAGCCTCCTTTGCAGGCCGGTGACTGAACTAGAAGCCAGGCATGAAACCCTATTTTTTGTGTATGTTTTTGGGCATTTGTGTATCACAAAAGAGTGATTCAAGAGTGAAAAACTACTCTGTTAGATCTTTGGAGAAGATCACTACACCAAGGTGTTGATCAGTACCTTGGTCTTTCTTCATTTGACTAGCAGCACTGGCATGCTTAACCACTGACCACACCTGCAGTCAATAGCCATGGTGTGCTTTCAGTTACTCAGGCCCCAAACTTTGAACTTAACCTTGATTCCAGGCTTTCTCTCACATCCCAAATACAACCTGTCAGTAAATGCTGTTGCCTGGATTCTTAGTTAGGGTTACTGTCGCTTCAGTGAAACACTGACTATGCTGCTTGGGGAGGAAAGGGTTTATTTGGCTTAAGATTTCACATTGCCATTCATTATTGAAAGAAGTCAGGGCAAGAACTCAAATAGAGCAAGAAGCTGGAGGCAGGAGCTGATGCAGAGGCCATGGAGGGGAGTTGCTTCCTGGCTTGCTCAGCTTTCTTTTTCCTTTCCTTTCCTTTCCTTTCCTTTCCTTTCCTTTCCTTTCCTTTCCTTTCCTTTCCTTTCCTTTCCTTTCCTTTCCTTTCCTTTCCTTTCCTTTCCTTTCCTTTCCTTTCCTTTCCTTTCCTTTCCTTTCCTTTCCTTTCCTTTCCTTTCCTTTCCTTCTTTCCTTTCCTTTCCTTTCCTTTCCTTTCCTTTCCTTCTTTCCTTTCCTTTCCTTTCCTTTCCTTTCCTTTCCTTTCCTTTCTTCCTTCCTTCCTTCCTTCCATCCTTCCTTCCTTCCTTCCTTCCTTTCTTTCTTTCTTTCTTTTTTCTTTTTTTGGTTTTTCGAGACAGGGTTTCTCTTTGTAGCTTTGTGCCTTTTGTGGAACTCGCTTTGGAGACCAGGCTGGCCTTGAACTCACAGAGATACACCTGCCTCTGTCTCCTGATTGCTGGGATTAAAGGCGTGTACCACCACCGCCTGGCTCAGCTTGCTTTCGTATAGAACCTAGGACCACCTAGCCTAGGATGGCACCATCCACAATTTTTGGGTTGGATCCTCCCCCATTGATCGTTAATTAAGAAAATTCTCTGCAGGCTTGCCTACAGCCCAATCTTTTTTTAAAATTTATTTATTAAATTTAATTTTACATATCAGCCACGGATTCCCTTGTTCTCCCCCCTCGTGCCCCCCTGCCTTCCCCCCAGCCCACACCCCATTCCCATCTCCTCCAGGGTAAAGACTCCCTTGAGGATAGAGTTCAATCTGGTAGATTCAGTCCAGGCAGATCCAGTCCCCTCCTCCCAGGCTGAGCCAAGTGTTCCTGTATAAGCCCCAGGTTCCAAACAGTCAGTTCATGCACTGAGGACAGGACCCGGTCCCACTGTCTGGATGCCTCCCAAGCAGATCAAGCTAATCAACTGTCTTATTTATCCAGAGGGCCTGATCCAGTTGGGGGCTCCTCAGCTATTGGTTCATAGTTCATGTGTTTCCTTTTGTTTGGATATTTGTCCCTGTGCTTTTTCCAACCTTGGTCTCAACAATTCTCGCTCATACAAACCCTCCTCTTTCTCGCCAATTGGACTCCTGGAGCTCCACCTGGGGCCTGGCTGTGGATCTTTGCATCCGGTTCCCTCAGTCATTGGATGGGGTTTCTAGCACAACAATTAGGATGTTTGGCCATCCTATCATCAGAGTAGGTCACTTCCGGTTGTCTCTCGACGATTGCCAGTAGTCTATTGTGGGGGTATTTTGTGGATTTCTGTGGACCTCTCTAGCATTTTGCTTCTTCCTGTTCTCATGTGGTCTTCATTTATCATGGTCTTTTATTTCTTATTTTCCCTCTCTGTTCTTGATCCAGCAGGGATCTCCTGCTCCCCTAAGCTCTCTTTCCCTTGACCCTTGCCCTTCATTATCTCCACTCACGTCCATGTTGTTCATGTAGATCTCATCCATTTCTTTGTCATTGGATGATCCCTGTGTCTTTCTTGGGGTTCTGTTTTCTAGGTAGCCTCCCTAGAGTTGTGAGTAGCAGTCTAGTCATCTTTGTTTTACATCTAGTATCCTCCTATGAGTGAGTACATACCATGTTTGTCTTTCTGAGTCTGGGTTACCTCACTCAGAATGATTTTTTCTAGATCCATCCATTTGCCTGCAAACCTCATGATATCATTATTTTTCTCTGCTGAGTAGTATTCCATTGTGTATATATGCCACATTTTATTTATCCATTCCTCAGTTGAAGGGCATCTAGGTTGTTTCCAGGTTCTGGCTATTACAAACAATGCTGATATGAACATAGCTGAGCAAGTGCCCTTGTGATATGATTGAGCATTCCTTGGGTATATGCCCAAGAGTGGTACAGCTGGATCTTGGGGGAGATTGATTCCCAATTTTCTAAGAAAGCACCATATTGATTTCCAAAGTGGTTGTACAAGCTTGCATTCCGACCAGCAGTGGAGGAAAGTTCCCCTAGCTCCACATCCTCTCTGGCATAAGGTGTCTTCAGTGTTTTTGATCTTAGTCATTCTGACAGGCATAAGGTGGTATCTCAGAGTCGTTTTGATTTGCATTTCCCTGATGATTAGGGATGTTGAGCAATTCCTTAAATGTCTTTCAGCCATTTGAGTTTCCTCTGTTGAGAATTCTCTGTTTAGTTCTAAAGCCCATTTCTCAATTGGACTGTTGGACATTTTGATGTCTGATTTCTTGAGTTCTTTATATATTCTGGATATCAGTCCTCTGTCAGATGTGGGGTTGGTGAAGACCTTTTCCCATTCTGTAGGCTGTTGCTTTGCCTTGTTGACCGTATCCTTTGCTCTACAAAAGCTTCTCAGTTTCAAGAGGTCCCATTGATTGATTGTTTCTCTCAGTGTCTGTGCTACTGGTGTTATATTTAGGAAGTGATCTCCTATGCCAATGCATTCAAGACTACTTCCTACTTTCTCTTCTAGCAGGTTTAGAGTAGCTGGATTTATGTTGAGGTCTTTGATCCACTTGGACTTAAGTTTTGTGCACGGTGACAGATATGGGTCTATTTGCAGCCTTCTACACATTGACATCCAGTTATGCCAGCACCATTTGTTGAAGATGCTTTCTTTTTTCCATTGTACAGTTTTGGCTTCTTTGTCAAAAATTATATGTTCATAGGTGTGTGGATTAATATCAGGGTCTTCAATTCGATTCCATTGGTCCACATGTCGGTTTTTATGCCAGTACCAAGCTGTTTTTATTACTATAGCTCTATAGTAGAGTTTGAAGTCAGGGATAGTGATGCCTCTAGAGGTTGTTTTATTGTACAGGAATTTTGGCTATCCTGGATTTTTTTGTTTTTCCATATGAAATTGAGTATTATTCTTTCCAGGTCTGTGAAGAATTGTGTTGGTATTTTGATGGGGATTGCATTGAATCTGTAGATTGCTTTTGGTAAGATTGCCATTTTTACTGTTAATCCTGCCTATCCATGAGCATGGGAGATCTTTCCATTTTCTGACATCTTCTTCAATTTCTTCTTTCAGGGACTTAAAGTTCTTGTCATATAGGTCCTTCACTTGCTTGGTTAGTGTTACCCCAAGGTATTTTATGTCATTTGTGGCTATTGTAAAGGGTGATGTGTCTCTGATTTCCTTCTCAGCTTCTTTGTCCATTGTATATAGGAGGGCTACTGATTTTTTTGAGTTGATCTTGTATCCTGCTATGTTGCTGAGGGTGTTTATAAGCTATAAGTTCCTGGGTGGAATCTTTGGGGTCAATCAAGTATACTATCGTGTCATCTGCAAATAGGGAAAGCTTGACTTCTTCCTTTCCAATTTGTATCCCCTTAATCTCCTTATGCTGTCTTATTGCTCTGGCTAGAACTACAAGTACTATATTGAATAAGTATGGGGAGAGTGGACAGCCTTGCCTCGTTCCTGATTTTAGTGGAATCGCTTTGAGTTTCTCTCCATTTAATTTGATGTTGGTTGTTGGCTTGCTGTAAATTGCCTTTATTATGTTTAGGTATGTTCCCTGTATTTCTGATCGCTCCACGACCTTTATCATGAAGGGGCGTTGGATTTTGTCAAATGCCTTTTCTGCATCTAGTGAGATGATCATGTGGTTTTTTTCTTTGAGTTTGTTTATATGGTGTATTACAATGATGGACTTTTGTATGTTGAGCCACCCTTGCATCCCTGGGATGAAGCCTACTTGATCATTGTGGATAATTATTTTGATGTGTTCTTGGAGTCTGTTTGCCAGTATTTTATTGAGTATTTTTGCATCAATGTTCATGAGGGAGATCGGTCTGTAGTTCTCTTTCCTTGTATCCTTGTTTGGTTTAAGAATCAGGGTAATTGTAGCCTCATAGAAGGAGTTTGGTAATGTTTCTTTTGTTTCTATTGTATGGGACAATTTGAAGAGTATTGGTATTAACTCTTCTTTGAAGATCTGGTAAAATTCTGCGCTGAAACCATCTGGTCCTGGGCTTTTTTTGGTTGGGAGACTTTTAATGACTGATTATATTTCCTTAGGGGTTATTGGACTATTTAAATAGTTTATCTGGTCTTGATTTAACTTAGGTATGTGGTACCTATCCAGAAAATTATCCATTTCTTTTAGATTTTCCAGTTTTGTGGAGTAGAGGTTTTTGAAGTATGACCTGATGATTCTCTGGATTTCCTCAATGTCTGTTGTTATGTCCCCCTTTTCATTTCTGATTTTGTTTATTTGGATGCTCTCTCTCTGTCTTTTGGTTAGTTTGGATAAGGGCTTGTCTATCTTGTTGATTCTCTTAAAGAACCAACTCTTTGTTTCATTAATTTTTTTGTATTGTTCTCTTTGTTTCTATTTTATTGATTTCAACTCTCAATTTGATAATTTCCTGGCGTCTATTCTTCCTGGGAGACTTTGCTTCCTCTTGTTCTAGAGCTTTCAGGTGTGCTGTTAAGTCACTAGTGTGAGATTTCTCCAACTTCTTTATGTGGGCATTTAGTGCTATGAATTTCCCTCTTAGCCCTGCTTTCATAGTGTCCCATAAGTTTGGGTACATGTTGTCTTCATTTTCATTGATCTCTAGGAAGTTTTTAATTTCTTTCTTTATTTCTTTCTTAACCCATTGGTGATTCAGTTGAGCATTATTCAGTTTCCATGAGATTGTAGGTTTTCTGTAGTTTTTGTTGTTGTTGAAATCTAACTTTAAACCATGGTGGTCTGATAGAACACAGGAGGTTATTCCAATTGTTTTGTATCAGTTGAGATTTGCTTTGTGGCCAGTATGGGGTCGATTTTAGAGAATGTTCCATGGGGTGCTGAGAAGAAGGTATATTCTTTTTTGTTAGGATGGAATGTCCTGTAGATATTGATTAAGTCCATTTGAGTCATAACATCAGTTAAGTCCTTTATTTCTCTGTTAAATTTTGATTTGGGAGATCTGTCCAGTGGTGAAAGTGAGGTGTTGAAGTCTCCCACTATTAATGTGTGGGATTTTATATGTGGTTTAAGCTTTGTTAATGTTTCTTTTACATATGTGAGTGCCCTTGTGTTTGAGGCATAAATGTTCAGAATTAAAACTTCATCTTGGTGGATGCCTTTCTTGATCTCTTTTGATTGATTTTAGTTTGAAGTCTATTTTGCTGGATATCAGGATGGCTACACCTGCTTGTTTCTTTAGACCATTAGATTGGAAAGTCTTTTCCCAGCCTTTTATTCTTAGTTAGTGTCTATCTTTGAATTTGAGGTGTGTTTCTTGTATGCAGCAGAAAGATGGGTCCTGCTTTTGTATCCATTCTGTAAGCCTGTGTCTTTTTATAGGTGAATGAAGTCCATTTATATTAAGGGATATTAATGACCAGTGATTGTTCATTACTGTTATTTTTTGGTGGTAGTGTGTGTGTACTTCTCTTCTTTGGGGTTTACTGCTGTGGCATTATCTATTATTTGTGTTTTCGAGAGTGTATCTGACATCCTTAGGTTGGAATTTTCCTTCTAGTGCTTTCTGTAGGGCTGGGTTTGTGGATAAGTATTGTTTAAATATGGTTTTGTCTTGGAATGTCTTGTTCACTCCGTCTATGATGATTGAAAGTTTTGCTGGGTATATTAGTCTAGGCTGGCATCCATGGTCTCTTAGTGTCTGCATTACATCTGTCCAGGACCTTCTGGCTTTCAAAGTCTCCATTGAGAAATCAGGTGTTATTTTGATGGGTTTGCCTTTGTAAGTCATTTGGCCTTTTTCCTTTGCTGCTCTTAATATTCTTTCTTTATTTTGTAGGTTTAGTTGTTTAATTATTATGTGGCGAGGGGACTTTTTTGGGAGGTCTAGTCTGTCTGGTGTTCTATAGGCTTCTTGTATCTTCATAGGCATTTCCTTCTTTAAGTTGGGAAAATTTTCTTCTATGATCTTGTTGAATATATTTTTTGTGCCTTTGAGTTGGTATTCTTCTCCTTCCTCTATCCCTATTATTCGTAGGTTTGGATTTTTCATGGTGTCCCAAATTTCTTGGACATTTTGGGTCATGACTTTGTTGGCTTTAGTGTTTTCTTTAACTGATAAATCTATTTCCTCTACTGTATCTTCAATGCTGGAGATCCTCTCTTCCATCTCTTGCATTCTGTTGGTTATACCTGCATCTGAATTTCCCATTGTTTACTCAGATTTTCTATTTCCAGCATTCCCTCTGTGTCTTCTTCATTTTTTTCTATTTCCCTTTTCAGGTCTTGGACTGTTTCCTTCATCTGTTTCATTGCTTTTTCATGATTTTCTTCTGCTTTATTTGTCCTTTCCTTTAGTTTTTTATAGCGTTCTTCCCATTTTTTGTTTGCCTTTTCCTCAATTTCATTTGTGATTCCTTCTATATAAGCCTTTGCTCTCTTCATGATGTTATTCATAAGGCTGGTTTCTTCTGCTTCTTCCATTTTTTGATGTTCAGGTCTAGCTGTTAGAGGAGGGCTAGATTCTGGTGATACTGTATTGCTCTTCATTTTGTTGTATGTACTTCATGTCTGCCCATCTCCTTGTGGATTTGTTCTTGGTCTTATGAGCACACTTGGTCCAGATAGAGCTGACAGATTCAGGAAGCCTCTCTCTCTTTTCCGTATGGGAGCTCCGGGGTTGGATGGGCACTCTTGTCTCTTGTCCAGATGGGAGGTCCGGGGCATGATGGGAGCTGGGGGCTGGTCTCTAAGTCTCAGGAAGTGGCTGGGGTCTCAGGCAGATGGGCGTGGGGGCAGGGCGTGAAGATTACAGGGTCTGCCGGTAGTCTTGGAGAAGGGGAGCCTTCCCAGTGGGGGTGGAGAGGATCCTTCCTGCTGGCCAGAACCTGTGGCCAAGTTGGGCAGGTCTTCCCTGGAATGGCTGGTGCCCAGGGATGGGATCTAGGCTGAGCCCAGGCACTCACCTCTTGTCCAGATGGGAGGTCCGGGGCAGGATGGGAAGCTGGGGGCTGGTCTCTAAGTCTCAGGAAATGGCCTACAGCCCAATCTTATGGAGCCAATTTCTCAATCAAGATTCCCTCCTCTTAGATGATGATAGTTTGTGTCTTGCTAACATAAAATAGCTAGAACACTGAACCTTCAAAATATGAATGCAAATCCAATGACCTACAGTGTTTTCCTCAAGACTTTAAGGTATCTTAACAAAGGGGGAAAAGAAAAAAGGAATAAGGACTGAAAAGTGAGAAAGGACATACTCCCTATTTGAAGATGCTATGTGGCAGGGTCACAGATAAGCTATTGGGGCTAGGAAAAGAGTTCAATGAGACTGCCTAAGACAAAAGTCAGCTTTTAAAGGTTACCTTTTCTATTTCCCAGCAATAAACAGAAAACAAATGTTTCAAAGGTACAGTTTATAGTGTCATAAAACATCATGCGTCTAGGAATAATAAATTCTAATAAAAAGTTTATAAAACTTCACTAAAACATAATAAAACATGTCTGATATTAAAGGGAAATGTGCTCAAAAGAAGCGAGAAGCTCATAAATTGAAAGGTGAAATATGATTAAGATGATAATTCTCTCCAAACTGGATTATGAAATAAATCTCATAAAATCAAACCCCAGTTGTTTGCTGAAATTTAACAAGATGATCCTAAAATTTATGAAGAGGTAGGAAAGGTGAAATGGAGCCAAGAATCTCTTGCCGATGAAGTCAGTTTGGAAGACTTGCTCCCTGAGATGCCAAGACCAACACTAATTATATTAGTGTGGAACACAGGCACAGGGAAACGGCAGAGGGACAAACAGAGAGCTCAGATTTAGGTCCCACACATGTGAACACTTGACAGATGCCTGAGATGGTACGATTCATCAGTGGAGGAAGGATGAACAAGCAGGAGGAGGAGCTAGGGTCGAGACAGAAACCAAGGTGGAGGTAGAGCTGAAGGTACAAAGAATGGCTCCTTTCTCTTAGGTGCTTCATAAAAATCCTCTCCAGGAGAACTAAAGACCTAGTTTGAAAGTGATGTGAAAACCTCTGGGAGGATAGCCAGGTGCAGGGCACATGCCTGTAACCCCAACAGTCAGAAGGCTGAGGCAGGCTGATGCAGTTAGAAGCCAACCTGGGCTGCCCGTGGAAATGAGGCCTGGTCTGGGAATATAAGGTAGCAGAACACTTGTCCAGCATTCTTTTTTTTTTTCTTTTCTGAGACAGGGTTTCTCTGTGTAGCTTTGCAGCGCCTTTCCTGGAGCTCACTTGGTAGCCCAGGCTGGCCTCGAACTCACAGAGATCCGCCTGCTTCTGCCTCCCGAGTGCTAGGATTAAAGGCGTGTGCCACCACCGCCCGGCTTGTCCAGCATTCTTAAGGCCCCAGGTTCAATTCCAAGTCTTGGAAAAAAATAATCTTGTAGAAAGTGATATAGAGGAATATTCTTTGGGCCAGGAGGGTTCTTATTCATGATGTAGAAATCAAGTTGATGAAAAACATGAATACACCCTGAACCATTATAATTACAGTCTTCACTGTATGAGAAGACACCAGAGGATGAAATACAGGCACGAGTAAGGGGAGAGGTGTTTGCTACAGGCATACCCCCAAACAGAATCATATCCTGTAAATCCATTTCAAAAAGACAGACAAACCAATAGGAAAATGGACAAAAGACTGAGCTATCACTTCCCCAAGAGGTATTCAAATTACTAGTAAGTATAAGCAAAAGGAAGCTATCACATTAACAGTCAAGGAACTGTCAATCAAAACCATAATGAAATACAGCCACACATCAATATGACTGAACTTAGAGTAACTCAAGTCCTGAGTATAAAAGTTCTGTGGAACACTGCAGGGCAGAAGGACCTGTTGAAACCCCTTGGGAGGGCAGGTCTGCCTTGATTGGTTAAAGCTGAGGACATAAAACTCTACAACCTAGTGAACCCGCTCCATAGTGAGCAGTACACGTACCAGACCTAGCAGGGTAGGCCTCTAATCCCAGCTACTTGAGACACCGAGGCAGAAGGATCACAAGTTTCTAGACCCACTTGTGCCATGGGGTGATTTCATTAGAAACATGGGTGAGTCCCTGAGACACTGCCTCAAAATCCAAAGTGAAAAGAGAGCTGGGAGTCAATGAGGTGACTCGGGGTGATGGACTGACGACCCAAGTTCCATCCCCATTCTCCAGGACCCACATGGTGGAGGAATGGATAGATTCCAGCAAGTGGTCCTTTGTGTACACATGAACCATGCATGGCACACACACTTCACACACAATAAATAAGAGCAGAAGGGGGATAGATAGATAGATAGATAGATAGATAGATAGATAGATAGATAGATAGATAGATAGATGAGAGATAGATAGATACATGATAGATAGACAATAGATAGATACACGATAGTTAGATAGGTATAGATAGACGAGAGAGAGAGAGAGAGAGAGAGAGAGAGAGAGAGAGAGAGAGAGGGAGAGGGAGAGGGAGAGGGAGAGGGAGAGGGAGAGGGAGAGGGAGAGGGAGAGGGAGAGGGAGAGGGAGAGGGAGAGGGAGAGGGAGAGAAGAGATCGACTTGGGGATATAAGACTATAGCTCCGTGTCAGCATACTTACCTAATATGTGGCTCCAAGACAGGGATTTAAAATCTCTAGTACTGGGAAAAAAAAACAATAAGAATCTGAAAGACAAAACAAACAAACAAAAAAACCCAACAAGAAGTACACACAAGAATATTCAAGGGCCATTTACCTTCAAGTTGGAAGGAGCCATAAGCCTTTCCAAGAGAACGGATGAACACAGGGAGGCGAGTTCACACCATCCGCTCCACAGCTGCATGTAACTCACAAGTACAGCATGGAGAAAAGTCGAGATACACTTCTGAGATCTAAGTGCACCCTATAAAAGTTTATTTACTTAAAGTTCAAAAACTAAAGCAAAGCAGGAAAACAGTCACCAGGGCCAGGTGCTTACAGGGAAGAGAAGTGTGTGTTGGGGAAGGGAGCGTATGGAGGGGTTTGTAATAATTGTTAAACTGTATAGCCATGTTTCATGCACCCCTATATGTTTTACTATTTCACAAAATGTGTTAGAAAAGACACATATGTCAAAAATTTATTTATTATTGTATGCATATGAGTATTTCACCTGCATGTGTATAGGTGAACCGCCTGTATGACGTGTGTAGATCAGAAGAAAGGCATTGGATGCCTTGGGACTGGAGTTAGCATTGTGAGCTGTCGTGAGGGTGCGGGGAGCTGGACCCAGGCCCTCTGCAAGAGCACCTAGTGCCCTTAACTTCCACACCATCTGTCCAGCCAGAAAAAGATCATCCGATCATTTCTCGTCACTCGATCGCTGCTACCCTGCTCTAAGTTACTTCCTCTCTATGAGCCAAGGACCTGCCAGATGCTTCCAATTGCTTAAGCAGCCTGGTTGTGGCACTTTGTGAGGACAGCCTTCTCAAATTGATATGGCTGGTAAGCAGGATGTGGACTTTGTGATTACTGGTGTCTATGAGTTATTTGGCTCTCCAAGTCCAAGTCTGAGTCTTGCCTAATGGATGCTCTGCCTCACCAGAAAGATGCTAAAGGAGAGAACAGTACTCATCTGGGGGAGGCAGCCATGGTGGGGGACAGAAAAAGAATTGGGGCTGCCATACCTGACAGGTGGGTTCTCAGCTCTGGCCTAGGATGGCATTGCTCTGTATACTCACACAATACATCTCATGTCAGTATGTTCTGAGGTCTCACATGACTTCCTCTTACTTCTTCCCCTAATTGCACCTTCCACGTTTCTGGAATGTTTTTTTTTCTCCCCTGCATACACCGTCATGCTCCTTCAAGTCATTTTTTGTTTTGCTATAGGCAGAATCAGTTACATGTCCTCGGCCAGACTTGGGGAATGTACTAGCAGGTGTGAAACCCGGACTCTTCCCTGGGGGGTTCCTCTCTTGGTAGAATGATAAGCAAGGCACGGAGCTAAGGAGATGGCTCAGTTGGTAAAGTGCTTACTGTGTGGTTGTGGGGCCCAGAGTGTCATCCTTAATGCCCACATAAGAAAGTGGGGGCCTGCTTCATGTGCCCGTGATCCCAGCACAGGAGGGCTGGAGACAGAAGGACCATCCTTGGAGGTGGCTTGCTGAGGACCACCTTTGGATGGCTTGCTGGCCACCCAGTCTAGCTGAATCAGTGACCTCTGTGAATGTAGGGTTCAGTGGGAGACTTAGTACCAACAAATAAATAAAAAGTAAAGCTGGGAGGTGGTGGCGCACGCCTTTAATCCCAGCACATGGGAGGTAGAGGCAGGCGGATCTCTGTGAGTTTGAGGCCAGCCTGGGCTACAGAGTGAGTTCCAGGAAGGGCTCCAAAGCTACACAGAGAAACCCTGTCTCAAAACAAACAAACAAAAAACCAAACAACAACAACAAAAAACTAAAAAACAAACAAAAACAAAACAAAAAACCCCAACACAACAACAAAAACAAATAAATAAAAAAAATGAAGTGGAGAGTGATTGAGGAAAACACTCACCATTGACCTACAGCCTGCACAGGTATAAGCACACACATGAACACATACACATACCTTTTTGATAAGACAACCATGACGAGACATTTATCTGGCAGGCAGGGAATTGTCTCATGTGCCCTGAAGCAGGTGTCCTGTATGTATGTAGGTACAGAGAAGACACAAACCCTGAGACAAAGAAGATGCTCTGGGGGAGAGGTCAGCGCTGTGGTTTTAGGTGTGGAAATCACTTGGCAATCTTCAGGAGAAATGAAAAGTTCCTGTAGAAAGCAGCTTGCACACTCAGCTGTAGACAATAGCTAATACACATGTGATGCCTTCTAATCACGGGGCCCTGTTGCAAATGTCTGACAAGTTGAATTACTTAAGACTGGTCCTCCTGAGGTCGGAGCCAGTTATGTCTATTTTATAGAGGAATCCAGGAGAGAGAACTCAATTTAAGTTGTTCAAAATCTCACCAGTAATGAATATTATGGGTCTATCAAAAAAGAGAAGAAACCTCATGCTGGAGGTGTGGCTCAGCAGAAGCATGTATGCTTAGCATGTGTGAGACCCTGGGTTCAGTCCCCAGCAACAAAACAACAAAGATGCAAAATAAATGCAAATGAGTGTGATATTATGATATGGGCTTGCATGCAAAATAAAGGCAAATAAGTGTGATATGGGCTTAATTCACTGGTGCTGAAGAGAGCAATGGAGTCCTCGCTGGCCTTTGAAGAATTTGCTGGGGGGTGAGGCCTGCATCTGGTAATGTACACAGATGGTCCTTTTTCCTTGTGTCCTGTGATAGAGGCAGTGGTCCCATTCCTGGGTTACTGGAAGAAGCATCATATGGCTATTTCCCCTAGCTGATGCTTCTTTGGAAGGCTAAAATCTTGAGGACGGTAGACTCACACTCACTAAAAGAAATTAAGGATAACGCTTAGACTTTTTAATGCCATGTGTCTCGACTCGTCCTTTAGGAATTCTCCCCGCTTACAGCCTTTCCAATAGCACAGGTCTTCAGGTTTGTTCATTCACTGTTTTTTACATTCACAGACATGACTTTTTTTCATAGGACATCTATGTTTGTAGGAAAACAGCTTACAGAGCTCCCGGAAGCTCTCTTGTTCCCTCTCTTGTTAGTATCTGTTAGAGTACAGTCCTAGTTTTCTTTCTGCTGCTCTGATAAAATACTCTGGTGAAAATCAACTTAGGAGAGAATGGATTTATTTTAGTTCATGGTTCCAGGTTCCAGTCCAGGCAGGAACGTGAAGTCATGTCCACAGCCAAGAGAGCAATGAATACAAGCTTGTTCGCTGTGCTTAGTTTGCGTTCTCCACTCTTACATGGTCCAGAATCCCAAGCCCAGGGAATGGTGCCACCCACAGTGGGCTGGGTCTTCCTGCATCACTAAATGTCTAGACAATCCCTCACTGATATTCTCTTTCCAGGTGATTCGATACTGTGGCCAGTTGACAATTGAAACGAACTGTCACAAGTGGTTTGTTATAATTGATGAGTAAATATTGATATAATTATTTACAGTTTATAGGTAGTTACAATTGATATTATAATTCATAGTTAATACCATTAACTACAACCCCAAGTTTATACTGGGGGTTACTTATATTATTATTATTTAGACAGGATCTCAGTATATAGCCCTAGCTATCCTTTTTATGTTGACAGGCTGACATCAAATTTACAGTGATCTTTCTGCCTCTGCCCTCCGAGTGCTAGAACTACAGGCATGTGCCACCATGCCCCACTGGCTTGTCCCCTTAGTGCTGTCCATTTGGATGGTTTGGACAAGTGTACCATGCCCCACATTCACTATTAGAACAGCAGAGAGAATACTCTCACTGACCTAAACTCTGTGTTCTGCCTGTTCTCCGTCTCTGCTACCCTGTGAACCAACGATATTCTTCCTATTCATCTCCCACACATAGTCTTCCCATCTCTCCCCGCTTTTTTAATCCCAAAATGTCACAGGGTCAGATCACAGAGTACGTGATCATTTTGCCTTATTTTCTCTAGCCTTTGGACACTCATTTAAAGTTCTACCAAGTCTTTGCATGGCTTGGTACTACATTGCCTTTTAGTTCCGTGTAATATTGTGTTGTTTGGGTTTATAAAAGTTTTGCCTTAGGAGTTTTCTTCCTGGGTGAGAGCAGTGCACACTGGATGGTTCCAGTTTATCCCCAGATGCACAGTGTCTTTCCAGGCTCCAGGACACCCCGTTCCTGTTTGACTGAAGGTTTTAAATGCTGTCCTGACCTTTGCCCTGGATACTTGTTGTTCCTTCAGTTTTAGCCACTTGGTACATGCATGCTACGTCTTCTTTTCCACTGGAGTGACTGCATACTACGTCTTCTTTTCCACTGGAGTGAATGCATGCTGCATCTTCTTTTCCACTGGAGTGAATGCATGCTACATCTTCTTTTCCACTGGAGTGAATGCATGCTACATCTTCTTTTCCACTGGAGTGAATGCATGCTGCATCTTCTTTTCCTCTGTCTCTTGACCCGGCCTATTTTCCCATGCTTAGGCAGGTAACAGCTACTCATCTGGAAGGTTTTAACAAGCTGGCAGGAGGCCCGGGCAGAAGAAGACACATGTTTTCGAAACCCTACATCAGTTTCATCTTGGCAGTTTTGCCTTTAAGAGCAGTGAATTAAATATGATCCAAAGGGAAAGTGCACTGTCTTACAGCTCCCTGTAACTGTGAATCCCACGTTTCTATTGGAAAGGAAGACCGGACAGCAGGACAGCAGGGCGAGTGTGTTTGAGGAGAAGTATCATAAAAGAGCTTCAGCTCCAGTCTTCGATGTAAGCTGACCATTTGGCTTTAACTGAAGCTTTGGGGAGGTTGACTGATGAGCATTCAGAAGAGCTGACCAGGGAGTAAAGGACTTAGGGAGGCACAGGATGTCGCTAACTTCAGACCTGGATTCCATCAGTGACCTAGTCTGGGAGGAGGAGTCCAACCCCTGTGCGGGACAATAGGAAGCCAGCCCCTCTTTCCATACAAGGCTGGGACCATCCAAAGCCTTCCGGGTAAACTGTACATGGGAGAAGAAGCAGTATACTGGGGTGGGGACTCTTCTTTTTCTTCCTGGTACCAGTTCTGTCTGGAGTAAACATCCTGTATCCCGTCATTACTGGTCTTTCTAGGTGAAAACTACGACACCATAAACATCAGTTTAAGCTGCCGAGACTCCTGTCTGGCATGGGCAAATGCCGCTTGGAAGACACTGTCAGAGCTGGAGATGAGAGGTTTGCTGCAGAATCCACGGGGAAGCGGTCCGCTCCGAGCCCCACACTCAGGAACTCTCCGCACCGGAACTAAGACAACAGAACGAAAACCCGGAAGCAAACACGATGAGGATGAGGATGTTTAAAATGACCCAGAAAGAATCAAAACCTTAGAAAAGACGACACTGTTACGGCAAAGACCAGGCAAGGTTTGTTTCACAGGGAGGGGAGGAGAAGGATCGAGGAACTGGGTCTCATGTATTCCAGGCTGGCCTTGAACTCGCTGGGTAGCGGAGGATGACCTTGAACTTCTGATCCTCCTGCCTCGACCTCTCGAGTGCTGGGGGATCACTGGCTTGTATTAGGATAGCTGGTTTGTGTAGTGCTGAGGATTGAACCCAGGGCTTCATGCATGCTAGGCGAGTATTCGACCAGGTGAGCCACACCACCAGCCCAAGACCAGGCAAGTTTTATGGAGTCAAATAGAACTTGGAAAAAAAAAAGTTAATTAGAGAGAGAGAGAGAGTAAAAATAGAGATCATGGCCTGGGAACTAACATATGATCTGACAAAGAAATAGCATGAATAGTGACCAGAAAGTGACACTAATTGATAGAGTTGTAAAATGAAAGACAGCAAGAAGATAAAAAATATGGAAAAGAGTGGAGAGGAAGAGGAAGAAGGAGAGGAAGGGAGAGAGAGGGAGGGAGAAGAGAGGATGGGGAGAGAGATGTCACTACAAGGCCAGAAAGAGAGATTGTGGAACAGATAAAGTTTGAGAATGAAATGTCTGAGAATGTTTAATCAAATTTCCAAATTGATTAAAAAATGTGACTTTTAGCCTAGCATGGTGGCACACACCTTTAATTCTAGCACTTGGGGAGCAGAATCAGGTAGATCTCTGTGAGTTTGAGGCCAGCCTGGTCTACAGAGTGAGTTCCAGGCCAGCCAGGATTACATAGAGAGACCCTGTCTCAAAAGAAAAAAAAAAAAATCAATATTTAAGAAATATAATAAAAGGAGCAGAATAGATAAAAAATAGTCATCCAGATATAGGTGTGACAGAATTTCAGAGACAACACATGAACACAGGATCATAATGCATACTAAATGCAGCCAGAGAAGAAACAGAAATCAGTCAGTAGCAAAAGTGTTAGCTTAATAGCAGCGAAACAGGAAGCATGATGGATTATGATTGCAAAATACTAAAGCCAAGGAGCTGTTAATAAAACTTTATACAAAAGAAAATATCATTCAAGAACAAAAGCATAAATAAAAAAAAAGAGAAAATTCAACTTAACCCTTATAAGTTTTTTTTTTTGTTTGTTCATTTTGTTTTGTTTTTTTGAGGCAGGGTCTCATTATGTGGCCCTGGCTGGCCTGGAGCTCAGAGATCCACCTGCCTCTATTATCTCCAGAGTGCTGGGATTAAAGGTGTGCACCACAAAGCCTTGAATACATTCTTTTTATTTTTTATTTTCAAATGTTTCAGCTTATGTTCTGGAAGAAGAGAATCATGTTCCAGAAAGAAAGAGCGAGGTTCTGAGTGTAGCAGAAAGCAATGGAGATTGTAAATGTGAGTGTTTACTTACATTTCTAAGCAAACACTGGTTTAGTAAAAACTTAATGACCATCTTTAAAAGCATGAAAAATAAAGTTGAGATAAAATATTGGCTAACAGGCAATAGGATGGAGTATTTAATTCTTTTGAGATCTTTGTGTTATGGAAAAGTATAAAACCTGTCAGTTTGACTTGATGCTAAAAATACAAGCCCAACCAAATGATAGGAAATAGGATCTCAAGCAGTCTATTTGCTGTGATGGAATAATGAAAAAAAAATGCACACATGACCAATAGGTACATGAAAGATCCCAACACTGTTATACATCTGGGAAATCTAATGAAAACTGAAACAAAATAAGAAATATGAAACAGAATAAGAAAAACGAAACAAAAACCAGTGTTAGCCAAAGTGTGGGAAAGATAAAACCCCACACACTCAGGAGCATCGTGAGCCTGGAAAACGGTCTGAAAGTCCTTTGTGAAGTTAAGCAGTGTGGCTCTTGGCTCTAACACTTCCACTCCTAGGCTTAAGCCCACTGAACAGAAAACATCCGTCCACATAAAAACGTGTAAATGTTCACCGCAGCGTTATCCATGATGATCAAAGACATCAGAGGGCCTCTATGCATGGCTAGATCTTAAAAGCAGCAGATGCATGTCATGAAATGTTCAGCCATGGAAACTATAGACCAGGACATATCACAAGACAGATGCTCCTTGACTGCATGCTAAGGGACAGAAACCGGTCCCAAAAGACCATGCAATAAAAATTTTGAGGTCTGAGGGGGTTAATCACTCCCCTGTCCATTTTCCAGCCTCAAATGACAATCTTACTTAGAGTTCCAGGCTTCCCCTAGAAAAGAAAGATCCCTGAATCTGGTGAGCCTTTCGGCCCATTCCCTCCAAAGCTCTTTCCTTAAAGCAGGCAGAACAGTGATTGACAGGCACTGGAGACAGGTGCCAGGTGTGGTCCTCCAAACTTTACTGCCTTGATAACGGTGACCCCTCCATACATTGCTTGGGCTCTCATTCACTCACTCATTCATTCATCCATCAAGTATTTATTGGAAACCCACCAGAACCAAGTGTCTAGTGAGGAGTGCAGGTACTTGGCATGTAGAATAAAGGGACAGCCATTTTAGTTGGGTGACAATTCTAAACATCAGGATGGTTAAACAAAACCCGGCGATTTTGTTTGGCTCTTCTAAGACTCAGCCCCCCAACTCTGTTTCTCTCCATCTATACTTGTCCTTTGGGGGTCTTGTGGAGTCCCAGAGACTGACACTGTGCCAGAGACTCTCACCTTAACCTTCCCTTGACCTCTGCTCTCATCTACCCAATTTAAAAGAATGAATACATTTAAACATCTTAAATTTATTTCTAGGCTGGGAATGTAGCTTAGTGGTGGAGTGCCTGCCTTGTATGTGTGAAGTCCTAAGTTCAATCCCCAGGACTTAAAGAAAATTCTAAACCCCAAATGATCCTTCTCCTGTCTCACTAACTCAAGTATATTCATGCCTTTTTTCCCAGAAAGTGGCATTGATATCTGTCAGGTTGTTTACAAAGCTTGAATTCTGCTCATCATTCTCAAACACCATATCCAATCTACCGGCAAGTCAGGTTAGTTTCACCTTCACAAACTCGTGTTGGCTTTGCTGCTGTTTCATTATCTCCAGCACCATCTGCAACATCCTGGTCCAGTCATCAGCATTTCTGGCTAGCATCATCAGCACAATGAAAAATTCCAACGTGTCTCACGTTCCTGCTTTGGTTTGCAGTGTAGCAGCTGAATGATTCCCCTGCAACATTGATGGTCAGATCACAAATGAATCTTCGAATCCTCCCTGTGGCTTTTTCTCATATTCAGAATCAACCCCATGGTGTGGCTCTCGGACACCTTCCTACTCCTTTTATTTATTTAATAGTCTTGCTTAGTAGCTCAGGCTGTCTTTGAACTTGCAATCCTGAGTGCTAGGACTGCCTCACCATGCTCAGCTCCCTCCTACTCTTAATAGTGTCTGCTTCACTCCTGACCCTGGCTCTGTGTTGCTCAACCTTCAAGAGATGGGGCGGCTGTACTCTGACTCAGTGCTCCAAGCTGCCTTTCCCTGAAGGATCTACGAGGTTTCTTTCTTCTTTTCCTGGGTCTATGCTCAGTCTCCGCCGACACCATCCCCATCTCCTCTGTGTTTCTCTGCTTGTTCTTCGTGTGTCTGATTACATTCTGATTTGCCTTGTCTTTCATCATGTGTGTGCTCACTGCTGGTCTTTTCTCATTAAAACAATGCTCCCCCAAGGCAAGGGCTGCCTTCCTCCCACCTGTATTTCCGGCACCCATAACAGTGCCCAGTGTTAACACAGGGATTCTCAAAGAATGAATCAGTCCGTATAAATCCAAGATGTGAACAGAAGAAATGCTGTCAGTGTATGCTCACTCCAAATTAATGATACATATAAATTAAACTTCAAGCCTGTTACTTTTGTTGTTATTACTATTTTAATAAAATCTTTGTGGCTGCCACCCTTCATTAGTTCATCATGAGTTCATTATCTTATATAGCAAATGGGATCGAAGTCCCATTATTTTATTTAGGTTAATGACAAAGCATGACATGACTAATGACTAAAACATGAGGAAATGGGACAATTGTAAGGAAGAGAGTGGGAGGCAAGCCTTCCTTCCTCCCTGCCTTACATCATTTTAAACACCAGTTCGTGAACGCACCTCCTACCCTCTTTGGTACAATCAATTCACATAACACAGAAGTTCACTTCCTCAGTGAAATCTACATTTTCCATTTGGCATGCAAAAAAGGGATCTTTTGTGAGGGAAAGTAGTGGGTCGTATGCATTGTACACTGGAAATTGATTAGGCTTGATTGAGGTCATAAAAAGATCTCCACAAAATGCATGAAATGATTTTTCAAGCTACTTCCCCTTGGAATGATTGGCCAATATTACTACAAGTGAAACTTCATCTTCCTGTGCAGCATTGTAATTTCACCATCAAGCATCGTGCCTGTCTGAGTTTTCTCTCAACAATGTTCTTAGTTACAAGGGACTTTTGGCATAAATGCAGTGTTAATTTTGGCAATGGTGTTTTCCTGCATTTGTCTGTGGCATATTTTCCTGGGGTATAGAACCTTATTGGCAGAATGAATCTTTTCATCTGACAAACACTATCTCAAAGCTTTGTATGTGCTAACAGTATTGTGAGAACCTGAACCTTCAGTGAATAAGACGCTTCTGAAGGAGCCACATGTCAAAATGGCAACTCCTTCTCTTTTCTATCTAGTGTGGAAGAATCAGTTTTAAGGGTCTTCACTCACTCACTGGCTAGGACACACATGTCTTACTCCAAACTCGCACCCTTTTTTCCTTGGTGGTGGGAGTAAGTTATTTGTAGCAATAGGCTTAGAAAGCACAGGATCGGTATGTAAATACCATGACTGATTTGTACAAATGCAGAATATGCTATTGTAGCAAGTCTTTCTCTCTACCACCAGCTCCCAAATGATGACGTGGAGACTTCTTATTAATTATGAAAGCTTGGTCTTAGCTTAGGCTTATTTCTAACTAGCTCTTAATAATTTAAATTGACCCATTTCTATTAATCTATATCCTGCCATGTGGATTGTGGCTTTTACCTCTCCTTCTGTGTGTTTTGCTTTCTCTGCATCTGGCTGGTGACCCACCTTTTTCCCTCTCCAAGTCCTTTCTGTCCCCAGAAGTCCTGCCTAACCTCTTCCTGCCTAGCTATTGGCCATTTAGCTCTTTATTAAACCAATCACAGTGACATATTATTAAATCTTCACACAGTATAAAGAAATATTCTGCAACATACTATGAAAATTCCCTAGAATGTGATCCCTTCTTACACACCTAAAAATATTTTATTTCTTTTTCTTTTTTTTTCAGTGCCCTCCTCCCCAACCCAGGGAAGCAGTTCACAATCTTGTGTGTGCATGTATGTGTGTGTTTCCCTTGAAGAGATCAGTGGGTTCACTGGGGGGAGGCAGTATTCGGTGGGGGTATGCAGTACTTTAAAGACCACTGGAGGATCAAGTTTTAGGGGAGACAGCTAGTTAACCCCAGACAAGCCATCACTCTGAGTCTCCAGGAGGTTGGATTATGTTAGCCAGTCTCAAGCATAACATACACACGAGTCACCCAAGGATTTTCCTTAATTGTAAATTCCGCTTCGGTAGGCTGGAGGTGGGTCCTGAGAGTCCGTGTTTCTAACCAGTTCCTGGGTACTGAGTGAGATCTTGCAGTACTGTCCATGGTCCTCATTTTGAAAAGTAGGGGTGAGGTCAGCGTTACCTGGTGGACAGATGATGTGAGCTAGGTATGGACTTCCACGTTTGTACATGCATTTAGTCTTTTCTATATTATTTGTGTGTGTGTGTGTGTGTGTGTGTGTGTGTGTGTGTGTGTGTGTGTGTACATGTGGTGGTGGTTAGAAGACAACTTGCAGGCATTAGTTCCCTCCTTCCATCACGTGGGTCCCAGAGACTGGACTCAGGAAGTCAGGCTTTGGTGGCAAATGTCCTTGCTTGCTGAGCCATCTTATGAACCCTTTCAACTTTTTGAAACATTTATTTATTTAGTGTGTTTATGTGTGTATGTGAACTTCCACACTTCTAGTAGATACAATAAGTAAGTAAAAATAGTTTTAATAATCAATATTGAAGTAGTCTTACATACTGTAATCACAAATATCATTTTAACACATCAATATAAACACTATACTCAAGACATTTTACAGCCTCCTCTCCACTTTAAACCTTCTAAATCTGGTGTGCATTTTGTGTTCACATGGGTACGACCAGAGGATGCAGGGCTGGGGGCATCCACATGGGTACTACTAAAGGATGCAGGGATGGGGGGGCATTCACACGGGTACTACCAGAGGATGCAGGGATGGATGGCATCCACATGGGTACCACCAGAGGATGCAGGGCTGGGGGGCATTCACATGGGTACCACCAGAGGATGCAGGGCTGGGGGGCATTCACATGGGTACTACCAGAGGATGCAGGGCTGGGGGGCCTTCACATGGGTACTACCAGAGGATGCAGGGATGGATGGCATCCACATGGATACCACCAGAGGATGCAGGACTGGGTGGCATCTGCACCCTCTATCAGCACCCTTTATCATGACTCATCTCCCTCACATTTCAAATGGACTTCGGCCTGCAGGTGGTGCTAATGTTCTGTATTTAGTTCCCTTAAACTTGTTTTTAGACTGATGAGCAAACTATACATGGCCACTTAACATACAACCTGGGCTAACCTTTCTTGGTCTGTTCATTTCATAATTTTAAATTTTCATGATCTATGGACAGTAAGTCTTATGTCGTTTGTACTCTTGACCAATAGAGGGAATACTAAAAGTCATTGTTATCTATTCTCTTTTTTCAGGTGTGGGGGGAGGGTGTAAAATTGATCTCCAATTATATAATCTCCTTGGACAGAGTTTGACAACCAGATGTTGGATAAAATAACAACAGAGGCAGGGGATCTACCCCCCCCCCCCCGAGCTTCTGTCTGTCAGGCTCAGATAACTTGGTAACAGTCTTTATCAATCTTGTCTACCACAAGGTACCTTGTGAATTTTCTGGAAGGGAACGGATGAGTGCGATAATTAACCTCAACTTCCCCTCAGTCATTTCATCCGTACTCCAGCCACACTATCCAAGAAACTGCATCTTCTGGAAGAAAAATTCTTAATACCAAAACGTAGTTCTAAGAAGATGTGCCCAACATCTGTTATTGTTTTTGAGATGGAACCTGCCTATGCAGTCCAGTTTGGCTCACATTCACTGTAGAGACGAGGCTAACCTCAAACTCTCCTCAAGGCCTCTGCCCCTGCCCCTCCTGTGTCTGGATAACATGCATGTGTCACTGAACCCGCCTCCAGGGTCCAGTTTCTCAGGAGCCTGTTGTGATTCTTTTGTCTGAGAGCTAATACAGGTTAGAAAATACATTTGCTGTTGTCCCCAAGGCACGGATGTGAGGCAAGAGTCCCCCGTTAAAGCAATGGGATACATGCTCCCACCACCTCCTCTTTCAAAGAGGAGATGGAGTGTGGAGAGTGACTGACTCTTCCTGACACATCTGTTAAGGGGCAGAGCATGAGTTTGCACCTAGTCTGCCTAACCTTGAAGGCGATTCTCTTACTACATTGTGTTGAAGAAGCTCTCTCTCCTTTAACATGGCAGTCAACAAGATGTTTAACGAAAACTGTGCTCTACAGTTTTAAAGTCGACAGTATGCACAATGAAGCAAAGATATCTATTTAACACAAGCCAAACTGGCTTAGACCAAGGCCCAAGAGCAAAATAGTTTTGGTTGTAATTCTTGATTTATTATCTAATGAGGAAGTGGGGGAGGGGAGGAGGGAGAAGAGATTGACAGTTGAAGATGTTCACAGGTGTAAAAAATACGTTGTTTAAAAAGAGTTAATACCTAGCCAGGTGGCAGTGGTGCATGCCTTTAATCCCAGCACTCAGGATGCAGAGCCAGGCAGATCTCTGTGAGTTCCAGGCCAGCTTGGTCTACAGAGTGAGATCCAGGACAGGCACCAAAACTACACAGAGAAACCCTGTCTCGAAAAACAAAACAAAAGTTAACACCTTCTTATAGAATGTGCCTCTCTACCCCATCCACTCCCCCCTCCCCTTTCTTAAATAGAGCGTAACTGCGTTTGAGAACATGCAAATCTTAAAACCTTTTCACTATATGGTCTTGAAAACCAGCCTGAAAACTTTTCCTTACCAAATTCCGTCGGTTGTTGTTGGCTAGAGACAAAGCCACTAAGGGCAGATGGTCATGGCTTACCTCACTTAATGGGGAAAGAAAGTCTATTTGGGTAGATTTACAGATTGAGGAAGGACTTGTATTCTTTCCATACTCAGCAGAGCCCAGACAAATACGGAGACCGGTTTCCCTGTGTGGTGTGCTTGGAGAAGACAGGGTGAGCTGGAGTAAGGGCCAGCTTCATCAGGGAGAAGAGCAGACAATGGCCGGAGGACCTTTACTCTGTGGACAAGGCTGGTTCAAGCCCAGTGGGTTTGAGTTATACGCAGGGCTTAATTGAGAAGGAATATTTTTACGAAGGAAACGGGTATTTGATTTCCTTTTTATAGAGTAGGCAGGTGACGGATTGTGATCGGCGTGAATTAGGACGTCCTCCCCTCCCTACCTCCCTCACCTGTCCCATGTCCTCTCTACCTGGACTCACTGGGTCACGGGATGAAGCCAGAGGCTCCACAACAGCAGGAAACTGATTTGAACTCCTGACCTGCTCTTTAGTGACACTGGCAAGTCCCTTAGCTTCCTACCCTTTATTTCCTCCTCTGGAAACATAAATACCATCTGTGCTGATAGCCTGACAGAATTGTGAGAATCACATTAGGTAATGGAATTCTCAAGTGCAGCAAGCGTCAAGTCTAGTGATAACGCTGATGGGCAATGAGTCTCAGGACCATCGGTGGGCTCCTGCAGCCTGAAGGCTCAGGTGGCATCTCCCTGCCTTTGTTTTGTTAGGGAGCAGATGGGAGACCTTAAGCAGCCTCCGGAGGATGCTGTTCACTGAATTCCAACACAGAAGGGCCAGCCAGCACCTTGCTTCCAACAGAACTCATCAGAACCATAGTTTCCTGACTCCCTACTATGCCCTGGTCACTAAGCTCTGTCAGTTACCTAGGCTTGCCTGAAGACTCCAAAAGGAAGAGGCTAGCTCAAGTTCATGGGTGCTAAGTGACTGAGCTGGGATTCCTCAGCAAGACCCCACCTTTTTACCCCTGTGAATCCCTGTGGGGGGCTGAATATGGGTCTCCTCAGTTGCCCCAGCTTAGCTTCCTTTTTCTTTGTTTCATCCTCCCTGGCTCCTTCCTTCCTTCCCTAGGGCTTCCTTCCTTCCCTAGGGCTTCCTTCCTTCCTTCCTTCCTTCCTTCCTTCCTTCCTTCCTTCCTTCCTTCCTTCCTCCCTCCCTCCCTCCCTCCCTCCCTCCCTCCCTCCCTCCCTCCCTCTCTTCCACCCTTCCTTCTTGAGGTATAAAGCTTCAGTTACTAAAGAATCATGAAGTTGGAAGTCCATGAGTGTGCCTTTCTCCCCAAGAGCTTCCTCCTTTTACATATTTTTTTTACTGTTTTTGTTTTAGTTTTTTCAAAGTTTGCACAGGAAATACACATATACATTTTTCATTGTAAATTTAAAAATAATTGAACATTGTATATAAAGCTGGAGTCTCTTTCGACCCATCCTATCCCAGTTGCTTCCTCCGAAATAATTATTGTTACCATTTTGGTATATGTTTTTTGGTACTCTAAAAACTGATTTATGCCAGGTGTGGTGGCACACATGTGCGATCCTATCACTTGGGAGGTAGAGGCAGAAAGATCAAAAGTTCAAGGCCATTTTTGTTTGCATAGTGAATCTGAGGCTAGTCTTGGCTTATGTGATGTATTTCAAAATAAGTAAATGGCGCATTTACTTAGAGGAGAATATATATATATATATATATATATATATATATATATATATATAAAATTACATGAATGGTGCTATTTTTACTTTTTGTAGAGTTTGTTTTAAAACTTGTATCCAACTGTGCATTTTGTTATTAGATTAGAGACATCCCATACCTGGACACATGCGTCTAGCCTCACGGCTTCATTGCTAAGTGGAGTGAAGCCATTGTGATTTAAACATTCTTCACTGATGGACTTTCAAGTGGTTACTAGTCTACTGCAAACAGTACTTCGAAGAGCACAGAGGCTGGGTACTTTTATTTTGCTTTTTGTTGTTCTAGTGATTGGATCCAGAGCCTTGCACATACTCGGAGGTGTACTCCCTTTTCCATGGATCGGCATATGTGACTGTGTCTCTTGGGTATATTTATAATACTGTAGTATTGTGAATCAGGAAATGATGAAATTGTCTTATTGGCTTTTTACCCTCCACTTAATCCCTGCTCTTAAAGAGCACTTAACAGATTTCTGGCCATAGGTAGCTATGATTTTTCTCATTTCAACAAATACCCATGTGATCATTTCCATGACCATTATTTTTGTCTGTTGTACAGGCTGTTTTAACAATATAGCTTGCATTTCTCCTGCAACAGTCACCCTCATACTGACATAGATGAGGGATGTGTGTGGTTAGTGGATTACTAGTGTGACTCAGGTCACTCTCTTGAGTGGTTATACTATGTTCCCAGCCAAGCTGTCCAAGAGAGCTCAATCCCGCCAACCCTCCTCCTCACTGGAAATTCTAACATTAAATCTTTTCCTAATATGATGGGGTGGCGGAAATGACATTTCTTTTTTGTTTTAATTGTAATTTGCATTTTATTCATGTTTTGTTCTGCAGCCAGTATGTGGAGTCCATCTACCTTCACTAAGCAGTGTGTGTGTGTGGGATCCCTTCCCAATCTGCTACCTGCCAGAACAGAAGCTAGAGAAGAGGCTGAGAGCAACAGGGGTGATCCAGAGCCTCACGCAGACACCTCCCCCAGTTCCAGTTTGCTTTGTTTTTAGACAACGTCTTTCTTTGTAGCTTTGGCTGGCCTGGAACTTGCTATGTAGACCATAGAGATCTGCCTGCCTCTGCCTCTCAAGTCCTGGAATTAAAAGTGCCACCCTGCTTGTTTTGTTTTTGAATCAGGGTCTTTTGTCATCAAGGCCAACCTCAAACTCACTATATAACTGGAGGTGGGGATTGAACCTAGGGCTTTCTTGTACCTTGGGCAAGCCCTTTTGCTGATAGTGCTACAGCCCCAGCCTGACACGTCCCGCCCCCCACCCCACCCCCCGCCCAGGTTCTATTTTGAAAAGTTTCACAGCACACCTGTCCACCACCA
The DNA here is from genome assembly GCF_004664715.2 of Peromyscus leucopus. Classification (NCBI taxonomy): domain Eukaryota; kingdom Metazoa; phylum Chordata; class Mammalia; order Rodentia; family Cricetidae; genus Peromyscus; species Peromyscus leucopus. Next base: position 62,996,532 of record NC_051071.1, on the reverse strand, counting down.
TCTAGCTCTGGAAGGTTAACATGTGTTTGGAAGTTTTATGCGTTTCAGAAGACAGAGATTGTAACTATGGGACTTGAAAATATATCCCTGTTTCGTGACTGTGAGAGTACTATGTGCACATTATTTTAAACTTGAAAAGATGAGGCAAGTGTAAAGTAGAAAAAGCAGCCATTGTTTAGATGAAAATAGATGTCTGGGGGCTGGAGAGATGGCTCGGTGGTTAGGAGCGCTGGCTACTTTTGCAGAGAACCTGGGTTCAGTTGCAAACACCCACATGGAGGCTCATAGCCCTCTGTAGTTCCAGCTCCAGGGATTTCATGCCCTCTCCTGGTCTCTGCTGGCACAAGGCACGTGAATGAAAAGAAGAAATAAAAAGGAAAGAAAGGGACATGACTGTTCCTAGGTATAGTGGAGGAAGAAGTTTATCACAGATGTGTGGGAGAGCATAGCCAGAGGCAGAGACATTTGGGAGAGTCCAGAGTGGATGTGACTAGACTGAGCTGGACCATGTGGGGGGAGGGGGAGGGGAAGGAAGAGAGGAGAGAGGGGAACCAGGTACAGCAGCTAGGAGGCTAAAGGTACAGAAGGGTCTGGTCACCTAAATGTCTGGATTACATAGGGAAGAGCCTCTGGGGGAAGGGCAGCCCAGCCCCTGGGCTGGAGAGTTCAGGGTAGAGGGTGGGATATGCCAGCCATACCTTGTAACTGGTGGGGACTGAGGGATGCTGAACCTGGTGGCCAGGTGTGCTTTGATATGTTAAATAGTCACCTCAGCCCCCCTGTTCCTGCTTTGAAATTTAACAGCATGAATGCGGTGCACAAACTTACATGCAGACGCTCATACACAGACAATTACAATAAAAAATTTTTGAACAAAGGAGTATTAAAGAAGCAAGTTTTCAGGTACATGACAAAAACAATTCTTTTTCTTCTCGGTTTTGGTTTTAGTGACTGTAACTTAATTTTGGGGGGTGTGGGAGGTGGTAGTGTTGGGATGGGGCCCAGGGCCCTGCATGCCACACAAGCACTCAATCACTTTACCTGGGACCCAAATTCTTCCCAGGTTTTTAGGATGTCTGCTTATATACTCTTTTTTTTATAACCACATGGAGAGATAATATTTTTATTTCTTTCAGTGTTTTATTTATGAATGTGCTTGCCCAATCTTTTTGGAATATGTATCTATTTTTTTTATTTTTTAATTCTTATTTTAATTTTATTTCGAGACAGGGTTTCTCTGTGTAACAGCCTGAAATGTTCTGGAGCTTGTTTTGTAGACCAGGCTAACCTCATAGAGATTTACCTGCCTCTGCCTCCACAGTGCTGGGATTAAATGCATGGCCTATCTCTATTCTCATACTAATAGGAAGTAGTTATTTTATTATGTTTACTAACATCTTTATTAATTGTTAAGGTTATCATTTACTGTGTGGGACTTCATATTCCCACGATCTATGTGTTAGAATCTAGGACCCTGTATATCCTTGAGATAGCCAAGCCACCTAGACTTCCCCAAAGGAATAACTAGATAACACCCTATAGTTTGACAAGGACAAGCAACCCCCAAAGGAAAGAACTTTCTCTACTGATGATTCTGGGGAACACAGACCTGTCTCAGTCACTTGTGAACATATCTAGTAGTGCAGGGCATGTTGGGGTATAAGAAGAAAGTATCGTCACGCAATACCCGAGCCCACGCTGCCCAGTGTCCAGCTCCAGGTGCCTGGAGCTGTCCTGCTGGGGAGACAGAGATATTTATGGTCAAGGAGAGGATGAATGGGCTCTTCATTTTGCACACCACCTTCTCAGAGAAAGTTCTTCTTTCATAAACAGAAAAGAACGTTGTTCATTGTGGCTAAAGCTGAAGACACAGGTTGCAAACTTTTCTCACGATTGCTGGAGAAGAATGTTGAGTTGCCCTTCCTGATCACTTGGATTCTATTGTGAGTGAAAGTGGCCCATCGGTCGCCACTTACTTCCTTTTCAGGCCCACGGTTTATTTAATGAACTCTAATATTAGGTGACTGCAGTGGTTCACATCCAAGCAGATGTTCATTCTCTCGGACCAAAAAAAAACTTTCTGAAATCCCATGCTTTGTGAGCTAGACCTGAGATTCCTGGCATTATTATTTGTTTGAACTTTGTTATAACAAGAACATTTAACATCTATCTGCTTACCATGCTTTTAATGACTACAGTATTATGAATTAGAGGAACAGTGCTGTATGGTAGGTCTCTAGAACATATTTGTGTTGCACAGCTGAAACCGTATTCCCCTTGTCTTAGTCACTGTTCTGTTGCTGTGAAGAGACACCATGACCAAGGCAACTCTTATAAAAGAGAACATTTCATTGGGGAATTGCTTACGGTTTCAGAGTCCATTGTCATCATGGCAGGGAGCATGGCAGCACATGGGCAGGCAGACATGGTGCTGGAGAAGTAGCTGAGAGCTTCACATGTTGATCTGTAGGCAGCAGGCAGAGGAGAGAGAGGGAAAAAAGACCTGGTATGGGCTTTTTGCAATCTCAAAGCAAATGCAGTGGCACGCCTACTTCCAGTGGTACACCTCCTCCAACAAGGCCACACCTCCTCCAACAAGGCCACACCTCCTCCAACAAGGCCACACCTCCTCCAACAAGGCCACACCTCCTAATCTTTCCAAACAGCTCACCAACTGGGCACTAAGCAGGCAAATATATGAGCCTCTGTGGTGGGGGCATTCTTATTCAAACCACCACACCCCCCACCCCCAAGTAGCAGCTTCCCATTTCCTCCTCACACCTCTCTGTTCTCTGCTTCTGTGAATTTGATTAAGATATCTCACATGAGTAAGGATCATGAAATTGCTGCCCTTTTGTGACTGGCTTATTTCGATTAACATATGTTAACTATTAGGACTCATTTCCCAACATTGGCTGATATTGAAAGTCCAATTGGTGCGCTAGATTTCCTGGCCTGAAGTAAGGGTTCCTTGGCTTGAAGTATTTGTTCCTTGGCTTGAGGTAATTGACCGTTCCTTGGTCAGTCTGGGCCCAATCAGTGCATGGGTTGCAGAGGGGAGAAGCTAGCTTCTGGGCGACTCTGGGAAAGGTCTTATTTTGCCGGTCATTTTGGCAGTGTTCTCGAGGGAGGACCAAGTGTTCTGGGAGTACAGCCTTCTGCAGGTGGTCCTGAGTACTGCGTTGGGGATGGCCATGAGAAGGTGAGGTTAGCAGATGACTGGAGGTCATTCCTAGCTGTGGCCATAAAAAGGCCACCCTCAGGCCATGGCAGGTGGAAGCGAGGAGAAACGATGAGTGAGCAGGAAGGAGGAGGAGCCGTGAGAGGACCAAAGAAGAGAAGGAAAGGGCTAAGGCTACTGACGCCCAGCGTCAATGGCCGGCTGGTTGCCCACGGAAGGCTGTCTAGAGCTTGAGGTGTGGGCTGCACGGCCTAGGGATTGGAGCATGGGAACACTAATGATGACACCTGAGCCGGGACAAAAGGGCCGGAAACTGCTATTTCCACTCACCCACTCTCTAAGATGAGGGAGAGCTTTGGATGCCTCTCTGCGGAGGATGGAGTTTATTGATGGACTTCATGCAGGCAGGGCTCTGAATGACGGCTTAATCACGGCAGTGGAGTGTTTACGTTAGGGGTCATCCTCTGTGCTGTACATCCTCTGGGTGTTGACAGGTGGGCAATGTCCTGTACCTGCTGTGAAAGTATCATACAGAACAGTCTCACTGCCCTAACATTTCCCTGTACCCCGTGTCGATCTGAGCATCCTTCCAGAGCCTTGGTACCCACTGGCCCTTTCATCTGCATCCTGGTTTCCTCCTTTTCTGCAAAGCCATGTGGTTGGGAATCATTGTAATGTTGTCTCTTTCAGGTTTCTTTTGCTTCACAATATTCATTTATGGTTCCTTTGTTGTGTCTTTTCGGGACTCAAGGGCTCAATAGCTCATTACCTTTTGTCTCTGAGTAATATTGTCTCATATGGATGTGTCTGTTTATCAGTTCACCCACTGAAAGGCATCTTGGGTTCATCCACGTCTTGGAAATTATAAAAGAAAAATGACTTAAACATCTATGTACGGACTTTTTCTTTTAGGGTGTGAGTATGTGTGTGTGCGTGCGTGCGTGCGTGCGTGCGTGCGTGCGTGCGTGCGTGTGTGCGTGTGTGTGTGTGTGTGTGTGTGTGTGTGTGTGTGTGTATGTGCGCCTGTGTGTGTACATAATCTTTGAACACTTTTGGGTAAATACCAAAAGGCGTGGTTTCTGGACCAAACATGGTCCTTGGAATTTCCGCCCTATTTGTGGAGCATTTCCCCATCCATGAGCTGATTTGGCTCCACGGGAGCTCTCTGAGCTTAGGCACATATTGCTCTTCCCATTTTACAGAGCAAAGCTGAGGCTCCAGAGCTTTAAGTAAAACACGCACATTCACATAGCAGAGGAGCCTGAAACCCGGGTTCTCACCATTCTCTTTCCGTAGCTGACTCTCACACTAAAGTCATCGACTATAGTCACAGTAATTCCCATGATCTCAGGCCAGACTACTCAAACAATAAGGCCAGGCCAGTTCCAGCAAACTGGGAAGTCGGGTAGCAAGGCTCTTTTTAGTCTTCCTGGGCCCACACCCAGAACTCATCCCCTAGCTTTCTCGCCAGGACCAAAAGTGTCTTTACTAGTACGGTAGAAACTGCCTAGTGACTGGCCAGAGGACTGAATGGCGTCATTCCAGTAATTGTTTTAATAAATGACTCACTGCGCTACCCATGATAAAGTATGCATTTCAATGGAGCTTTGATGTCTTAAACTTATTTAGAGGTATGAATTTGGGAGCCTGGCCATGCTTTCGGGGAGGGTAGGAGAGGACTAAAGCAAGGTCTCTCATGTTCTCCACACTGCATTTCAGATTTAGTTTAGACTAAATGTCATTATGACGGGTAGGGACATTTCTTCTCTCCTTTCATCTCATGGTGCAGAGATCTCCCCACAGAACAGGAATAGAGTGTCGACAGGCAAGATGCCTCAGGTGTGATTGCATTTGCTGTTGGGCGGTGCTGGTGTGGCCAAAAGGTAGTTTAAGAGGGGTCTTAGTCCTTTCTTCAATCTCCAAGCCATTACAAACACCGGAGCTGGATAAGAAATTCACCAGTTCCTAAGTTTAGGTTCATGGTGAATTTCTTCCAATTAGACTGTTACCTTTGTAACCCATTTCTCTAGAAAGCTGGTAACTGTTTCTACAAAAACCTTCCTGTAAGAATGTCCAAAAGCAGAGACACTTGAAGAAGCATTTCTAGTGTGCATTCTGACATTATTCCTCAAACATGGGAATAGCTGTGTCTTGACTATGACAGTGCATGGCTGGTCCCCATCCAGGGCACTATTTTTACCTCGGTAGTGACTCACAGTCCTTCCTTCTGCCTTTGAGAGTCCAATAGTGGACGGGCAAAGCACCGGCCATGGAAAGTCTTTCAAATGTTACGGTAAATGAAAGTGTGGCTTGTCTCAATACAATTCTGTCTTTCAAACAAAAGGGTCCCTGAGTCCCTGTTACCTCTCTCTGTGGCTACCACATAGCCATTGCTTAACTTTGTGTTGCTATTGAGAGGAGATAATGTTGCTTAGAGCTACCCCTAAAAAGGAATGATCCGTGTGTGTGTGTGTGTGTGTGTGTGTGTGTGTGTGTGTGTGTGTGTGGAGGGGGCCAGTGAGTTTGCAAAGGAGCTTTGAATTTAGTACATTTTGGGTCCTAGGGTCTAGATGAAATTGCTCCCACTGACTTTAGAACAAAGGCCACACTTCTTCATAAAACCTTAAGGCCAGCGCTGGGTGGTGGTGGCAGTGCACGCCTTTAATCCCAGCACTCAGGAGGCAGAGGCAGGCGGATCTCTGTGAGTTCGAGCCTGGGCTACAGAGTGAGTTCCAGGAAAGGCTCCAAAGCTACACAGAGAAACCTGTCTCGAAAAACTAAACCAAACCAAACCAAAACCTTAAGGCTATTTCTAACCTCTCCTTCCAAGGATCTGGCGCTCCTCTGGCTCTGATTGCTCATTAGTCATGTGGAACTCAGTCTGAGGTTTAGCGGCAAGCAGCTCAGCATCCTGTCCCTCTCCCTCTAAGTTACCCCTGGGCTCATTCCTGTGCACAGGGTGTGCCATTCTGTGCAAATGTCTGACAAGTGAATGAATAAATGATAATAGTTCATTGATAAAACCAAGCTATGGGGTGAGCCACGCATACTGTATACTTAGCTTAAAGCAAAAGCCCAAATAGAAAGTGTGCAAAGAGTCTGGGTCTGGCATTAACTGGTTCCTCCTCTCTGATGTGGGAGGTTGAATTCACTCTGCCTGAGCTCACTTTCTTTCCTGCTTCTGGCTTTTGCATTGTCTCAGAGACTCACCTTGGCCACAGTTCTCCAAGTTGTTTTGTTTTGTTTTTAAATGCTATGCTCACCCTTATGTGGTCACCCGTTGACCTTGTGCTGACTGGTCCTGGGTACTGGGCACCTTTCCCAGGAATCAGAGAATCCTTCTAGAGCGGGGATGATATGATTGTGTGAGTAGTAGGGGCTGAGTCAAGGTGAGAGAGTCTGCAGGGAGAAATACAGGGAGAAATGAGCTGAGACGTCTGGTGGGATGTGGAACGATGTAGTCTCCATCTTCCATTTCCACCACAGTTCATTCTTTAGCATTTCCAGAGGCAGGAACCCATGCATCCTCATGTGTTCCTACATGCATGTGAATGCGCACCCTCACATGTGTGTACAACCCCCTCCCCAGACACACGCAAACACACATTTACTCATAAAAGGAGGAACTCATGTATCTTTAGATTTTCATGAGGTAGCGATGTGTGAGAGGAGCTTGGTTTCTCTTACAGTGAACAGCTCAGAACATGAAGTGACTGCTCCTAATCTCTATCCCTGAGTGACAAAAAATGGCTTCACGATTCAGGCTCCTTCTTCTTCTTCCACTACAGCTGTTTCTCTTTCTACCCAAGCAGACCATGAATAAAAACAGGCACATGCTGCCTGTGTCGTTTCCATGTTTTCATGGCTGCCTCAGAAAACAACAGATGAAGATGAACTTGGAGGGCCTGTTAGCTGCTTAGTCATTGCCACTGTTTTCCCAGAGTGTCACGGACGGTGACTGTGATGAGTCACATCAGAGGGGACAAAGCTATGGCTACTGAACCAGTAATTGAAATGGCTTGTCTAGAAGACAGGCTAACTTAAAAAAAAAATCGTTACTATTCGTTGATTTATTTTGTGTGCACGTGTGTGGGCAAGGGTTCCATGCCTATGTGCGGAGGTCAGAGTACACCTTTTGGGAGTCGGTTCTAACCTTCCACTGAGTGGCTCCTGGGGATTGAACTCAGGTTGTCAGGCATCTCTCAGAGTAATCCAGATTATCAAAGGCAGTCATCGGGGCCAACCCTGAGACGGCCACCTTCTGGTGTGATTCCCGTTCCCATCTCTGCTGCCGTTGTGGGGGAAATTACTGTCCTGGGAGCAGAGGAAAATTGCACTAGGAATTCCCAGTGATGGAACCTAATTTCTTCCCACTGTTGAACACTCCACCATGTGTTTGTGTGGTACCCACTCTTCTTTTCACAGTCCTCCACCACATTTCTTTTCTTTTCTTTTCATTATGAGAATCTATTATTTGCATTTGAAATGGCCACGCATAAATCAACTCTGCTTTAATTCTAATTTAAGCTTTTCAAGTAAGATGAATTAAGAATGGCTCTTATTTATGTTAAGGGAGGGGGAACCCATGTAACTATAAATACCCTTTACACTTCCTCCTGTATGCATTTGTAGACTGTGACTATTTTACTTAAATAAAATTTTTTCATACTCATTTTAATTTAACAAAAGTTTGTTGTATGTCTATTTTGGGCTTGTTTCTGATTTGGTTACCTAAACTTTAAGATACTGCGTGTACCCTCAGAAGAGCCAGCAAATTTGTGGATGAGAAACAAAATATTGCGTGAGACAGATAAAGGGTCCCAGCACACACGGAGCAGTCTTCATACACGGTCACAGTGGCACTCACAAGTCCCCCTGGCGCCTACTGCCCCTGTTCCTGCTGCTCCCCTGACACTGTGGACAATGATCCGTCTTCTAGGATCCTGCTAGGCCAGCTCTCTCCTGACACAGGTGAGCCATTTCATATCTTAACTGATATTAGCATCTTTATGAAGACTTCAGAAAAGCCTTCATTCATCTCTAGTTCTATTCACTCTCACATGAGGACCCCAAGACCAAGCTTTCCTGGGCTTACCCTCTCTTACAAGGATGTTTAAATTTGCAAATTATAAACTTAACATGAGAAAAAAATTATAAAATAGTAAACAAAGGAGACAAGAACCACATTGAGACTGTAGTTCCCAGTCTTAAGGCTACAGCATGAATGCATCTTGATGATTCTCATACCCCAGAGCTCAGTACCGAGCCTGACCCATGAAGGCACCCGAGAACTGTTCAGGGAATGCTCGTGGATGGATGACACATGGTTTGGGTATGCATCTCTGTGAACTTGGCCAAGGACAATTTGAGTGGCAGACACCATGCTATACTCGAGATTATCCCTTCCAGATTGTCCTTGGAACACACTTGTGTGACTTGGCTCTTGCTTCCCTTAGGATGAGTTCATCTCTCGTGGGGCTTCTCAGACCCTCTTGTCAGCAGAATCCTGGCAGACCCTCCAGTTACCTCCAGACTGGCCAGGGTCCCATCTGGCTTGTGACGAGTACCTGAAGTCCAGACACAGACGGCTGAGTGTCCAATTGTGAAGAGAAGGACTACAGGGAGAAGGTGAGTGCCTTGGACAAAGAAGGTCATGGGATCCTCTGAGCAGGTGATGGGAGTGAGAGATGAGAGTCCCGGGGTACTGAGGGGTGCAGGCTTCTGAGGGACGGGGTGCTCAGAAAGACCTCTGTGAACTTAATATGGGAGGTGACATTGAAGACTGGAGAGTCATGAACTTTATTCTAGGGGCTAAGAGAAGCAGCTGCCTGAGTGTGGGGACCCGAGTGCCATTGTGAAGGATAGCACAGGGTGGGGGGTGTTTGGAAACTGATTAGATATCACCAATAATCTAAGGGAGAGGAGCTGAAGGTGGCACAGTTCTCTGAACGGGCAGTACTTGGTCTTGGTATGTTTATTTTTGTATCCAACCTCAGCGCCAACCCCAGAATCAGTGGTAAGCAAACAGATCAAGCGAGCAAACCAAGTTTAGATAGAGATGTGTGGGATGGTGTGAGGGAGGCAGGAGATGGTGATGAGGTCAGGTTTGGGTATCCATGCTGGAGGTGCTCCTATGGGGGTACAAGGGATGGCAGAAATAGGTGTCATCTGAGAGGAGATTATGGCAGATTCCAGCGGAGCCCTGGTCTATGTCAGACATGCTTCTGGATGCTTCACTGTAGTCACTATTTTATCCTCATGACAATTTCATCTAACAGATGCTCTTATTCCTTGAAGGATAAAGGTATCAAGGCCGAGAAAGGTGATGCAACTTTCTGAGGTCACACAGCCAAATCGTGCCATAGCCAGAATTTGGGCCATGGCCTCTTGGCTGGCTTAGGACCTATTGTATTTGAAACACTTGAGAAGTACCTGGGACCAGCATAGGAAGGTCGCTCACGTGATGTCTTGTAAATATTCTTCAGATCCTGAGGGGTGGATAGTCAGGGTTTACACACACACACACACACACACACACACACACACACACCTCACAAGTGCTCTTTACTGCACAGTGGCAGTCATAGCTCATAAGCCGAAGCTAACTTGAAAATGATCACGGGAAAATCCTTTTGCTATCCTAATCTGCATCATAAACTAGCTGGAGACAGTATAGAACACACTGTAGAGTACCAGCTATTTATCACCATGCTCATGGGCTGTGTGGGAGCTGAACTCAGTGCCCTTGCCTGGCACCATGAGAGAGTATGGCACTATATTCTGCCAGCCTGGGAAAAGGTCAACGTTAAAAGAGTGGTTTCTACTGAACCAGCATTGTTTTTGTACCATCTTAAAATGTCATAATGAGGTTGAGCTAAAGATGACCTTAGAATACTCACAGGAGATCTATCTTCTTTCTTTGTTTCTTTGTTTCTTTCTTTCTTTCAATCTATCATCTATCTATCTATCTATCATCTATCTATCATCATATATTAATCATCTATCTATCTATCTATCTATTTATCATCTATCTCTATCATCCATCTATTAATCATTTATCTATCTATCTATGTCTATCATACATCTATCAATCATCTATCTATCTATCTATCTATCTATCTATCTATCTATCTATCTATCATCTACCCACCTATCCTTCAAGAGAAAATGGGATGCAGATATTTAGGGAATTGGTTCATATGATTGTGGAAACTGGCAAGCTCCAGATCTTGAGAGCAGGCTGCAGGCTGGAGAACTAGTTGCAATTTGCTCTTCAGACAGAAGTCTCTCTTCTTCCAGGGAAGCCAGTCTTTTCCTATTACTACCTTCAACCGATTGGCGAGGCCCGCCTACAGTGTAAAGGGCTGGATGCTTTACCCAGTCTACTGATTTAAATGTTAATTTATCTGTAAAACACTTTCATGGGAACTCTAGAATCATGCTTGAGTAAATATGTGGGTACGGTAGCCTAGCCAGATGGACACATCACAGTAATTAACCCTCACCCCAAGGCTCAGAAGAGAGAGTCTGCGGCAATGAGTGGGCATATGCTGTAGGCAACCTTTGCTGAAGAGTAGTTCTTATCTCATTTCTTGGTAAATCTTGAGTTTTAGGTTTGTCTCATTGGCAGTGAGAACAACACATTCAGTAATTACTTGGTGGAAGAACCTTTTGGTGGATTGTACCTTCTCAGAATATTTAATATTTCTAGGAAAATGAAGTACACACAATATAATGCCCATATTCATCAAGTAGTTTATGATTTGTCAAGGAAGACACCTGACCTGTATGGAATGCGTTCCTGCCCCACTAGGAACATGTATGTTTTCTGCCTAACCCTGGCTTCTCCAGCCAGAGTGAACAGGCATGTCACAGGCAGCCAGGCGAGCCTAAAATTAAAGCCCTGACTCAGTTCCAGCTCAGCATTGGGTTACTTCTGAATCAACACACTCCTATTCCCACATGCTTTTTGCATGGGGATTGTTGGTGAATATTTATCAGTCTGGTTACATTGGCTTTCTCCTAGGACCTATTTACTCGGGGTTAGCGCTTGTAAATTCTCAGAAACTGCCACAAGTATTGACATTTACTCTTTGGGCTCCAAGAAAACATGATCTATGCTGGTTGGAAAACATCACTTGAGTTTGGTTAGCTAGGAAATGGAAACACTGAAATCCAATCTTAATTAAAAGCCTTTGCAACTATAATTTTATCTGTATATAAGAATATTTAAGAAATGAAAGTATATTTAGTCTTTGCATAGAACTTTAGAAACATTAATTCATTCTTTTTGGTCTTATGATACTATGCTAAGTGCAGTTGTATTTTGAGTGGAGTCAGTAAAACCCTTAAAACGGTAAATTGGCCTAAATTACTCAGTGGTCAAATCAGGAATTAAAGCCTTGGCTCCAGATTCTCCAACCAGCTCAGGACACTCTGGGAAGTGTTGGAGGTCTTGTTGACAACCTGGGAGGTCTGGTGAGACAGAAAATTTGACTTTGTAGTTACGAGTTCAAATCTCTGTTTTACCACATACCAGCTGCCTAAACTGGGACAAGTTATATGTTGTCTCTGGGCCTTATTTACCTTCTTGATCAAATATAGATCCAGAAAGGGTTCATTGTGAGCACTGAATACTTTAACTATAAGGGTTTGGTCCGAGGCATAAACACACTGAAATGTGTGCCATTTCTTCCTGCCTATGGTTAGGGATCATAGACATGTTTGTGTGTGTATATGCATGTGTGTGTGTGTATGCGCGCCCGTGTGTGCGCGCACGCGCACACGCGCACGCTTATACTAGACACATGGAGGTCAGAGGAAAACTTTCAGATGTTGCTTTCTAGCCTTCCAGATTGTTGGGGCAAGATCCCTTGTTTCTTGCCACTGTACACATACTCCGGGGTGGCAGACCCAGGAGCTTCCTGTAATTCTCCTTATCCAGCTACCATCTTGCAGTAGGAGTGTTGGGATTGCAGATGTACTCCATTGTATGGGTTCCAGGGATCCAACTCAGGTTGGCTTGTACAGCAAATGTTTCTACCACCTGAGCCATTGTCTAGACCTCACTGGCATGCTTTTCTAAGTAAGAGCATAGTGCGTAGCTGGATTTTCCAGCTATGTGGGATGTACCCCATAAACTGGTTATCACCGAAAAATAAGCCAAAGTCTAGAATGATTGGCAAAGATGCATATATGGGGAAATTTTGAACACTCATGCACAGTAACAGTGGTGCATTAATCAATTTCAGTCTAATATAAAAGTTAAAAGAGAAAAAAATCATTTTCATAGGCTATATAATGGTATTCATAGGCATTGTAGTCAATGGTGAGCTGCATCTACCACAGTGGTTACAGAAGATTGTATTGTCTGGAGACACTGTAGCCATCTTAGCTTGTGAAAGTACACTCGGTGATGATTTCACAGCCCAGCATATTGAAATCGCCCAATTGCACATTTCTCAGAACATATGTGTGTTGTTGAATGTTGCTAATTTGTTAATGGATATAGAAGAAGATATAAATTGTGATCTCTCTAGCAACATGTGTGAATTAGTAATGTGTTGAGCTTGTATTTGCAATGAGGTTAAGTTCTATGAACTCGAATAGACTGTTACTACTATGAAATGTTTTGTATAATCCTCATGGTACTCACAAAGCATTCTTCCGTGTGCACAGAGCCTCCTCAATGATAGATCATGATGGACCACAAGACAAGTTATAATGCATTTAAGAGCATTTGAATATGTCAGAATTTTTCCCAATTAAGGCATAACAAATGTAAAAATTGGTAATAATAATTTAGGACATTAATACATATATGGAAAATAAAAACACACTTGTGAGGAAGAAACCTGAAGAGTAGTGAAAAGTAAGTGGAAATGGAAATAATGGAGAGGAAGGTGCAGCAAAGACAGACCACAGAGGAAAGTGTGTGTGATCTCTCTACAAAGACCTCAGAGAACTCAGAGAACCTACCAACTTTCCACTACAGATCCAGACAGAGGAAAGTGTGGTGTGATCTCTCTACAAAGATCTCAGAGAACCTACCAACTTTCTACCACAGATACAGACAGAGGGGACAGAGTGAGCCTGAAGTTAGAGGAGAGAGGCCAATGACGAGGACTAGAAGAGAAATAAATAGAAGGAAGGAGTAAAAATCTGTGCAGGTTTTATATTAGGTGTAGAAAACCCTAACATTAGAACCAGAAAGTACTAGAATTTAAACAAACTCAGCAAATTTCAGATAAAAAAAAAATCAATATGCAACTTTCAATTGTGTCCCTGACACAAACAATAAACAGCCCCCAGTGGAAACGAAGGAAACAATTCCATCTATAATAGCATGGGGACAGGGGGAGGGAGGGAGAGAGAAAAACATTTAGAAAGAAATGTACTGAGAAGGTGAAAGCTCTGTGTGCTGAAAAAGAGAAGATGTTGATGAAATCGAAGAAGCAACAAGTAATGGGAAAAATAACCCATGTCCACAGATTAGAAGAATTAACATTTTAAATAAAAATTATACATTTATCTTTTTGTTATTTTACTTTATGTGTGTTTTGCTTGCATGCATACCGTGCAGTCTGAGTGCCCGGTGCTGGCAGAGGCCAGAAGAGGGCATCTGAATCCCTGGAATTGGAGAGAACAGGCAGCTGTGAACCATCACGTGGATGCTGGGAAACGTGCCCATTCTCTCAAAGAGCAGAAAACACCCCTCAATTAATATTGTTCAAATGTCCATGCTACCCTAAGGTCATCTAGAGATTCAATACGATTTCTATAAAAAAAAATTGGTAATATTTTTCAAAGATTTATAAAAGAAATCTTAAATTCTTAGGAAACTATGAAAGGCCCCAAACAGCCAAGACAACAGTGAGAAAGGACAGAGCTGGTGGCATTCCTAATCTTAAAACATGGCACAGAGCTAGAGTGAGCAGAACCTTGTAGAGATCCTTACAGCTGAACAGAATAGAGAGCCTAGGAATAAGCCAGTCTTCAACTAGTATATCAAGACTTCTTGTTGGAGAAAGGACAATCTCTTTAATAAACAGTATTGGGAAAACTGAGTCTCCATGGGCAGAAGAATAAATTTAGATCTGTAACTAATGCTGCATATAAAAAACCAGCCACAAACTGATGGAAGATTCTAGTGTAACTTCTGAAAGTGTAAAACTGGAAGAAAGCATAGGGAAAACCAACATGGCATTGGTGTAGGAAGTGTGAGTGAGTGAGTGTGTGTGTGTGTGTGTGTGTGTGTGTGTGTGTGTGTGTGCTTGCATGTGTGTATGTCTGTGTCTGTCATATGTGTTTTAATAACCCCCAAAGCACAGACAACCAAAGCAAAAGAAATGAATAAAATTACGTCAAACTCAAAAGCTTTTGCACTGCAAACCACAACACAGAGAAGAAGAGAACACTTACAGACTCAAAGAAAATATTTGCCAACCATGCATCTGATAAGGGGTTAGAATTCAAACTATAAAAGCAACTCAGTAGCAAAGCAAAACAAAACCAAAAAAAAAAAAAAAGAAAAAAGAAAAAGAAAAAGAAAACCACAACAAACAACAATAAGAAACCCACAAAACAACCCAGTTAGAACCTGGGCAAAAGGCTCAAATTAAAATTTCTCTAAAGGTCGGCGGTGGTGGCACACGCCTTTAATCCCAACACTTGGGAAGCAGAGGCAGGTGTATCTCAGTGAGTTCGAGGCCAGCCTGGTCTACAGAGTGAGTTCCAGGACAGCCAAGACTGTTACACAGAGAAACCCTGTCTGGAAAAACAAAAAACAAAACAAAACAAAACAAATTCTCTAAAGAAGACATACAAACGTCCAATGTTTGTTATGAAAAGGTATCCAACATCACTAATCATTAGAGGCATGCGCGTGGAAACAGAAAGGGCTACCCTGCGTCCTCCCACCCCCTCCCCGTTGGAACAGCCATGAAGAAAAGATGAAGGGGTTGATGAGGATGCAGAAAAGAAGAAAGCTTGGGAGCTTTGGGTGGGAATGGGAATTGTTAAAACCGTTGTGGAAACAGTATCCGCTCTCCCTACAAACTTCAAAATAGAACGACTTTGTGACACAGAAATCTCACGTCTGCGTATAGATCAGGAGGCGAAGTCAAGAGCTTGAAGGAGCGCCTGTGTTCTGTATTTATTCACAATACCCAAGATACGGAAACAATCGGGGCACATGTTGATAATGAAGATATTGTAGGGGCTGGAGAGATGGCTCAACAGTTAAGCACACTTGTTTCTCTTGCAGAGGACCTGAGTTCAAGTCCCCGCATCCACATGGTGCTTTATAACCATCTGTAACCGCTGTAACTATCTGTAACCATCTGGGGCGCTGACACCCTTTTCTGAACTCCAAGGGCACTAGGCATGCATACAGTGCACTTGTATATTTCTGACATTCTTACTGGTGCCTGTCATGGATGCACCGTGCCAACATCAACCACTGAGATGGGTGAGTCACCATGATCAGACTTTGCACACTGCCTTTGATCACAGTTGTGGAAGCATTGAAAGTCTGGGAATTCCCCACAGAGCTCTATCAGTCACCCTTACTTTGTCATGTGAAGACTTGGAAGGGGGAGTAAGGAGTCCAGAGAAGAGCATTCTTATGTGCCAGGCATCGCCTCACACTGCATCTTGTCCAATCTATGTTGCACTTCCCCCACATTATTATAAAGTAGATGCTAGTGTTTTCAAAACATTTAAAGGATTTGAACCCAGATCTAAGCAGTTGTGAAGTCAGGTGGCTCAGATGGCCGCAGAATGGGGCGAAGAAGGGAGAATAAGCTTTAAGTGAGATTACTTAAGTTTCAAAAACACATTTGATGGGCAGCTTGAACCAGAGCCCTTGATCTCATTTTATACCCTGAACTGTGAAGTGGTCTCCCCTGCTAATTCCACAGGTTTAAGCAACCATTCATGTGGAAAAGGCCCTGGGGATTTAGCTGGCTACCAATTCAATGAACTGGCAGGTGACTGCTGTTAAATGGAAGAGGCTTCCTTACTTGATATCCAGAGTTGTGGGCAACCATAGAAGGCAACAGACCCATGGTCCTTCATTTGGAGTTTGTCTGGAGGCCACAGTTGTATTTATGGGACATGATAAGACTTTCAAGCGAAGTGTTTGCTCAAAGAATCAACTGGAACGTGAAGGGGTTAGAATATGTGCTGTAATGGGCATGTGGACTGGAGCTACCAAGCCAGAGGAAGGGAACACTGTCAGCGACACTGTAGCTGTTTTCAGATATTTAATGAGGAAAGGAGGATTCACAGCCCATGACAACAGAACCAGAAAGAACGGGAAGCAGAGAGACACCTAGTTCCCCTGACCTACTGTGTGCCAGTTGCCATGCTGAGACTAAGTATGTGATGCTGATGTAAGATGCTGATATAACATCTGTGAGGTAGGAGATGAAATGGGATTCTCTCTATTTTTTTTTTTTTTTTGGTTTTTCGAGACAGGGTTTCTCTGTGTAGCTTTGCGCCTTTCCTGGGACTCACTTGGTAGCCCAGGCTGGCCTTGAACTCACAGAGATCTGCCTGCCTCTGCCTCCCGAGTGCTGGGATTAAAGGCGTGCACCACCACTGCCCAGTGAAATGGGATTCTCTTAAAATAAGAAATGGAAGCCAGGTGGCGGTGGCGGCAGCACACGCCTTTAATCCCAGCACTCGGGAGACAGAGCCAGACAGATCTTTGTGAGTTCGAGGCCAGCCTGGTCTACAGAGCGAGATCCAGGACAGGCACCAAAACTACACAGAGAAACCCTGTCTCAAACCCCCCTCAAAATAAACTGATCATTTACATTAAAATGTATTAATTATACCTAATAGGCTGCACTGTGACATTTTCATTCTTGTATAATGTATTATATATACTTCTCCTTATCCTCTCTTACCCCCCTCACACCCTCACTGGTTACCTTCCCCTCCCCAGCTCACCTCCTCAATACTTTCTCTCTTTCTTTTTTCCTTGATGACTTGATGAGTTGCACTGAGGTTGCTTACAGGAGCATGGGTGTCTTACTAGTGTCCATACCAAGTGAAGACAATGTCCCTCCCACCCCGAGCATCCATGAACCACATATAAATCCTAAGGAAGAGGTGCGTCCTCTCGGACTCCTCCCTCCTGCATGACAGGCGCTTGGTGGCCTGATCTTGTGCAGGCAATCACAGATGCTGTGAGTTCAAGTATGCTGGCTGTGCCATTCCCAGCAGCTGCTCTTCCACCTCAATCCCCTGGTTCTTATTTCTCTCTTCCCTGTCTTCTGCCATGTCCTCTGAGCCTTTGGAGGGGGGATGGGAATCGATGTCCAGTTTATGGTTCAGTATTTAATTGTCACTCATTCCACCCCACCCCCACCCCCACCCTACCCCGAGCCAGGGTTTCTCTGTGTAGCTTTGCGCCTTTCCTGGAACTCACTCTGTAGACCAGGCTGGCCTCGAACTCACAGAGATGCACCTGGCTCTGCCTCCCAAGTGCTGGGATCAAAGGCGTGTGCCACCACTGCCCGGTGTCACTCATTTTTATCTCACTGACCAGTTAGGGGCCTCTGCAGTTACTGCTGATGACTGCAAAAACAAACTTCTTCGGCCAAGGCAGAAAACAAACAAACAAAAACATTATCTATGGGTATAGATGTAGTTTTGTAGAAGGCAATTTGATCATGTCCATTTAACAACATCACATTACTTATAAGATGTGTTACAGGCCCTACCAAGGCCTCTACCATCCCCAGCCATTGATTTTAGACCAGGTGAAGGGTACCGGATGAGGATTCCATCAGTGAAATCTGCTTCAGTTCTAGTCGGAGTTTGGTTACCCCGGGGACAGACTTCTACTCTTGCACTACTGAGCACCCCTTACCTGGCCGGTCAGCTGTGTTGCACTCAGGATTTACATCTTCGTAAGACTCTTGGTTTTGTTTCTTCAACAGCAGCCTCAGAGCACTGATGACACTAGGAGAACTAGCCGGCAGGGTGAAGTGTCCAGGCCGGTTACAGTTTAATTTTGCTACATCCTGAGACTGGAGTATGGAGTTGAAAGTGGATGCTTTAAAGTTTTAATTTATTTACTCTCTCTCTCTCTCTCTCTCTCTCTCTCTCTCTCTCTCTCTCTCTCTCTCTCTGTGTGTGTGTGTGTGTGTGTGTGTGTGTGCATGCCACAGTGTAAATGTGGATAACTTGCTGGAGTTGGTTCTCTCCTTCCCCTTTTACATGGGTTCTGAGGCTTGAACATAGGCTACCAGGCTTTTTTTTTTTTAAAGATTTTATTTATTTATTTATTTATTTATTATTTATTTATTTATTTATTTATTATGTATACAGTGTTCTGTCTGCATGTCACGCCAGAAGAGGGCATCAGATCTCATTACAGATGGTTGTGAGCCACCATGTGGTTGCTGGGAATTGAACTCAGGACCTCTGGAAGAGCAGTCAATGCTCTTAACCTCTGAGCCATCTCTCCAGCCCCCATGAGCACCTTTATCCACCGAGCCATACTGCAGGCCCCAAACTAGATGCTTTCAAAGCAAGGACTGGATTAATGCAGGACAAAGATATTGTCCAAGAGATATGGGCATTAGATGAAAGATCCAGATGGAAGATAAATGGCCGAATCTGGTTCATCCATCATTGTGAATTCATGGATGCTCTCAGGCACTCCGGCACTCCTCAAGATCATCTCATAAATCAATTGTGACATAAAAGCCTTATTTTTCCTCAAAGAAATCCTCAAAAGCAAAGATGAAAAGTTCAAAAAATACAGTGGAAAGAAAAAGCTCACACACAAAAGACAATGAACCTTGTTGACATCTGAACTTCTAAATAAACCACAAAGATATCAGTTTATAGCTATAAAACTAAAAATAAAATTGCAGGGTTTGATAATTACAAGTGTTAGTCAGATAATCCACATATCAGATGAATGGATTATGTACCACCCTTAGTTTGAGTTAATAAAACCACAGGGGGAGTCCTTAAGAGGTGGTAGATCCACTGTGGCTTGTTCTATTTAGAGTTTATCTCACAGAGAATGCAAAGCTCTTATGTGTTGCAGGCAGGTGTGTGAGCTGGTGTACCCATTCTCATGAACAATCCATAATTTCTCAGAGAAGTGGAGAATAATGCATAGAATGCATATTCCTTTAGACCCCCAATCCATGCCCCAGTCATATGCCTCAGAGGCTCTTACACTCTTACCCATGCCTATAAGAGACCACACAAAGGAACTTGATGTTTCCTGACATCATTTGCTGTAGCAGAGTTTCAAGGGACTTGTCCACTATGATGAGGTTGGCTAAGTGAACCACAGCGGTGATGGCATATAGGAAACTGCACAGCAGTCATAACAGAATAAGTTAGTTGTATTCACCATTTTTACAGAGATTGATCTTAAAAACATACCCCAAAGAACAGGAAACTAAATGCTTGGAGTTGTACCCAATATCACTTATATAAAGGAAAAAGCATAAAAGGCGATCTTTCACCATTACATATAGACACAAAGATTTATGTTATACATAGAATGAGGAAGGAACTGGAAGGGGGGCCCTGCAAAATATGCAAGACAAAGAAAGGTTGGATGGAGCAGAGCATGAAGGCATCTTGTCTAGGCGGTGCTGATTCCCTGCCTCCAGCAACGGTGCTGTGGACTGGAAGGGTTATGCAAGCTTAAGAGCAGAGAAAATCTGTGCTCTCCATAAGCCCAGACTGAGTAATTTATATACTAATTCACTTTTAAAATGGCATGTTTGTTACTTTATGAAAGTGACCATTTTTATTGAGCATCCACTCTGTCTCTGGTACAGTCTCACAGCTTTAGGCTCCAAATACAGCTATGGATGAATAATAATTAGAAGAGTTAATAGGTCAGAGAGTCACTACATCAAAAGGTTTTAAAAGCAATTTGTTTTGCATCGATTTATTTTGTGTGTGTGTATGGCGCATGTGTGCTGTGGTCTGTGTGTGTGTACATCAGAGAACAACCTGTAGGAATCACTTCTCTTCTTCTGTTTCATAAGTTATGGGGATTGACCTCAGGTCACCAGGCTTGGCGGCCAGCGCTCTAACACAGTGAGTCATCTTGGTGGCCCATAAAATTTTGATAAAGACCGCCAAGTGGTCATCTGTAAATCTCTGTCATTTGCTATTTTTCTGTAGGGATTTTTAAACACAAAAGCAGTTTCAGGTTCATAACAAGATTGAGAGGAACCTTCAGAGAGTTCCCAAATAGCCCCTGCCCCGTCACATTCATAGCTGTCTCCATTTTCAATGCCCACACCAGAGTGTTAAATCAATGAACCTGCATTGCCATATCATAACCACCCAAACCCCACAGTCTGCATTGGGGTTCACTCTTGGACGCCACCCATGCTGAGGATTTAGAGAAACCTGTAACGATGCTCAGACCCCATTGTACAATGACATAAATCATTTCCATTGCCCTAAAATCTCCTGTTCTCCACGTAATCCTCTTCTCTCCCTAGTTCCTAGCAACCACTTATCCCTGCACTGTTTCCATAGTTACCCCCTTTCCAGATGTCAGGTTGCTGGAGGCAGGTGGCATATGCAGCCCTTTCCCATTGTCAACTTCCACTGAGTATGCACTGATGTGTCCACCATGACGTCATAGTTCTTTCTCGTAGCATAGCTCATCCACTCACATATGCCACGATTGCTTCTGTTTGAGCAGTTATGAAGAATAAAATGCTGTAAACTTCCATGCTCCGCAGAATGGCTGAGTCAGGAGATGAACATATCTGAAAAACCCCCCACACGGCCAATATTATTCTTTAAAAGCCTGTATCAATTGACCTTTTAAATTAAGAGGGTATTTTAAATTGGGCTACATCCCAACTATTTGTCTAAGGGATCTCAAAAGGATTAGGAAAAGGGAGAGAGGAAAAAATACTAAGGAAAAGTGGGTTTTGAGTGATTCAATTGGTGTGAGCAAGTAAGCCTTGCTGGAGGGAGGGCTGGAAGGAAGCTCAGAGCCAATTCCTATCTGACCAGGCCGGGTGCCTCCCAGGTGGCTCCTGTCCTCCTGGCTTGCTGTTATGGGAATTTCCTCCTCCTGGGTCATTAGCAGTGGGTTCTGGTATCAAGCACCTGTAGTGAGGGAGAGGAAAATCCACCTCTCCTTTATTGCTTGTCCATTGTTCCTCTTGGACAGGGTTGCATCTGTGCCCACCGAGGTCGGTCCCCCACTAGGCTTCTGGTGAGCTCCACATCCAATCACAGGAGTCCTACGGGCAGGCACTCCGGCTCCACCCCAGCCCTGGGCGGAAACAGGATGTCAGTCTCCAAGCTGAACGAGCAGAGGTTGCTTATCTGTGGTGGTCAGCAAGGGAGGCAGAAATGGTCTCTGTGACCTTCCTTCCTTGGCGTGTTTGAAAACCGTGACCCCGCTCCACTTTATGGAGTCAGTGGAGGAGTTCCATCAGAGACGGGTAGAAATATGAAATGCTGGTACTTTTTTCCAATTGCTGATTTCTATAGTGTTCAGTTTAATTCCCCTTCCCGCTCTTTAACATCTTTGGCAGATCCTAAAATTTTCTGCGCGCTCTCAGTTACAAAAATTTCAGCCCGTTTGAGTTGATGGTATGAATCTAAGGCCCGGGCTAATTCTGACTTCCCTCTTTGGAGGCAAGTCAGAAGGAGGCCTGGGCGAGCGGCGGCTGGAATATGGACACTGCCCTTCACTCTTGCCTCTGCCGATACAGCACCGTGAGACAGAGGGCCATGAACCGCAAGGACGGGAGATAGGGGTGGGGTGGAGGGCGAAGCAGCCTGAAGTCTACCTCCTCCTGCCCAGGTGAACAGCTCTTAGGGTGGAACTGTGGTACATGTTTTAGGACTGCATTTGTGTGCATGTTTTAGAACAGCATTCCTCTATCTTCTCCCCAAACAAGTCCTTATCGCTCTCGTCCGTGTTTTCCAAACACCCTCCCACTGTCCCAGATTCCTCCTGGAACGCCGTTTTGCCCTGGTTGGGAAATACTGGAAACTTCCTGTGCAGAATCAGAAAGAAGAACTAGAGACGGTTATGCATTTCTGGGCCTGGGTTAGGAGTGAGAAGGAAACCCGGTTGTTCTTCTGTTGGGTCTCGTTTCATCCGGTTCTCTACATTGTTGTGCCGGATAATTTGTGAAGATCATATAGTGAGAAGCCTGGGCAAGCATTCGTTCTCCTCTGGATCCCAGAGGGCTGCAGGACACTTTAGAGATGGCACTTGTGTGGAGCTACCAAGTCAAGAGTGGGGATGGTAGAAACACAAATGCCCGTTAAACGAGTGCAATTATCCATCTTCCCCCTAGGAATTCTCACCAAGGATTTTGCCTTTGTAAATCCCCAGGAGAGCCATAGGTATCAGTAGTGTTCATGGATGTTCCTAACTCTATGACGTCAGCCAAACTGTCTTAGGGGGCATCTTACCACCACTTGGGGAGAAGTCTCAGTTTGGGATTTCAGAGTGTGTGTTTCTATCCAAGGCGAAGATGCCGGGTCTCCCCTTTCTCCTTGCACCCCACAGTATTCTGCAAGCTTGCCTCCTCTTGCCTTCCTGAAGAGTGAAGGATCACACCCCTTTGTCTCTCAAAAGGACACACAAGGTTGAGTGCTTTCAACTCCAACTTTCTATTTCTTCTCTATCTTTCTTTGATTTTAAAGAAAAACAGATGAGTGGCAGTTGGGGAGAGGCAGGCATAGGGTGGTGATAGTGGAGATGGTTCTCTTAGTCTTTGGGAAGCCCTTAGAGAGGATCCTTTGCTGTGGGATGTCCTGTATGCTATGAATATGCGTTGCTTTCATTGGTTGATAATAAAGCTGTTTGGTCAATGGTGAGGCAGAATACGGTTAGGTGGTACAATCAAAATGAAGACAGAGATGAAGAAGGGTGGAGTTGGGGCAGACTCCAGCCAACCACCGAGGAAGCCAGACATATAGAAAATGAAGTAACAAGCCAAGAACCACGTGGCAAAGCATAGGTGAGAAATACAGGTTAATTTAAAGGTAAGAGCTAGCTAGTAATAAGCCTGAGCCATCAGCCAAGCATTTATAGTTAATGTAAGCCTCTGAGCCATAATTTGGGAAGCAATTGCAGAATGAGGTGGGTCAGAGAAAAGCCTCCACTACAGTCCTTTATTAGGGCTCCCCTCAGAATGAGAGGCATTTAGGTCTGGGTTGTCTCAGCCAGGATTTTTGGTTGTGAGCCTAGCCTTTAACGGCTGAGCCATCTCTCCAGCCCATCAGCCAGGATTCTTAACTCCTGTTTCAAAACAGGTTCTACTGCACCTTTTCTGGCATGGTGAAGGAGAGCTCTACGCTCCCTACACAGCCAGAGAGCTCAGGACTGTCTCCCTTGGCTGTCGATCTCTCCTTTTTACTATCACACCGCAGGTCGAAGAGGAAAGACTAGTGAGTGAAGAGATCAGACTCCTAGGAAGAACCGCTGCAGGGGAAGAAGAACTGGTGTCTGCTGGAGGACAGAAAGGCTAGGGACGTCATCAAGTGGAAGCGAGAGGCCATCTTTAAGACTGTCACGGAGGAGAGCAAGAAGGATAGCAGGGTTAAATGTGACCACCCACCCACCCGTCCAGTAGCAATGACTGTGTATGACACTGAGAAAAGTCCGCACCAGGAAAAATTCCTTTGTGTGATGGCACACCCCTCCTGCCTGCCTTGCCCTACATGGTTTGCCTTCCAAAGTACAGAATTGTTAGAGACCATTTTCCTGGACAACGCACCTCCTGGGCAAAGAGCTGAGCACAGAGTAAACTCTGCTGGGGGATTGGGGTGGGGTAATGAGGGACTATAGCCTTAAATTTTAAATTGAATTAGTTTCTCCCAAACTACAGGGTGGCTTTCACCCCTATTTTTCCATCACTGTGTAGACACTTCTGAGCTCGTGATACCACTCCTTGTCTGGGTCTTTTATTGCCCGTGTGTTCGGGGTCTCAGAAGAACTATTCCATTGCCTATAAGAGTGTATGGGAGGGTTCCCCTTGTGTTTCCCTCTAGTGGTTTCAACTCATATTCATGTTCTAGAGCTTTGCGATTAGGGACCTCCTGACATTCTTGGTCTTTTTTTTTTTTTTTTTTTTTTTTTTCTTTTTTCTTTTTTTTTTTTGAGACAGTCCTCCTGGCTGTCCTGGAACTCACTCTGTTCCCTCAGAACAGAGAACCCTCAGAGATCCACCTGCCTCTGCCTCAGGAGTGTTGGTGTGTGCCACCACCACCTAGCTCCCCTGACATTCTTAGCAAGTAATTTCGCTTCTTCTTGGGTTGCTCCTTTGAAGAGGGGTGGAGAGATGGCTCAGCAGTTAAGGGTGCTTGCAGAGAACCAGAGTTCGGTCCCCAACATGCATGCTGAGTGGTTCATAGTCACCTGTAACTCCAGCTTCAGGTTATCTGATGCCCTCCTCTGGCCTCCATGGGTATTTGCACATACTTGCACACACACACACACACACACACACACACACACACACACACAGAGAGAGAGAGAGAGAGAGAGAGAGAGAGAGAGAGAGAGAGAATATTTTTTTTTAAATGAAGGGGACTTAAGTTTTTTTCTATTAGCTATGGGAATGTTATAGAGGATATGGCTTGAATTAAATACGTTGTGATTGTATGTCAGTGACATGGACAGATGCATGCACACTGCGTGCATACTGCATTTTAGATGCAGCTATTTCTAATCATGTAATTCAGCTGAGGAAATAGAATGTTACAGAAGTTGAGTCCTGGCTCACTGGGACACACTGTGTAACAATAAATACTGACGAGACTGTCACAATGACATTGGTGTTCTAACTTAAAAATAATTTTAAAAAGCGGAAGAAGATTTTTAAAAAGTTGTCGTGGGTCTCTGAGTACTGTTAGATTCTGAGTTCGAATTTTGGCCGGTTGGGGTCCAAAGCCCCCCCCCCTTTCCAATCACGCCTCGGTTAGGCAAGTGAAAAAGAAGTCCCCTGCAACAGACCTTCGAGGACTCCAGAGGACCTGTTTTCAGGGCAGGATTTGAGAACGACGCAGAGGTGCAGAGGTGTTCAGGACTTACGTTGAAAAGCCAGAACAAAGTTTAAACATGTGTTTAGGGCCTGGGTTTGCTTTTCTTGCTGCTGTTTTTAGATCTGCTTCCTAAGGCAGTTTGCTACTCTTCCCCACTCCCCCTACTCTCTGTAGCTCTCTCTGCTCCCCCCCTGCTTCTTCCTAGAGTGGTGCATAACTGTTTATACTGCATAGAAATGATCGTGCCATTAGTTTCTAAAGAGGAACCCCCCAACTCCTGGACATCAGATCCTGTATATCCCCTTCCTCTTGAGTCGGGCTATACCTCTGTGTACACTGTTGCCCAGGTGGAATTTGGTGGGTTGTGATCATTAGACTGAGTCTAAGAAGCCTTGCCACATCTACCTGGGTCTCCTGGGATGCTTGTTCTCAGGGCCTTTGTCTTCTCAGAACTCTCCTTCTTGGAAGCCAGATGTCATGATGTGAGTGGCCCAGGTCACATGCATGTCTGGTTCACAGCCTGCCCTGAGCTTCCAGAGGATAGCCAGAATTCCCTGGGAGTTGTATGGGTGTGCCTACTTGGACACCCACCCCAATCAGGTCCTAGATGAATTACCTGACTTAAACCGGTGGCAAGATCATGAGCAAGAATGGCAGCGGCGTGAGATGGATTGAGTGAAAGCCTTGAATCACAGTTTTAGGACAGATTTCAAGAAGCCATAGACAACTGGAATCGGCTTTCTGAGGCAAGAGGCTAGACTCGGAGACTCCAGGTGAGCAGTAGACTCTGGGGCTTCCCGGCCACTGGAGCCCGTGATGTATTGAGGTGTCTTCAACTGTCGGAAGGACACAGCCACCCCCTATCCCTCCAAGGATGCTTGTGAGAATTAGGTATGGTGAACAGCAGCTAGCGCTTAATTCGGGGCCTGGCATTTATTTACTAAGCAGTGATTAAATGTTGGCCACAATACAATTACTGAAATGAGTGGTTTAGTGAAATTGAGCTAAGTTTCTCCTAAAATATCAATTATTCTCCTTCTTTCCTGATTTTTATTGTACATTCTTCAACGAGTCTTTATCTCTGAGAGCTGAGTCATGCACAGTCTGTGGTAGACCCACCTTGTTCTGGTGTCACAGTTCTCCAGTTTCTCAGTGGAGGTGACTGTCCCCGGGGGTAGGGGTGACGAAATACGAGCCTCTGGTCATCCATTTTTTGTTTCTGCTTCAGGTGCCCTCCCCATGTTGTTTTCCTCTAGTCTCCTCCAGGGAATCGGTTCCCCCTACTTAGAGGGCAGAGGGGAGCGGACAGGAAATTGATGTCGTCGTAATGGTGACAAGTAAGGGGTCACCGGGATGAAAATGAAAGCTGACTCCTCAGCTGTCCCCAGTGGCTTCCTATCGACGGTTGTGGTTCAGGGGACTCTGCCGTTTTTCATAAGAGGAAGCCGTTTGGGGGTTGTCGATATGCTGGGCAGAATGGAGCTGTGTGAACAGCGTTTTCTTCTGGCTTTCTGACTCCCATGACGATGTTGATGCTGGGGACAGTGAAGCGGGTCTGAAATGTACGAGGACCAACCACAATCTCATCTCCTCCGTGCTCATGCTCATACTGAAAAGCCGTGCCCTGCACACCTCATCTGTCTCCAAACTTGTGCTTTCTCTGTCAGCCAGGACAGAGTCTGGGAGAGGTGGTTAAGTGATGCATGTCTGGATTTTCTTTTTTTCTTCTGCAGGAGGTGAGGAATGAACGCAGGGCCTTGAGCTTGCTAGACAAGCATTCTACTCCAACCTCCATTTTATTTATTTATCTGTTTGTCTGTCTATTCGTCTGTCCGTTCTTCCATCCGTCTGTCTGTCCGTCTAAGACACAGCCTTGCTAAGCAGCTCATGCTGGCCTGGAACTCGATTTTCTGGCCCTGCCTCTTGGTTACAGGCTGTACCACCATGCCCACCATGTCCACCATGCCCACCATGCCCACCATGCCCACCATGCCCACCATGCCCACCATGCCCACCATGCCCACCATGTCCACCATGCCCACCATGTCCACCATGTCCACCATGTCCACCATGTCCACCATGCCCACCATGCCCACCATACCCACCATGTTTGGAGTTCTTCTGTGCCTGGGAATGGGTCAGGAGTGAGGGCTGGAGCTGGAAATCTTGCATTACTTCCTTGGGTTTTGATTGCTTGATCTCTCTCTCTCTCTCTCTCTCTCTCTCTCTCTCTCTCTCTCTCTCTCTCTCTCTCTCTCTTGATTTATTTATTTATTATGTATACAGTGTTCTGTCTGCATGTATGCCTGCAGGCCAGAAGAGGGCACCAGATCCCATTACAGATGTTTGGGAGCCACCTTGTGGTTGCTGGGAACTGAACTCAGGACCTCTGAGCCATCTCTTCAACCCCTCCCTCCCTTCCTCCCTCCCTCCCTCCCTCCTCCTTCCTTCTTTTCTTCCTTCCTTCCTTCCTTCCTTCCTTCCTTCCTTCCTTCCTTCCTTCCTTCCTTCCTTCCTTCCTTCCTTTCTTCCTTCCTTCCTTCCTTCCTTTTTTTTTTTTTTAAAGACACTGGAATATCTAGTTTAGGTCATTATTTTGCACATGAAGGAAATCTAAATCGCAGTAATCTAGAAGTGAATTTTGCCATCTGACTCATCAGGGTGACACATTCTGAGTTAATTTAGAGCAGAAAAAAAATCTGTTTTCATACTGGATCTCGGTTATTAGAAATTAATTCTGAAATTGGTGCTTGTGGCAGGATTTTTTTCAGGATGTTTAACACTTCAGTGTGGTGCAGCCTGCCATAGAACACACACACACATACCACAATTCACATACCCTGACACCCCTCGATACACTAACACTCACATATCACACATACAAACTCAAACATACACACTCATATATATTCACACACACATTCAAGCACACATATACACTCATATCACCACACACTCATACACATTCCCACGCACACTTAGATACATACACACTTACACATGATCTTAAACCCATACAAACAACACTCACACTCACGTATTTAGATACACACAAATGCTCAAACATACTCTCATACACATATATTAACACAGTCTCCCCTCCACTTATCCATATACACTTAAATACACTCAAACACACTCAAGCATACTTACCCATATACTTAGACACTCTCACACACTAAGACACACTCAAGCACATATACTCATACACTGAGACACTCACCAACACACAAAAACACACATACACATAATTACTCCATACACTCATCTACACACAACACAAACACACCATATAACTATACATTTAAACATTTACACATGGACAGACACACAGTCTCACACTCACACTCATACCCATACCCTCCCACACAAACTCTCAGACACTTATACACACTCATTCACACACACTAAGATTCATGCCCACACTCACACTTACATGTAGAAATTCACACACACACACATTCACATATACACTTTCCTTTACACACAGACGTATACACTCAAACACACACTTGCACTGCTACTCATTCACATAAGACTCACACTCACACATACTCAGACACATTAACATACATACACATTCTCATACACACTCACATTCAGACACATACTCTACTCTGACCAACACTCAGACACTAACACATTTACACACCCATAGACACTCACTCTCACTCCCATGCATATACATTCACACCCACACTCACATACCCACACACTTTTCACACACTCACATTTTCTCTCTCTCTCTTTTTGTTTCTCTCTGTCTCTGTCTCTGTCTCTGTCTCTCTCTGTCTCTGTCTCTCTAACACACACACACACACACACACACACACACACACACATACACACTGCTTGATGATGAAAGGGGAGACTTTTGTAAATCCTCTGATTTCTTAGATCCTCCTTTGTCTTCTGTCCATCTCCAAAAAGTGGAGGCCTTCCAGAAGTTCTGTTTGCCTATCTATGCCTTAAAAGTCACCTTGGCTTCCATGCTTTTGACCTCTCTCCCTTCCCTCTCTACTTCTGGGGGTAAAGCCTCTCTTCTTACGGGTTTGCTTTCATGTCTGAGAGAAAGGGCCAAAGAAGCCAAGTGTCTTGGATGGCAGCTGAGATGGAAGCAGACCCTGAATCCTAGCTCACAGGAAGTGGTTTCTGCGGGTGTCAGTGTGCTTCTGTTGTGTGTTTGCCATGGGTAATTGGTAATTTTGAACTCTTGGGGGATCTGAGATGATATGAAATTATAAATTTTAAATGAAATCTCTGAAAATATAAATTTTTAAACAATAGATTTTTGACTTGAGAATTTGCTAAAAGATTTTTGTTTGAATTAATCATTGTGATTAGAACATATATTTATAGATATATGCATTTATGTATAAAATATACGTGTGTGTGTTGTGTGTGCTTTTGAGGCAGGGTCTCACTTTGCAGACCCTGACTGGCCTGGAACTCATTATGTAGCCTAAGCTGGCCTTGAAATCAGTATCCTGCCTTTACTTCTCAAGTGCTGGGACTCTAGGCCTGTATCATTATGTTCTGGGGCTGGGACTCTGGTCATCAGGTTTATCAGGCAGGTTCCTTCACCACTGAGCAGTTTATTTCTAACTACTGTGACAGCTACTATTAAAAACAAATGGGCCAATTGACTTGAGACAGAACCTCTGTGTTTTGAGTTCTGCCGAGGATGGATTAGCAAACCCTTCTACAATGTTGTACGTGCAACTTCAACTTCTGTTACTCTTTTCTCTTTTGTAGAAAATGGAGAAAATACAGACACCTCCACAGCAAAGCAGAATATCAACAATAAAACAGTTATGTTTAATCCTACCACTCAGAGATTACTCCCGCACGAAATGTGCATATATTTTTCCAATATTACCAAGCATATGTAAAAGTACTTTAAACAGAGTGTACTGTGCTTGGCTTTTAATGCTGAGCCTTTTCATTCAGAAATATAACTTGAACATCTTCCCATTGAATTAATTATTCTAACACTATATAACTTCTTAACCTTTCTTTTTTTCTTGAGTTTCAACGTACTGTACCAAAGTCATGGTCTCTGTTAGGAAAGCGAACTAGCTCACCAAATGCTGCATGAGATTTTAGGAATTTTTACCATTTGAAAACCGACCATTTGTTTCCTGTCTCTGCTTACACCATTTGTAGGCAGCTGTACAGTCTTCTACCTAATATTTAAATGAATATCATAGCTTATTTCATCAGATTCTTGTAGCTGTTTTCCCCTGTGATAAACACATGATGGAGAGCTTTGTATTTTTCATTATAATGCTCTTTGATGTCAAAACGCCACCTCGGCCTTGCCCCTTGGTCCTGAGGATGAGCCATCAACAGTCAACACTTTTTCATCTAGAAGGAAGTGGGTAGCCTTTTGGAGATTTTACTTTCGAGAAGGGTAAAGACAGTGATACTGATACTTGGAAGTGTTCTGAAATAGTTCCCTCATGGTGGTTTTTGGTGACGTGTTCTTTAAGAGAGTCTGGAAGGTGGGCTGGTTTCAACTTTGGGGAAAATGAATTTGACTTTTAAACTGTCCTCCAAGTCTTTGATTGGTGGGATTAGGCGATTAGCATTCTGGCTGTTTCTGAAAGGTGCAGTAAGTGAGAAGGCTTTCTTCTTGGCAGTGATTGCTGTGGATGCATGAAAACAAGCTTTCCAAATGATAACAAAGAAAGCATCTATGAAATAGTACAGAATTTTCCATGACAAAGACTTGAAACTAGAAAACTCATGTATATCTACCATAGATCTGTTTGTATATTAGTCCATTTTCTCTTACTCAAACACAATACCTGAGGCTGTGTAACTTTAAAAAAAAAAACCCTATTTCTTTATTTGTTTTTTGAGACACACTCTGACTACATAGTCCAGAGTGGCCTGGAACTCACTGTCAAAAGAGAGATATATTTAATGTCCATTGAAGGCATTGTGGCATCAACTCAGCTTTGCTGAAGACCTTACGGCAGAAGGTATCACAGCTCCAAGAGTGTGTACAACAAGGACAGAAAACCTGGTCAGACAGAAGCTGGAGAGCAATTCAGGGCTTGAACCCAAGCTTTTAAAACAACTTGTCTCATGAGAATCAACTTAGGAGTTCCAAAGAACTTTAATCCATCTTGCAAGTGCCTCCAATAGCCTAAAGACCTCCCAGTAGGCTCTCCCCTTCTTAAAGATCCCACCACTGAAAACCAAGTATCAAGTAGTGAACCCTGGGAAACTCTCAAGCCATATCTAAGCCACAATAGTTTGCTTAAAAGACAATCTCCTAACTGTGATGTTTACCTTAACGTGTCAGCTCAGTGAGGCTGTGTCTTTTTCTAACATCACTCACATGTGTACTGACTGCACTTACAGACATCTGTCTGTGATTCCCACAGTGCGGCCCTTCTTACCTTCAGTAATCTGCACTTGTTTCCATAAATTCACTCTCACAGAAATCTTAACCAAGTTTCCAGAAAGTGATGTTGGTTGTTTGCCTCTGGCTGTGAGCATGACTTGTCCACCGTGATACGCTGTGGCTCTGAAGAGAGTGAGGGGGGACATTTGGAAACAGTCTTCTACCACAGTGAGCACCGAGCGCATCTCTAGCTCATAGTTTTTCCATGCTTAAATAAGTGTCTTCCTCCTTTAGTCTCTGTGACTATTTTCACATTTCTTTTAGTCCTGCTGTAGAAATTCCTTCAAACTCCATATGTCTGTAATTTCCATGGCTGGAGAATTTAACCTAACAGGCTGTTGTTGCAATAGAATTCATGATTATAATTATTAGCATTTTGGAAGGCTTCTCACATCAGCTCTCCAAGGCAAGTCAACACGACAGTGCAAAGGTGAGGCTCAGAGAGTTGCATGCCCAGCTTCAGTTACTTGGTAACCAAAGAATGAGGAATTTCAGATTTTAAATCTCCTACCACACCACTGCCTGGTGGACAAGTGGCCTCTTATAGAAAAATCACTGCTGAAAACCATGTCAAAATCACTGCTAAAACACAATTAAATTGAGAGGTCCTTGAAGGCAAGAGCCATATTTGTCAACCTTGGTATTCCTGGCAACAGGACACACACACGCAAATATATGATACTTGCAAGGAATGAGCAATGTCAAGCAGAAATAGAATTTTATTCCATCTCTTCTCCCATGTTCCAGAGAACCTATCTCACCTTCTATAACTGTATTATATGCAGATAGTCTGCATATCTAGATATAGCTTAAGGTAAATAGCAGAGTTTACAGATATTTTATCAGAGTAGGGATATGCCAGATCAATTAACATGATTCAGAGATACAGGAGCATACATTCAGATTTTAGTTGCAAGCTCGTTTTTTTTTGAAGGAAGAAATACAATATTTTCTAGTTATTTTGGGCCCAAAGGTGAAGCTATCTGGGTTTCTTAATTATTATTGTCTGCACCCTCCTCTTTGGAGACCTGACTTGTTTCCCTTTGTCTTTTGAGATCACTACACTGGGTCCCCAGAGGACATTGACGTTGACAGAGAAAGACCAAAGGACCTTTTGTGACTTCATCCAAATGTCATAACAAAAGTAACGCTTAGCATGCTTCTGAGGGATTGACTTTCCAGCAGGAACTAGATTGTTTTGGAAACTTCCCTAATGACATTGTTATTATTTCTCGTGAGTGATTAGGTTGATAGATCAGTGCCACTTGCAAATCAGGGCAATCCCTGCAGGCAGGAGCAGGGGTTCCCTCAGAGCAGAAGTGGTTTGATCCTCAAGCTTGGTCACAGCTTTCTTCTCTGTGAAAACTGTCACTGCCCTTTACATTTTTGATTTGTCTTAGATTCCCCCCAAATAATGTTTTCTTAGTTAAAAAAAAAAAAAGACCTGAAGATTTTGAACCGTCTCTCATCCTGGCACAATTAATCTAATTTGGAAAAAAAAATGTGAAGAATAAATTTGCAAAGATTTGGTGATGCCTAAAAAAGGTCAGGAGAGCTCCAGATGCTGTATTAGAATTCTTTTTGTCTAATACCTTTTAACTGTGCCCCGCATGCGCTGCAGGCACACAGGAAGTCTGCTCTGAGTGTGGAACCGGTGACATGCATCTGGAAACAGGTACTGTAAGTCAAGGCCGAAGACTGTTTTCACAGAGGCCATTGAGGCACAGTAACTCATTCTTGACCTTCAGATGCCTCCATCATGCTAAGACGATGCTTGCATGACTGGAGGAGTCCTATAGTTTAAAGCTGTGATTTTTACCATCTCCTCACACTCCACAGAGGTCGAGAGGCTAGATAAACAACTTCCTACAGCTGCTGCTACATTGGGCACACGCCGGCAGCAGAAAGTGTGTGCTGTGGAGATAAACACATCAGGTTGTATCTACCCCACACACCTATGCTTTTTTGTGTCTGAACTTGACCCTTAGCAATTAATAGTAAAAGCAGATTTGGTGCTAATGAGCAGGCATTCAAATGCAGCTGTGCTGAGTTGAAATGACCAGCGTTCCCAGGAGGCTAGCTTTCCACAAAGGTTTTGAGTTCAGCTTTAATTCTGTAAGCCTGGCTCAGCTTCTTATCTGTGTTTCCTTCTGGGAGCTGTGGCATCTGATTGCTGCCCAGCGTCAGGTCCCTTCTGAATCCCTACTTGACTAATGTGAACCATGAATTGTTCTCTTGAGGTTCATTTACACGTATATGAACATCCCCAAATTTCCCTTCCTTTGAGACCTCTGGAGGATACTTCCAGCTCTGAGATTCTGTGCTACTCTGGACAGAACTGAAGTTGGTGGGTTATTTTTATTTTCTTAGAAGCCACAGGTCAGAGCTGGTGTTCAAGTCAAATAATCTGTTGTTTGTCTTTTGTGGTTCTTGTAAATTCTACTGATGGTTCAGGGTCTTAACAGGAGTGGGGAAAACAGGTCCTCCCCTCTTCCATTCAAGACCTTAACGAGTGAAGTTTAGGGAGCAGGTCTGATGGTGCAATATTTGTTCATTTTGAGATGACGTTGGGAAGGGCTTCAATAAACTATAAATTCAGTAAAGACTTATTAATTCCAAGTTGATTTTTTTCTATCCAGTAAACCACAGTAACTTCGCTATAAAAGCTGCTAGATAAAGTGTTGCTGATGGTCTCACATTTGCTAAATAAACACCCAGTTGCCATTATTCACGATAGCTGCAAACTTTCATTTTTTTTAATCTCAAATGCTTTTCATAGAATCCCATTTTGCCCATGCATATTAGTTATTCTTAGGCCTCTGATATTGACATTTCAATCTCGTTTTTTTTGTTGTTATTGTTTTATAGCCGTAGATATGGGCATTGCCTTTATTATTTCTAAACATCTGAAATTTCTACAGAAAATAAAACCTCAAAACTTGCTCGCTCAGTTTCTCTTTTTGGAGACAGATGCAATGTGGTGGTCATTTCTGTATTGAACCCTAACTGAGGGGGTTCCCATACCCAGGCCTGATGTTCGTACACTGCCTTTGTCAGATTGCTCTGGGAGCACTTTACAAGATCAGAGTGTCCTCTGTCTCCTGATTAGCATCCAGAGAACCTTGGCAGCAGAGGATGGAGCCATAGGAGGGAAGCGGGCTGCTGTTTAAATGGAGGAAAGCCACTTTGTGGCTGATAAGCGCCGGAGTGATAAATCTCCAACAGCCCTTTGGCCCCAGGAATCACAGAGCAGCCCTCTCCTGGGCACGCATCCACAGATGATGAACTTTTACTCTTCACAGCACCGTCCGAGGGCAGCTTTGAGGGTGGAGAAGTGTCTGCTTGTGGTCTGCACTGGATACCTGTCAGTTGGTTTACAGATAACTGACAGGTCCCAGAGTGTTTTGGAACGTACTTAAGACCAGAAACAGAGCAGCAGGAAATGCGAAGAAGTGTAGAGGACTCCCAGCAGCAGGCGTCACCAGTCTCCTGCAGAATACATCTATCTGCTTTAAAAAAAAGCCCCAAGGATTATTCAGTAAAGGCGTAGGATTTAGCTCCATAAAAACCTCTACATGCACATGGTTGTTGCTCTTGTTAATTTTATTTGAGTGAACTGTGTCAATTTGTTGGCACAGTCAATTTATCAATAAAATGGGTAGTTTTGTGCCCAGGAGGGGAGGTTGTAGCATGAATCTTAAATGGTCTTATTAATAAGATCAAACCCGAGGCCAGTTATTTGGGTGAAATGCTGGAAGATCAGAGAGACAAAACAAGCCACAGCTACCTCACCTTGATGGATCCTCAGCTGGCCTCAGAGCAGAGGCCTCTGAGTCCTCATCCCAATGGCTCTCAGCTGAATTGCTGCTCAAAAGCCTGAATGCTTAACCAGCCAAATGCTGCTAGTTCCTGGTCCTCATGCCTTATATATCTTTCTGCTTTCTGCCTCACTCCCTGGGATTAAAGGCTCGCTTTCTGGGATTAAAGGCATGAGTCACCATGCTTGGCTGTATCCTTGAACACATGGATTTCTGCCTCTGGAATGCTAGGATTAAAGGCATGTGCTACCACTGCCTACCTTTTATGTTTAATATTGTGGCTGTTCTGTCTCTGACCTCAGATAAGTTTATTAAGGTACACAATATTTTGGGGAACACAATACCACCACATTTCCTCTTTTTTGTCTAAAATTTTAAAAAGCTTATAACTAGTACAAGAAAAATTATATCTAATAAGTATATACAATATACACAGTCAAGATTACATTAACGATGCCGAGTCCATAATATTTGACAGATTCAGATAAAAACTCCATTATATATATATTATATATATATATCTCAAGTCCAGTAACAGGAGGTTG